>NC_051182.1:65459552-65759552 GCF_013339695.2 Rhipicephalus sanguineus
CACTTCTCAAGAAAGACTAAATGACGCGCCAGTTGTCCAAAATATCTTCTGGAGCTTCGTAAAAAGAAAACCACCTCAGTGAACGTACGGTTTTCAGCGACTTGATGGGCATGCCCATGGCTAAGCACACAAGACCAAACTTATGGCGCAGCTCCTGCGACGACCTCAACAGGGCAGGAAAGGGCACTACAAAATCATGAACTACGTTAAACGAGCTCGTCCTGATTCCATCCTCCAGAGCATTGCTAAGTAGGTGGCACGAATCTATGAAGTGAAGAGCCTTGAATTCGTGGTTGGAAAGTTGCAAGTCCTTGTGAACCTTCTGCATGTAGCAAGCTGAGTCGGAGCACAATACAGCTACATCGCCTAATACAGCTACGCGCGGTAAAAATTAAATCGGTCAAACCAGAAGATGTATCAATGAGCACTTAGAACTTGCCCTTTCGATAAAGAACAGCACCAGGTCATATTGGCCCTCGAAATCGGAGTTTACCGGAAAAATCCGAATTGTCAAAAATTTTACCTACGAATATTTATCGAATTTTTTCGGATAAAACCGAAAACACGGCGCCCTAATTATAGCGTTTGGTTCACAGCTAAAAAAATGAACTCGTTTATGAGCAACTCCTCTTCAATGGGGGTGCAGTGAAAGTTTGGTGTGTTCGGTAATTCGCCGTTACACTAGATGATGGCTCACTAAGTGGCTCTAAAGATCCTGCTTGTGAACATGTGCAACATGAGCACGACTTTCGACAACACATCTGTCGTACAGTACGTGCACTGGCATAGCCATTGGGAGGGATGGGGGTCAGCCCCCTCCCCGAAATTTCTTTATTTTGCATGTGTATATATACACACGCACACATACAAACTCACGCACATAAATTAAGTATGGTAGAACCCCCCCCCCCCCCAAAAAAAAAAGAATGTCTGGCTGTGCTACTCATGCCGTGCTTGCGCCTCGAGCACGCACCGCACATATTTAGTTTTGTTCGCCTTTCGCAGGCGGTACTAAGATGCTAGCTGAGAACGCCAACGAAAGCGCTCCTCCTTGCTATGTCGGTGGCCGCTGCAGGCTCAAGACATACCTGGTATTGTTATTTCTGTGCATTACAATGAGATGCCGTGCATTTTCCACACCAGCTGCCTTCATGAGCATTGTTTGCCGGGAAAGCATGACAGCTTTTTTATTTGCAACCCATATGCTGCACCGCAACAAAAACATCACGATCTTCATGGAAGGATGACTACCCTTTTCTGTTATGCCAATGTGTCTGATGAGATGAAAGTTTGTTTCCTTATGCAAGTAGCAAAGCAGGAACTCTTCGCTTGATTAATGTAGCACCCACCCATGACCATCCAAGAATTTCTTTCCGAGGTGATGACAGTTGCGAAGATACTAGAAATGCACACCCAACAATATATTCATCGCGCAATTCCAGAGATTGCAGCTGTTTAAGCGCTCTACTCTGAGAACCTATGTCATGCCATCAGAGCAAATAAGCTGCAAAAGTTGCAATCCTTGTTGCATCCTCGAGTAGCTTCAGTTGCTGATGTCGTATGCAAGCAAATCTACCAGCCAGGTATTTCTGAGCCAGCATAACTTCTGTCGAGAACCACAAGGTGCACTATTGCTGTTTACCCTGCACAATCGCTTGAAGACGCCACATTAGTACAATTTCGTCATCAGCTGACATTAACATCCGGCCCGCTTGTTGGCCAGCACTGTGCTCTGAGGAATAACAGAATTTTTCAACAATTTCAATGACGACATTCATCCAAGAAAACAAGTCTCTTCCGCTTGGATTTTTTCTGAAATAACAAAACATGGCACGTTCTCCGAAATTGTTACTCCTTAAAACTCGTCGCATACAGTACACTGTTAACAAGAGTTTCATTCGGGCTGCTCGGCTATTGTTTTCTTGCCTGTCTGACGCCGAATACCACGTCAGACGTCCAATCATCTATACACACCATGGCTTTATTGAAAGCTCAACGGCTGTTAATAAAGGCTTGCGCTGGTGCACCTTAGGAGAGGATCTTTGTCAAACCAGCCTTTCTTTAATTCAACCACTCACTTTAAATGATGATGAGCTAAGACTGGCGTACCTCCACAGTGAGCGGTGCTGGTGTCAGCAGCTTGGTTCAGGCACGGTCATGGCATTTGAGCGAAACAGAGCACCGTATGATCCGCTCTGAGGATTTTTTCAGGGTAGAATTGCAACGTTCAATGGCTTTCAATTCAATGAGGCTGCAAAGCAGCTTTTTCCCCCCTTTTGAACATCCACGAAATTCCATAAGAGTGAGGTGTAGTGTTTGTTGTTACCGTAAAAGCTCGTCACTTTTTATTTTTTTTCTCTCAGCGCCTAGCTGCTGTGGACCTTCCACCTACAGGAGTGATGTTGTGTAACCTGTGACAGAAGCCTCGCTATCAATGAAATGTGCCAACTGGTTGTTGTGCATTGTTACTTGTTTATGTGATGATCTGATCAACATTCCTTTGTGGGCGCACCAGAATGACAAGCTCATGACCGTCGGGCTCTCTCTAGTTTTCTGGCTTGCTCGAAGAAGTAGAAGCTCAAGCTTTTCTATCTTTACGCAGTTTCTTTGCTGAGGGTTCAGGGGGCAGAGGTATTTCAGGTTGTGCAGGCACCGCCCAAATGCTTCTCACACTGAACCAGGAACCAGATTTTTCTCTAACATAATGGCTCGAAATAATATTCTTGCTGCATAGAACAATGGGGAGAGACTTGTCATTAACCGATATCTTTCCGGGAAATTTTCTTCTGCCACTTTGCACATAGTTCCTCATCAACAGGCAATTGGCCATTACATGCTTGCAGCCTTTCCAGACTGCAAGTTGCAAATAACACACATCAAGTGTGCATTATCTAAACACTGCAGCAGAAGCACCAAACACACAAACAGTCACTTCATAAGAGTAGGCAGACTTGAAAACGAAAAGTTACATTGTGGAAACTGACTGCCACAGTTTGAAATGTGATGCATCTGGCAACATGCTATGTTTACGAGTAATGATATAAGTTTCCTTGAAGCATTTGTATATAGGGATAAGTTCAGATTCTCTCAACAGGCACGTGCTCTACCCCACTGCTTCATACCACCTGAAGAAGTAATTAACACGAGGAAGTCGTGGAGTAAGTGGCCGCAGCACAACCCACTTTTGGCTTGGCTTGCAACTCTGATGCAGGGCGCACTGT
Source organism: Rhipicephalus sanguineus (assembly GCF_013339695.2). Lineage (NCBI taxonomy): Eukaryota > Metazoa > Arthropoda > Arachnida > Ixodida > Ixodidae > Rhipicephalus > Rhipicephalus sanguineus. The sequence continues at coordinate 65,462,774 of NC_051182.1, forward strand.
CATGACCACACAGAAATGTGTCTTCTGTACTAGTGCCAGGCTTTTAGAAGGCCCCTCGTCATGCTGTGACACTGCTGTGTATTCCATGAATTCATGGAGTTTTTTTTTGTTAAGAGGCCATAAAGATAATAGATGTCTCTCAGTTTGCCAGGGAGGGTGTTGATACAGTAGTAACAGAAGTGTTGCTCTAAATTGCAAAAACTAGGCTTTTGCTTTTGTCACTCATGCAACAAATCAATATTCTCTGAACCTCAAGCTCGTTTCATGCTCATCAGTTGCTCAGGAATATTCCAAGCTAGTAGCTGTGGGGTAGCTTTTATCACATGTTGTCTGGCACACAGTTGTCAAAAGCTACAGTATGATGATGACTTAGGCTGTGCACATACATACATGCATGCATACATACAATGCACGGTGTTGTATATTCTTTGCTCGGTTTTTGTTGTTTGCTTCGCTCGATGCTTACGTTTACACGAAGTTATTCGTAACACATTCTAGGATGAGTGCTAGCAGTACTTTTTGATGATGATGCCTGGTACTAAGTAACTCCATTTATTTATTTTTCTGGCATACACTCTGATGCTAATGTGCTGTGTGATCAAATCATTCGTCAGTAGCTTTCATCCAACATGAAATACTATACGGCAACCCTACAACTAGTTATCAAATAAGAGTGGCATATGTAGCAATGGTAAATATCAGCCAAAAGATTTTTGTTGCAACGTTTGTGCAATCAGGCGCTTGTTTATTTCTTGTGTATTCCTTTCTGCACTTCCTTATATGACCTGCAATGACAATTGTTTGGAAATGATTACAGTTAAGAAAGCCCTTTGCCACAAATTAGCGCTTAATAAACCACGCACGCGGCCGCTTTCAAACGGCTGCGCGACAGAACGGCGCGAGTCGCGCGCCCAAGAAGTGCGCACGACAAAAAAACAAGCATCAAAAGACGCCGGCGCTCCGCATCCTCCTCAACCACTCGAGCCAGACGGAGACAACGCGATCAAACGCCCAGCAATGCCTGGAAACATCTGGAAAAGAAGGGTGACGTATCGCCGATGACGCCGCCGCGATTCGAACCTACGAGAAAGCCCTCGCCCTTTCCCCAGGCTTAGCTGTACTACGCGCCGGAGAACACTCCCGACGCTTCTAGAAACCGGGGGAGAAGGGATAAAAGCGTGCAAATGACGACGATTCGGAGGTCAGTGAAGAAGTCGAGACAGAAGTCAGTGAAGGAGTGGTCCGGTGATGGTGAAGTTATGCTACGTGTGGCTCCGTTAGCCAAAGAAGACGTGTCTATGATGGTGTGCGGTCAGTCGATTGTCGATCTGGAAGAATCCGATGACGACACCTTGTGAGCCGTGACAAGTCACGACGACGGTTGAGCTACGACGATCAACGCTGGAGCTGGCGTGAGTGTTTTCTAGAAGAGAAGCATTCGATTACCGTCCAAGTATTGCGGACTGGATACGCCATTGTATATTCAGGACTTTAACGGTCATTGAATAGTTGTAATGCATGCGATTTCATTTGTAGCGTGTGGTCTGTTTGTTTAGCTCCCGTAGTGTAAACACCATCTGAGTTATATCGTGAAGTTGCAACTGGTACCAGCCGAGTGTGCATGTGTTTGTGTTATTTGTATTGCCTTAACTGAGAATATATTTCGTTTTCGTTTGTGCTATCGACTCTCGGCTCTGACTCGGTCTTTGGACCTCAACCAGCGTTCGCTGGCGCACCAAAGGACCAACTCTAAATTGTCCGCGCTTTCGTGGTGCGTTTTGGGAGGGCCTTGACGCCAGCCCTTAGAATCCGCCCGGCGATTGCTATCGCGATTAACGGGATCAGTGACACCCTTATTGAGAGAATGATGCTGTGGTTTGCGAGTGGATAGGCAAAATACCAGGGGCGTAGCCATGGCGGGGGGGGGGGGGTTGGGGGCAGCGAAAGGTCTGGGTGACAAGGGAGTTGGTGAAGCAGGGCGTTCAAGGGTCGCTGCAGATGCACAAGCATTGGTTTTCTTGGATGTACTTCGGCGCCGATTTCGCCGCTTTCCGACTGTTTCGGCAGCCTCGCGATGCGATGTATGGTTCCTTGCCATTTGTTTCAACACAGCAATTTCTCTTTTAACACGAAAGTGTTTTATGCCGGGGTCCACCAAGACTTCAGTGACGTATTTCCGTCACGGAAATGACGTCGAAAAAATATACACAATCAGATGGCAAAGAAAAAAAGGTACCATCAACGGGCATCGAACCCACGACCGCTCGGTCCGCAACAACAGATGCCTGGCACGCTATCCACTGCGCCACGGTCACAGACTCTGGAGGCTTTACGAACGCGCCTTTTATATCTACCACTCTCCCGGTCGGCTGGGTGGTTTCGACCTCTGGGAGTGGTAAGGTAAAGTAATTCGTCATTGCTGTGGCCTCTGCGACTAGCACCTGTAACGCGTTACGCGTCCGTCCCATTCGGCGCGTTTTCAATAGAAGTTCAATTTTGTCAATGCCTTAACACACCGCGAGGTGGCGACCTTTGCCCAAGCGTCGTAAAAGCGTCGGCCTCGCTCAGGGTCACGCTAATACAAACCAAAAATAGCTCTGCGACGCGCGCCTGCCTTACCTGGCTGTAACACCGCGTTCCATGCTCACGCGCTCGCCCCGAGAAAAATCGGGGCCGGGCTACCGGGGCGGCAGGAGGCGTTTTGCGTTTCCCTCTAGTCCGGCCGTGGTGTTCAATCACATTTTAATATTTTAAAATGCCGCGGGATGAAGACCAAGTTCTGCGTCCAATATGCGACGCTCTTCTGGCTATCACACCTCGTTCTCTGATTACACTTTCACCGTTAAATACTATAGCTACTACAAAGGTGTGTTTAATCATTTAACATCCCTATTGCAAAACCCAGCGCCACTGGGTACCAGCGTCCAGTGCCATGCCTGATTATGGGCCCAGCGTCGCGCTGGATACTGGGCCACTGGAGCGGCGTTTTACTGGGAGGCGCTGGGTACTCAAGCGGAAAACGGCTCTACAGCGTTAAAACGGCGGTGCCTATCTGCCATACATAAATATACTAGTAAAGAAAGCGATATAGAAAGCATTAGTGCAATAAAAAAAAAGAAAAGCAGTATGAAAAAAAAAGCACCATCATGGGGATTCGAGCTTGCCACCTCTCGATCACCAACCGAGTACTCTACCACTGCGCCACGCTGAAACTTGTAGACTTCGCTGTAAAATAGCTAATCAATAGAGTAACACAGTGTTTCGTTTCCTATTTTGCTGTCGCATACTCAAGGAGGACGCGATCTTCCTTTCCAAATCAAGCCTGCTTCTCTATTAGTCACAAACAAAGGGTTGCCGGCAACGAATGAAATGCCCAAAATGGGAAGAGCGCTAAGTTTCTCTAAGAATGATCGTCCTAACTCCGAAAAATATCAATTGGCCCGAGTAGCAGGGTACAGTTTGACGGCTCTTACTGCCGATTTTTGATAGCCGTTTCTCGCCCTTGCTAATGATCAACGTGTACAGAAGCTTTAGGATGACTTGTTCGATAAACACGCGCGCAGATGAATTCATATCGAGTAGTTTTCTCGCGCGAGCGACGATATTACCGCGAAGCGGGCGTGCGCCTGTACACAGATTTGCAGTTCTATCGATACCTACAACTATAAAACCGCTCAGAAAAAACAAATACAATTCGCTGAAAAAATATGCCGGTGTGTTAGTTCACGAACACGTACCAGTTGACAGGCATGTGTTCTGACGTATGAGTCAGAGAAGTACCGGCGAGTGCGGCCGGCTGCTTTCGGTGAGCCTGTGTCAGTTGCAGAAAGCGCGTCGCATCGATGGTCATCGCTCCTTGTGCAGACACCGTGCACAAGGAAACATGGCTAATTTAGGTTAACGGATGTCCATACTGTACTTTACAGTCATTCTTACACGTTGGAATTGCGTGTATTTAAACCAAGATGCGCCGGTGGCATGTAGACGGACTCGGCCGGTACGCTAGGCCTAACGCTCGCTGGGAGTCGCACTGGGTAGGACCGATCTCAGCGGAGATGAGTTGCGATGGTTGAAGCTTCCGCATTTCGGCCTCGGAACCTTTTTATCTGTTACCTAACGTATAGCTGAAGTAAATGGAAGTGCAAGAATTGCCCGAGACGGCTTTCCGATGTGGCGATATGGAACGACAGCTGTTTTTCTGGCCTCCGTTGGGAGGGGTCGCGAAGGCAGAGCTGATTTGCTTCTTGCCAACTGCACGGCAATGTAACGATTTGCTCTGCATGTTCAGACCTATAAACATCACAATATATGGACTCATTACCGCAACACATCACGGATGCAAAACTGATATATATGCGGGGCATGGACAAAAAGTTTATTTATTGCTGTACGTGCTTCGCAAGAATTAACGGCGTTACCGGCACTGCATGAATAAAAAAAAAGCGTGCTGGAAAGCAAAATGATCAGTGTTCGCTGCTTTGGGTTGTTAACATGTTTTTGTCCCCATTCGAGAGGGAAACAATAAAAGTGACCGTGATTTTGCATATCACGTACGTATACACATGAAAATAGTGCGCATCTCGTCGTCTTTCTCTGCCAAGCTAGAATTTGTGACACATGCTTGGGTCCTGTTAGGATAGCATCTATGGGTGCCGAAGCATTTCGCCGCGCACAATACTCAAGGCTGCGCGCGGCACTGGTAGAAACAGTACAGGCTCCAGTATGTGCCAGCGCACGCCAGTGAAAATTCCAGCGTGTCCAGCGCTTCCCAGTGAGCGCCAGCGTCACAGCGGCAAAGCCAGTGCCCCTACCAGTACGACCCAGCTCTTTCGCAGTGGGTTCACCGGAGTCCCAGTGAATCCAAGTGTGTACCAGTGTTCCCAATGCGATCCAGTGCCTAAAAACGTACTGGTGTGGCGCTGGGGGTACTGGAACGGCGCTGGTTTTTGCAATAGGGATGGACGTTAGTCGTCGGCATGGAGATGTACCACCAATCATTAAAGTGGGTGCATACACGTTAAACGCCGTCATTAGCTGCCAGGTATCAATATACATTGTGCAGACTCTCTTATATCAATGCACAGTAAGCATTCAGTTACTTCTGTAAGGACACGCTTTACTTTCGTGTTATTCCGATTCCTATGACCGAGGGATCAACTGTATTTTTTTTATTTTTGGGCACTGTTTTGAGGAAGCTTCGAGAGGTCCATTACAATTAGAACACTTGAGAACATTGACTATACAAGTGTCCGCAGAATGGGTTTCAGCACAGCGACAGCTTTCAGCTGCGGCCGCTTCTACGTAGGGCAGACGGGCCGATGCATTAACCAGAGATTGTTGGAACATAAGAGATCGCTAACAGGAGGCTCACCTTCTAATCTATCTTTACATTGTCGAAAGTGTAAGTGCACGCCAATATTTGATGAATGCGCAGTGTTGTACCGGCATAGAAATGAAGAAACGCGCCTGATGATTGAAGCATGGCATATCGAGAATAGTGGCAGCGCATGCGTGAGCCAACCGTCGATTAACTTGAATAAAGATGAAATCAAATGCCTTAACAGTTATCTTCCACGTAGACCGCCATGTGTGCCGGATTGATAGGTTCGCCAGTTGCATGGGCATGCGCAGATAAGTTTTCGTACCTTCTTTCTTTTGAGCCGTTGTGCGTCTCTTCAGTTGTTAGTCGGCGTTTGTGGTGTCCTGACTTCTTGCTTGTGTCCGTGTTTGTACGCCCTTTCTTTTTAGAATGAATACTCGCTCATTTTCGCATACGCCTCTCACGTGACCTAGCTTCATGCAGTTGTGACATTGCAGTGGCTTCGGCACAAAAGGTCTCACAGGGTGTCGGAAGTGACCCACCTTTACGCACGAAGGTAGAGAGTTGCCTTGAAAATCTATTTTCACATAGCGTGAGGCACCCAAACGAGTAACTTTAGCGATAACGCTAGCTTCATTAGCTGGCTTGACAAGGGCAGACAAGTCGGAGCTGGGTATGGTAGCGTCAACGTCGTAGACGACGCCGGCGACGACGTTGGAGCCCACAGGGATGTAGGAGCGGACGTTGATTTCATCCAGCTCTGTGACATTGCGTAGTACGTTCAGAGCGGCAGCATGCGAAACATCAATCGCCATGACATCCTTACGCGTGTTCACTCTGATGTCGATGATTTCATTTGGCACCAGTCCCTCGAGCAGAGCCGAAACAGATTGCCTGTTGAGGCGCTTCATGTTGCCGTTGGGGACAGCAGGAACGAAGATGATGGTGTTGGCCTCGGGCCTTCGCGGCGCTTCTTCATTTTGTACGTTCGGGGATGAAGAGGGCCTGGAGTTGCGCCTCTTCACCTTTCGGCTTAATACAAGTTCGAAGTCGTCATCAGATGACCCCTCACCTGTCAGTGAGTGGACATCCTCGCTGTCATAGTCGCAGTAAGGGCCCGTCCGCTTCCTGGACGCGGCTGCCGCTGACGCCGCAGGACTTAGCAGGTATCCGAACTGGTCCGCGTTCATCGCCGATGGGTACAATATAGTAGCCTTCACGGGTTGCACATATTATTGCGCAAAAAGGGTAAGAGCTACTCGAACAGCGTTCCACTAAGCAGACACTTCGTCGTCGTGTCCCGGGCTTTGAAGGGTTTCCAATGCACACAATATGCACATATGGTAAAGTGCCCGACGCCCCTCACGTAAGGATCACGGAGACAGTACTGTCAGCCTCTGCCGACGAAAGTCACTGCCCCTCAAGGCTGGTGCAGCACACCTAATTTTTTTTCGGGCAGCCACCTATTTCGCGTGTTTGTGAGTCTTGTGTTGAGGCCGAACCGACGCTGTCTTGAAGGCAGCCTATTTGAGAACCTGCTGCTGCTTAAGTGCAATTGGCGCAACAACCATCTCCGCAAGACATACCTTGTTTAACAATACATGTATGCCTTTTCCTAATAAATGGCGTTGGTCTGTGATTCGAGTTATATGCTTGACTTGCAAGTTTCAATGCGGTGCAGCATTATTCAGAATATGATGGGGAACTTATCAATGTCTTTCTTTGCAAAGCATCGGCGTCCCTGAAACAAATAAGTATTTCGGTATCTATATTCTTTCATCTGTATTCCGCGATACTTTTTTCGTCTTTTCGCATATGTATCCCCAAATTATCCCGCTACATCAAAGGTAAATTGTATCTAAGTATCTGTATTTTGGGATTCCATCACATGTATTTCGATATCTGTATTCCGGAATACTTTTCTCACTATCTCTTCACAGCGCTGGCTCGTAAAAAAATATAGCGGTGTCTTGTGTAAGGAAGCCTATCAGAAACTTAGGTCACTACTTCAAAGACAGAGACGTGGTAAAAAGGGAGCACAACGGTTCTTTTTTATGGGCAGTGTGCCATTGTGTAGGGAAGACGCTATATGAATAAAAAAAGAACTTTGCTAACCAAAATTACACTATCTTCAATGCGATATTGCAAGTATTCCAATAAATGAGTGCTTTGCTACAGGAAATGCCGGATAACCCACTTTCTTCGCTTTGTCAAAACATGCCACGTCACCAGAACATGTTTCTTACCTAGCACGACGACAGCCACAGCAAGCGTTCGCATTCTTGGACCACAATGTAGCACTTGCAGTATTCTGCACAAAGAAGCATGCACGTTTGTAATCTAGAGCAACCTTCACCAGTAATTTTCTTGCGACTTCAATTTATTCACCAACTTACAGGAATCATCCAAAACACGCGTGACTAACAATTTATGAAGTAGATCTCCGCTACTTGTATCGCTCCCTGCCGGCGGCAAGCTATCTTTTCGTCCACTATACTTTCTTCACATTTATATTCCAATTATTACACGTAAGATATCCTATACTTTCCTTGGCATTATTGTCTGTTAGTTCTCATTAATATTGCCTAACAAAGAAAAATGAGCCCTTAAAAACCATCTTCTTTCCTTCTTGATATAAGTGGCACATATAACTGAACGCCAGTGCTCGAATGTTTTTGACACTCGCGTCTCAGATTACGAAACGTCAGTGGCAGATCCCACCTGATATAAGCGACAAAACATCCTGAAATAGGAAATTTTCAAGTCACAACTCTGTTGCCTAATAGCGGGACAGCTTGCAGGCATGTTAGCCGTTTTCAGATTATCTGGCATACCATGAGCCAAATATAGTGTTGTTAACGCCTGAATCGCATTTCTTGCGCTATTGAAGTTACCATCAGTCAAAACACACACATACCCCAAAATGATGTTATCCAGCATACCAAATGCTGTGGGAGATAATAAGACAATGTATGTGTTACTCAGTTCTTACCGGTCTACAGGAAAGCTCTTGAGGTGACGTGTTCACTAATGACTTCGTCTTGATTACAGCCACTGGCGGGTTTTATAAAGGACACGTTTGCTACTGTCAACAGGAAGTGACGAATTCATCCAGACTTTCACATATTGAACGCATGTGGCATCTAACACGTCGAAATTTCTGCGTTGATGCTGTGCTGTATGCGGTTTTGAAATTTTCATCTCATTCGAAGAGATGGGGCCTCTGCACTCTGAGTCAGCGAAGTGTGCGCCTAGGTCAAGGCCGTTAAGCAGTGCTGCGTCCATATGGGTGAATATTTATTCGAAATATTTCGCTTATTGCCAACCATGCGGCCAGCCAGGGCTTTAGCGCAGGTGCCACGGCGTCGGCGTTTCACCAGACATACGTATGCACGAGAATATATGAAATGATTACACGTGCGCCTGATGCAACAACCAATAGACGGCTTCCGTGGCGCCAAATATGTGAACGACAGAGCGCATCTCTGCCACTAAAATTAAAATAACCGCAGGAACACACATGTACCTCACACAACGTTCAAATGACTTATGAAGCAGCTGTACCGGATGACACGTCAGTAACGTCGTCGACTGTATGCCTGTTTGCTCTTTGTGTTACGACGAACGGAAATAATTTATGACGCTTCTCGGGGAAATAATGTACGACATCTATGTAATTGCCTTTAAAGTTTTCCTATGCGCTTTGTCCCGGGGTGACGTATACCGGTTGTGTGAAATAGGACTACAGCAATTGGAACATACATAGTCGAGCGAAAGCTGCCTTACCCGAATGTAAGAAAAAACATTATGGCAGCTGCGCGCTAGTGGCGCCAAGCCTGAAGAAAGAGCGCAGCTGGGTGACCTTCCCCGTTTCTCTATTTTTTCCCTGTATTTATTCGCTCTCTTCTTTTTTTCTCGCTCTTTCTTGTGTCTCTTTTTGTATTTGTTTCTTTCTATTCCTTTCTTTTCATTTCTTTTTTTCTCTATCTACGTCCTTCCTTTTCTCGCTCTTTCTATCTTTATTTCTCTCTTACTTCCAGTTTCTGCCTTGCTCTCTTTTTATTTCTATCTCTATTTCGTATCTCTTTCTCTCTATATCCTTCTCTATCTCTCTCTATTTCTTTCTTTGTCTCTATCTCTTTCTCCCTGCTTCTTTCTTTTTCTTTGTGTCTCTTTCTTTCGCTCTTTGTTGCCCTATGTGTATTGTTCTTCGTTTTTTCTATCCATTTGTCGTGTCGGTTTCTTTCTCTCTTTCTTTGTGCTTCTATCTTTTTATATCTGTATTCCCTTTCTTTCTCTCTATATTTCTCTTTCTTTCTATTGTTTACTCTCTATTTTCCTCTCTTTCTCTTTTAATATTCTCATTTAATGGGCCCCAGCTGTCCAAATTTATCGGTACTGCCGTCCACTACGTTGTCGTTCGTTACGTGTCTGTTGCTTTAACAACCAGCGCAGCGCGGGCCACCTCGAAATCACCTGTTTTTGCACATTACTTATAGGTGGCAGCACACTCCAAGCGATTTGCTTGTTGTTTGGGCGTATTGACACCAGGTGAAGATATTCGACCATCGTTTTCGGGGCGAAATGTTCTCCGAGCCCAGACGGCCCAGACACGTTTCTCTCATTGTAAGCATGGTGACGCGGACTACTCGAGAATTCTCAGAGGAGGAAATTCTTCACATTGCTTTCAACAGCGATTTGGGAGCAAAAATCTTGATGAATATGATTTTTCACTGTACATAAAAGACGGTGAAAGCACCGACAGTGACAGCGACGATGAAGGTAATGTTGCTCACTCACAAGAAGCGAATTGCGTTACATGTCCTCTCGCGTTTTAAGTTTTTTTTGACACTGGTAGGTCAGTTTGACTGTATTCAATCTACAACACTGTCCAAATCTAAAATAAAGGCAGAATTTGCTCTGATGCGATGCATGTAGCAAAAAAAATCACAGCATATCCACGGAGTGAATGATGATGAGTGGGCCCAATTCTGCCCAGTACATCATCACCGACGTGAGATCGGGCGCGTTTATACTAAAGGTTCGATGAGAGTTATGACGGCTTGCAGTTCACTTTAATTTTACATGTACGCTGTGAATTTTCATTGTTTAGAAAACCATTGCTTTAGAAAACATCTGGCGTCTTTCGTTAAGCAGCTGGCGTCTTTTCGTTTTCCTTTAGAAACATCTGGCGTCTTTTCGTTTTGCTTTTAGAAAACATCTGGCGTCTTTCGTTGGTTTATTTCATCAATCAACGGCGTTTTGAACAAATTTTTTATTGTTTAATCACGCACAGGAGAAATCTCACCAGGCACTACCTTGGAGGTAAACAATGGCTGCTAATGGGAATGAGAGACAGAAGAAGTCGGCTTTTAGCTAACACTTACACTTCTATTTCTACTAACGTTTCCTACTGGAACATGCCAATGGCTGCTAATGGGGAATGAGAGATAGAAGAATTCGGCTTTTAGTTAACGCGCACGCTGCGAATTTTTTATTGTTCAACAACGCACAGGAGAAATCTCCCACCGGCACCACCTTGGAGGTCAAGATCCTCAGATATGCCTAATACTTGCTTTTACAGCAAAAGCTGTTATGAGATCATTTCACCGGCCGTTTTTGGCGCCGTAGTTGTCCGCCGCCGCCGCCGCTGCCGCCGCCGGTGTCCGTAACCAGTATCGATCGAAATAAAAAAAAAACAAAAGAAAAAAAATCCAGGACGGAACGCGGTTCGAACCTGGGCCCTCAGCGTGGGAGCCCAGTATTCAACCTCTGAGCCATGCCGTTGCTTGAAATTGCTTTGGAAAAAGGTCCTATACAGGCTTCATGTCGGGAAGGAACCACATTAGCATATGCAATATAGCGTGGTAGAAGAATAAAATAAGCACCAAGCGTCGCACAACGCGAATTCTGTAACCAGGTGTCACACAATGCGAATTGCGCAACGAGTAGGTTGTGAAATGCTTCGAACCCATTACAAAAATCTCTGCCATAATTCTTCGTCGTCATCAGGCACAGCATCAACAAAGTGCGCATAATGCCTTACATGCGTTTAGCAGGTACCACGGATCTCCGTAAAATGACGAAAAATGGCACAATGGCTGCGGCCCTAATTTTCAAAAATTTAGAATGATTTAGAGCGTAGTGGGTTCCTCGCAAGTGCACTTGTATTGGTTGCCAAGGAAGCCTATAAGCGCAGATCCATTTCCTCGGGGTCTCAGTAAAATTACAATGCTTCATAGCGTAGTGGGTTCCTCGCAAGTGCACTTGGATTGGTTGCCAAGGGAGCCCATGAGCGCATGATCCATTTCCTCGGGGTCTCAGTAAAGTTCTTCGCCCCCCCCCCCCGTCTCTCTCCCACGTCAACGTATGTTATACAGCATGACGGGAGAGGGAAATAGCGAGCGGGCCTCACCCAATGCAAATTACATAACTGGTGGGCCGTTTAAAGCTTCCAACCCATTACAAAAGGCTGAGCCATAATTCTTCATCGTCATCAGTCGTCGTGTCAACAAAGTGCACATAATGCCTTACAGACGTGTAGCTGGAACCTCGCTTCTCCGCAGAATGACGAATAATGGCTTAGTAGGTGCTTCCCAACTTCACAAAAATTGTGATTTATGGCGTAGTGGGTACCTTTCTACCTACTTGTATTGTAGCCCCAAGAGAGCTTACAACGGGCTATAGAAACGCCGCTCTTCCAGCTTTCGCTGTGACTGTGCTGCGGTTTCAGCGCAGGCCTGGCGTTTTTTTTCATCAACAATGTTCACAAGTATGAACGGAGCTACCACTTCATGGTGGCTGGGCGTTCAGCAAGTGCTTAAACTTTGGCCGGGTAGCTGACTCGTGTGACAGACAGAAAGACAGATCAAGATTTGTGTGTTCAATTTAGTATCCCTAGAAGGCTATCGTCTTTAAGATTTCGATATCTCTACTAATATCAAGAGGATGCCGAATGCTGGTCACGTAGCTGTGACAGCAAAGAACATAACAGTTGAACCGGTAAACAATAAATTCTTGTTGGGAGAACCTATGACCAGCCAGACATGGCAATCTCAGTAAAAAGTCAGCGGTGACACGATCGCCCGTCGACAATTTTCTGCCCCACGGGTGAAATGCGTCTTTGATACATTTGCAGCGCTTACGCGAAACAGAAGAAAAAAAAACCCTGGCAGATCCCACTCACAGTAGGAATCGATGTATGGCGAAGCAGTCAGAAGGAGCGGCATAGGTATGAGGTCTTGGAGGCAAATGAAGTCATTCATGTCATGGCATGTAGTTTACTATCGCATGCTTGTCATGCATGCGTGCATGTAAAATAGAGTACAAGTTATACCATGTTAAGGAAACGTATATTCCGGTATATACCAGGAATGATTTACCATTCAACTTCGTCTTTCGGTCACGTCGCGCAATACCGATTTCGTCATGCATCAACTAGCGAAACGGCCGCGAGTGCGCCAAGAGCATGACATGTAAATGATGCTGTACATGACATGCATGTCATGATTTTTCATGTTAACACTTGTCATCTATGTTCGTCATGCAGAAATTCCCCACCATAGCAATTTTCGTACATATCAATTTGATTAAACGGCCGCGCACGACCCAAGACCGCGTCATTTAAATCATTCCGTAGATGACATGCTGGTGAAGCTTTTCATGTTGCGACCTGTCAGTTATGTTCGTCATATATTCTTGTCACGCCACGCCACGTTTTATATATATCAAATTAACGAAATGTCTGCCAGAGCACCAATACCGTGCATGTAGATCATGCCATTCAAGACGCACATATGATTTTCATGTTATGACTTGTCATTTATGCTCGTCATGCAGTCCTAGTATGCCACAGAAGTTTTGGGGCACATCCCATTAATAAAACGGCCAGGAGAGCACAAAGTCGTAGGTGGCTAGATAGATAAATACGCTCAAAGTGGCAGAACTTCGCTATGAAATGCTTCCCATTTAAAACATGCAGACACGAAAAAAAAAATCACTTTCGTCGCATGGGCGAAGCAATGAATTCGATAGCAGCAAATTGTAATGTTACAGAAAGAAAGGCTAGCACGTAAATTTTTTGGGTCAGATCTCGCGCAAATGCGCAAAGTGCTGCTTTAAGCGAATACGGCCGCTCCAGGGAGCGAAGCGCTTTTTGTGCTGTGTGTCGTCTCAACTCGATGTAAGCGCTGATAGCGGCAGTGCGTATACGAACAGTCGTGAAGTCTGTCGAGATAGCGCCTGCGAGAGAGCTCGCGAACGGACGGGCCCTTATGATTAAAGTCAGCAGTTGCTGCTGATTAAAGTCCGCAGTGAACTTATAACAGACATTATAATAGGGACTTTTAGCTTGTACGCACGCTTCTTTACGTTACCGTGTTACCAGATACCGGAGGGAATCTGCGCATGCGCGAACCTTTACGGAACGTTAACTACTCGCCGGATAGGGTTTACGTTCACGGACCTATCTCGCAAATCCACCTTCGTTCGTGGCTACTCGCTATCCGCGATGCGCAGAGCCTATAGGGGCGCCACTGAAAGCTGCATAGCGGCGGCTGTTGGAACCGCTGGTGGGTCGCGTAGCAGACGCTTCATTTGCGCGCGTGCGATTTGCCGCTTGTGCGCGTCCCAGATAATTACTTTTGCGGCGATAGTGTGCGCAAAAGAGCCGCACTTTATAATAGTGGACATGTGTCCGATGTCAAAGCTGTGTGGGACGACAATGTACGTCACCATACGCGCCAAGTGTTTGCCACAGACCAGCGTCAACAAGCTTCCCTACGAAGTGGAGCTCATCGTAAGTACACCGCCTTCGTTATAACGTCGCGATCAGTTATGCCTGCATGCGTTGACGCGTGAACCAACGCTTTTTCTCGACACAGTAGCTTCGTGTACGTACCATGTGTTTATATAGTAGATTCTGTGGGAGCGCTGTCGCACCGGCGTATAGATTCCACAGGTGCGGCCATGCGAAGGGTGAGCGTTGGCCCCGCCACGGTGGTCTAGTGGTTATGGCGCTCGACTGCTGACCCGAAGGTCGCGGGATTGAATCCCGGCCGCGGCGGCTGCATTTTCGATGGAGGCGAAGATGTTTGAGGGCCGTGTACTTAGCTTTAGGTGCACGTTAAAAAACCCCAAGTGGTCGAAATTTCCGGAGCCCTCCACTACGGCGTCTCTCATATTCATATCGTGGTTTTGGGACGTTAAACCCCAGGTATTATTATTAAGGTTCCGCGTTGGTAAAACTTTGAAACCAGCACGATAAACTTCTGAAAAAATAAACGATACACTTGTCGTCATCGGCGCAGAAGCGCACAGCGAACATTCTGCACCGATGATGGCATTCAGTGCCATCAATAGGTAGAATGCAGCCGATTTCGCCCAGCACACGTGTGATTCCACGGCGCTTTTGTAAAGGAGCCGTCACCTTCCCCACATTCTCTGGCATTGCGCTTCGCGCCCTTCGTTTTTCAAGAGAGCCTAGGCACAGCGTCTTATCACTAATAACAACCTCGTGTGCATTGTAGCGTCTACAATGCAGGCGAGGCGACCAAGTGTAAACGTAGTAGCATTCGCTGAATACGCAGCGACATGAATGGAGAAATAAAAACACGGTAATCGTTCTAACAGTGCCGTAAACAAAGCGCGATTGCTTACTTTCTACGTCGTACAGCCGCAATCCACCGCCGCCGTCGCTCTCGTTCATGAAATAGCACCGGAAACCTGTAGAAGTGCGTTTCTGCGATTCTTTGTGTGTGTTCGAGCAGCCGACAGCGCAGAAATTATTTTTCGACATCGCTGAGGCCCGACAGAGTCGTTAAATCACGACGAAAACACATCCATCTGTGCACTCGCGTAGACGCTCGCGGGAACAATGCTCGCCGGGACCCGTCAGCGCTTCCGAGCCGTGGCGGCAGATGGCGTTGTCGGCGCTTTGCGCATCGCCTTTATCCGCTTCGCGGAAACTCCAGCCGCCGAGTCAAAACAAGTCGAAGTGCGAGCGCCAGTTACAATCACCTTGTTTTCAGCCGGATTACCGAGGCTAGAGCGACCTAGAATACCGAATTCGTAAACGTGAGAGGCCTGAAGCCCCTGACAGGCTGGATAGGTGGCGCCATCTAGCGGGCCCAAGGTGAGCCAGACAACCACAAATTTTTTTTGCAGAAACCTCGGGCATTCTACTTCCAATGTAAATGCCTTGCAGCGGCATATTTACGAATGAGTTGCCTTTTTAATATTTTTTTCCTCAAAAACACTAAGCAGAAACAAACGTGGTCATGACTGTGGTTGCAGGTGGCGTCACAAGATGGCGACACCATCGTCCGGTAACCCGGTATTGCTACACTCCTTTTCGTATGGCGGGATATTGCACACGCTAAAAACCTATCTTATGATTTTGCCGCAGCGTAATTCAATATTATCTAAATTAAATGTAGTTTAAATGCACATATCGTCATCATTAAGTGGTTTGCGCGAACGTAAAGATATACGTTTACGTACATACGTAAACGTTTACGTATGGCGAGCGAAAACTTTTCTAAAACATGCGTTCCTGTACACGGTAAACGCAATACGGTATTCGGGTAACAGGGTAACGTTAAAAAGTATACATACAAGATAAAAGTCCCGAATAACGACAGACACCGCAAATATAATGCCTGAGTTCGTTTGATTTCCGCAGTTTCACGCATGTGTCCATGATGATTTTTGCGCGTCACCTCATAATTGCGCGTCGCCGGATATGGCGCTCAGCTGGACTAAGGACGACCCGACCATCCTCTAGGGGGAGGCGGCATAGACTTTGAGGCACCCGAATTCTGTCTGACAGGTCCCGTTATTTCATGACGTCTAATAAAACGCTGGTTTGCCGGAGTTTTGAAACCCAGGATTGAAAGTATCCGTCTATAGTAGGACGCCATAGTCATTCTTCATTACGTCTCGTCAAGCAATCGCGTTTGTCCGTTGTATCGTGACGTAAGAGATCGCGCTAGCGACGTCTTCAGTTGCTGTTTGAACTCGCCTTGGGTGGGATGACTCATGCACGTTCCGAGGAGGACGAGCGCCAGTAAAAGGAACGTCGACGCCCAATAGCGCGAGTGTGTGCGTTGCCGTCGAGCCAATGCCACCGACAACAATCGGGCCAGGGAAGCCAAACGCATGCGTGACGCCTATGGCCGTCGGAACGCTTCCCCAGCTTCGCTCGTCTTCCCTATTCGCAAACACTTTGAAGGGCTCAATTTTTTTTTTCCTTTTTCGCTGAAGCGCTGTAACTCCATGAATGTTCAGTATTGAAACTAGAACAGCAAAATGCTTTATAAAATGCGTCTGCTTTTACAGGCGTGGTATCGCACGTTCCAGCGTTACTGCTGGTGCTTGCTTAAGTTTTAGAATGAACTGAATTAACTGACCCCTAGCTGACACTGCTGCACAACCATCGTTACATTGCACACCCACGCGGGGCCCCGATTCAAAAGGCGTGCTCGTAACGTCACCGAAAATTGGGCGCACGTAATTTTATGATGCTTCACCGCGGTGCGGCGTTAATTTCTTATTATATTAGGCGCGTATTTTGAGGAATTTTGAAAGACGCCAAGATTGCTCATAATCAATGACGCTAGCATTATTTACGCGGTAGGTTGGGGCGTTGGCGATGCAATTTGGGGATGACCAGACTAAAATCAACTAATTAAAGCATAAAAGTAACAAAAATATTTTGTTTGCTCTCGCTGCTCCTTTAATACGCACTGAGGAGATGAGAGTAAAAACGGAAGCTGATAAACAATTCTGAGCGAATTCAAGTACCTCCCGCAATTGACTTCCTGTGTAAGCTATAGAATTCTAATCATTTATTAGGCATTTACTCAGCCGGGATGTTAGCAAGAAAGTATGGGGGATGCTCAGAACTTTCCAAGAACGTGAAGGTCAAGGCCTTCTTGGACCTTCTATTCATCTGTTGCTGAACATTCTGCTGATCTCGTGCTGCACATGCGGCTTCTCTTTCCACCCATACTGCATTCCCAGAACGCCTTCGTGGCAGTATGGGCGCGCGCTGCATCTGAATTCAATTAGTCGCTGCTGCAGCCTCATCTAAAGCCGCTTCCTCCCTACGGCAGTTTCGACGAGCGACATTTTGAGCTGTAAAAGATTGGAAAGTTGGGCGAGTTGGTGCATATTCATATTTAAAGAAAAGCGGCGCACAAAAAGACGCGCTGTGTGTGGTTCGCTTCTTTGTCTCCGTCTTTTTGTGCGCCGCTTTTCTTTAAATATGAATTTTGAGCTGTGCTTGCATCGTCCGCAGCAGCTTACTTTCTCGGTATTTCCCGTCCACGATACAGGGCTTGATCACGTGGCATTTCCGCTTTTTAAAGCCACGTTCTGGAGGCAACGAGACGTCAATGGTCAAGCCGACGCAAAAGAGAAACTGCGTCGTTGCCGAAGCAGATGCTCTGCGCCTCGTCGCTGCTTCTCTCGCACCTCCCGCCCGCAAAGAAGGGCCTGACGACGTGATATCTGCGCTTTTAACACGAGAGCTGTTAAAGCTTAGCAAAACTCCGTTTTCGTACCGCATTAACTCGTTCACAGAACAGGATACATGTTAAGAGAGGGGGAGCCCAGCCCAGCTATGCCAAGGCACGTAAAGCTAAGAAAGGAACATAGTATACTATAGTGAGAGGGTGGGAAAGGAAGTGAGGGGGAGAATGATGAAAAATAGGAGGGGGAGGGTAAAGCATAGTAGAGTCATGTATAGTACAGTATAGCAAGGGGACAGAAAATTGAAGTGATAGTGAGGAGTATAGAAAGGATGATGGAAGAGGGTAAAACATCATAGTCCTGTATAGTGTAGTATAGCAAGTGGTGGGAAAGAGATACCAGGGTGGGGAGCAGTGATGTGAAGGGGAGGAAGGTAGAAAGAGGGAGGGGGAGAGTAAAGCATATCATAGTCATGTATAGTATAGTATAGTATAACAAAGGGGGCGGAAATTGAAGCGAGAGTGAGGAGGGGGAATGAAGGAAGGGGAGAGGGGTAAAGTTGAATATACGAACAGCGCAACTGACAAGGACAAAGGAAGGTAACAACACACAGCGCTGTGTGTTGTTACCTTCCTTTGTCCTTGTCAGTTGCGCTGTTCGTATATTCAATTATGACCTACCAACTTGCCCAAGTTTCCACGCTTCAGAGGGGTAAAGCGTGAATGCCGTTTGCGAGTCTGTATTTCAGACCCACTTAGCGCGGTTCCTGTAAGAAAAATTTAACCATATACCAAATAATTACCCCTTCGGAATTAGAATTTCCGAATAAGTGATTGACTTTCTAATGGAACACTAACGAAGAGGCTCTAGCATCTTCCATTAACAATGAAGTCTTATATTAGAGTATTCCGCATGATGATTTTTGTCAAGTGTGAGCGACTACATCCACAGGCATAGGGTAACGAAGTCTCAGAACTAATCAGGAATCCACTGCAGCTGATTTCTAAAGTCACTTTCTACGTTCCCCAGGTCAGCATTTGTAGAGTGAAATTGCGAAATAGGTATGTACAGAAAAAAGGAAATCGTATCGACTGGTTCATAGTTTCACTTCTGAGTGACTCGTACCTTTCCGTATTTGTCAAGAAGCTCAAATATTGCATGGACAATCAAAACGTCGCCCATTTTTTTAGTAGGGACGATCATTTTTCAAGCAAAGCCTGTACTGACTGACCTGCGAAGCTGGTGACGGTGGTGTTACAAAATAACACTACTCTACTACAGTCCCCGTTCACCGAAGGAATAATGAAATGTAAATTAATAAATTTTCCTTCCGGAGCTCGAGGCTGAACCCAACTCTCCCCGGTCCAAAAGCGAGTGCCTTGACCACTAGCACACGCGGGATGCTTACTCAATATCAACGGCACTGACGCCTACGAATGCGTTCTACCGACGATGTCAAAAGCAATTGGGAAGCAGTTCACATGCTATGGGCCCGTGAATAAAATAATTCTTGTTGGCTTACTAAAAGCGATCGCCTGGAGAAGTCGTAGGTCCACATTGGGAAATGAACAATTCAGGAACATTCCGACTTTGAGAAAATTGAATTACTAAGCCCCGTTTCTATGATAGCGTGATGCTGTTTTCGTTCGGCCCTTAAACACGCTGACAAACTCTGAAAGGAACATTGAAGACGACATGCCGATTCAGCGCCGGGAAACAGCGTTGCGGGGATGGCGCTAAGCTTAAGGCTAGCAGTAGGACGGAACATTCAAGAATGCGAAAGACTTATAAATCAAACAAACAAACAAAAACAGTAGGACAGGCAAGCCCATGCCATGCTTAGCTTGCCCCCTTCTCCTATAGAAAAAGCACTCCTCAAGTTTTAAAAATATTTTTACATTTTATCGAAGAACGATTTCACAATACCGCTTCTAACATTCTCGCAGTGTTCTCCAAGGGCCGTTATTTATTATTCATGTGGTCGCAAAAAATAATTTCCCTACGTTTTTAGAACGTCGTTTTTACGGCGCCATCAAGAATGTGTGTTGGGGCTATGAACCTACAGTCAACAAGCCTGTTCTACCTTATCATTCGGCCCATTCGAAGATAGTCAAGAAAACACGGCGAAGTCCACGTGATGCCCTAGTTAAATATTGCGAACACCGATGTGACACGAGTTTTTCCAACCAGGCCCACCACCTTCGCGATTCAGTGTACCCGTTGGCCTTTCATGCTTCAGTGGCGGAACAACTGCTCAACTGCTTCAAGAGCACTCGCGCAGCTCCTTGCAGCGACGACGTCCGCACCCGCCCAAACAGACTACTCGTCATACATTACGTCCACATCGTTTCGCACAACTTTTGGGAACTCGGTCAAAACGTTCGCGTGGATGTTGTATTCTCTTCGCCCGTGGGGCTTTCCGCAATTAAAAAAAAATTACGACCCCATCCTTGATCGAGAAAAGGCGGGCAAATGAAGTTTGGTGCGTGAGCGCCTCACCTACTATCTTTCTTACTTTCTTTCTATCGCACTGCGCAATGCTCCCTCCAAACTTGTTCCTTCCCCCTTTACGGGAATCGAGCATTCCCCCACGTACTTAGCAGCGCAAAACTTTTGCTGCTAAAGGCAATTCCGATGGTCATGCGTGAAACAATGATATGCAGCAATGAAAGGCAACGCTGAATCTGGAAACGTCAAATGACAAGTGACCTTCCGCATCAGAGACGGATGATCACCGACGAGCGCATGATCGAGAATGTGTCAGTTATTGCAAAACTGCACATACAAATACATACATACAAATGTGACCGGTGCACCTTCGACGCCCCATTTGTGCTCACCCACATTTCTGCATGCTCAACCACGCCATATTTTTTGCGAATTTTGCTGCCGCCACCACCGAAATCTGTATTGCGTAGAAGCTTACCTTAAGAAGCACATTTGCGGAGCAAGTCGAGGGATGTCTGTTCTGTAAAAATGAAAGGCCTCGGCTATTTTTCAGGTCAGCTATAGTTACTGCTTTCGTAAACTAGCGCTGCTTCACTGGGTTGCCAGAAGCCACGCCCTAGATTATTAGCTTGGACCATCTCCCCGAAGGGAACCCTGATTGGATGCGAAGCAGCAGCGGTGCGCACGGCGTTGACCCGGTTGAAACGGGCGTCGACGCGTGTGCTGGAAGAACGGTTTGAAGCGAACCTCGGTGTAGCGTTTACTCGAGTAAACGTTTGTTTGAAACGCAAAGACACGGGAGGCGGGTTTGGTTTCGTGTAAGTTTCATAAAAGCGTTTGGCAAGACTTCGTAGTCGTTGTTTCTTCAGAGTCGAGACACGGGCGCTGGACCGGAGCAGGCGCGCGTTTCGCCTTGACACCACGGGTGAAGCGAGAGAGAAGTGACACGTTCAGAGGTGTTGCGAGCGGGCGGAGCAGCCGGCAGCTGCGGGCGCTACGGCGAGCATGCTGCGGGTGAGGGAGAGAGTAACGTCAGCGCGCACCTGCGAGGGAAGCGTGCGTGGGGAGCGTGACGTCAACGCAGAGCTGTGGCGTGACCTACTTGGCAACGCTGCAACACCTACGGCGAGGAGAACGCGTTGCGGTGTATTCGTACGGACGCACGTAACGTACGGCGGTACAGACGTGATGCTTCGCATCTAAAACACGCAGCTTTAAGTCACCTCCACGGAGCATGTCGAGTAATTCGATACCGAGGACGTGTGACAAGGTGAACGCGCGACCTGGGGCAGATGCCTCAGCACGAGGCTTACAGAGGTATCACAGTCATCGCTGATGTACAGAGTGCACAGTCATGACTGCCGTAAGGAAGATGCGGCGCAACTTCGCCTTACATTGCAGGGATTGCGGCTGTTTGCCTATTGCTGAAGATATTTAGGTGGTGATCGAGGAAAAATAGGTTAGCACGGGAAATTGTAGAACGGGCAACGATTACTGACAGGAGAGATGAATGTGTAAGCTCGCCATCAATTGATCTATATGTAAAATAAAAAAAGTTTTCAGGCCACAGATACGTGGTAATGTTAGATATTTATTTCTTTTTCTAATTACAGGGTTTTGCATGTGTGGCGTTTTTTCAAAAAGAGGCAAGTGTACTTTAATTGAAACTGAGAAAAACGCACTCTTTGCTACTCACAATAACGTCGGGCCTACTCCGACAATTTTTGCTAGTCTGTTCTTGTCCCCAAATACATCAAATCTATATTGCGGCTAAAATCTGTATAGCCCACAATAGTCGGTATTCAGGAGTACAATTTCTATTTGGCTCTTATAGATTGGAACATTTAATTTGGGCTTGAATGAGCTCGTAAAAGAAGTCAAAACAATACGAATGCACGGTATATCATTATCTTGCGATAAATTAAAAACATATTTCTTGTGCTTCCGTCGGTGTCGTCCTTCGTCGCGTGGGCGTAATGGTGATGACTAGACTTGTAAGCCGATGGTTTCCTGGCAAAAGGTGCACCATTCTGGACTGTGGGTAGCGTTTTCTTGTTCTTGGCATCTATTGAAAGCCTTGGAATGTACTTCAGCTCTTCTTCTTCTTCTGAGCTCATTTTATGCCATGCCGTTTCTGACCACTTCTTGTTCAAGGAATAGATCGGAGTCCAATGTCTTTATTCCATCTCTCTTCTGTTTCAAATATAACGTCTTGGAGTCAAAGAAGGACATGATACCCTAGCGCTAAACTCGAAAAGAAACACTAAGATGCAAAAAGAAGTAGGAAAGTTGGCCTTTTACTCTTTCTATTCGAGTTTTCTCCTACAAGAACATGTCCGTCAGTAAGTGGCAACTCGTCCTAGAAAAAGTAATTGTGGAACGTAAACACGATAGCAAGGCAACTAGGACAGAAATGAAACATATTTAATGAGATATTTGTTTTGGTCACGATTGTTGACGCAGCGCTGGTTTAATGAATGTGGCTCAGTTTGATTAAAACAGATGCAGGATTTGGCTCATTTTGAATTAAGAACTGCCTTTTTGAGTTCACGTTACAATCAGGAATTGCCGCATTTTGGTTCCACCTGTTTTAGTAGTCGAAGGCGCGCTTTACGCTCCCATGAAACTTAGCCCAGTTTCGGTTTCTGCATTTTTTTTGCCTCCCTGTCTTTCCTTTCTCCCTCTTCTCTCTCTTTTGCTATTTTTGAAAAAAAAAAGAACGCCACATATGTTCTTCCTGACAAATGTCATGGTGGCTTCAGGAGTGATCTTTGCATTAGGCTCTCGTCATGCTTCAAATACGAATGCACCAAAAATTGCATAGTTTAGCGAATTCGTTCCACAATAAATGTCACGTAAAGTTCAGCGCTTGCGTATGTCTTTCTTGTTCCGCGCGATTTTTTTACCTCGTGTCCGCTCCCATATGCTAAAGTTGAATCATAAGTGACACCAATGAATTTCTGTCGCCTTTTATACGCTCGTTCCGAGGCAGCAGAGTATATTGAGGCAATCGTGTTTAAGAATTGGCAAACGATGTTCCAGTGAAGCGCCAGTCTAACAACTACAGCAGCAATATTTGCAAAACCATACTGTGAAGATTCCATTATTGGTCCACCGCTGCCATCCAACATACTGCACAGCACCCTAACCTCTTCATTTTGATGTGATCAGGCTTCGCACAAAAAAAATGTTTGAACGATCGGCACAGGCCGAGCAGCAATGTTTCGGAAGCTTTGCGATTGTTTCAAATTGTTCTTAAAGATTACGTACTAGACGCGAGTAGTCAAGTTTACTCGGGACCTTACGCCAGTACCTGCGCTAATGCTGGAAGGTTCGATCAAAGACGACGAGTCCGCCGACGATCAGATTACCGGTGAACGACCGCTTTGATCGCAGCCATCACTGTACAGCCTGTAGTGCTTGTACTTTGGTTTTTCATTTCTATGAAAAAAAAAGAGTTCCATCAATGAAGAGTTCCGCCTTTAACAGCTTGACTGCTGCCTTCTTTGCCGTCGCGACCATATGATGTCTGGTGGAGGTTGCTTCTTGTTCCAGACTCCATTGAAAAGCCGTGAACCAAGCCCACGACGGGAAGAAGACACCAAAGCCCTCTCTAATCATCGGGTTAGCCGCAGGCGGGAAGGGAACCACAAAAACACGGACCCCTACCCAACAAGGTAAACGCCACGATGCCGAGGCAGCAATCATAATCAAGGTAACTGTGTCAGAATCGGCAGTAGACATGAAGCAGCCAAGAGAGCCGCCGACCTTCCGTGGATCGTCATGTGAAGATCCGGAAACCTGGCTCAAACAATACAAACGGGTCGCCTAGTCGAAAAATTCGGACGGCGACAAGAAGCTTCCGCGAGTCTATTTCGCCCTTGAAGACAGCGCCAGGACCTGCTTCGAGAACCGGGAGGCCATGCTGATTACCTGTGACCTCTTTCGCACTGCATTCCTTGGTACCTTTACGAGCATCATCGGCAAAGAAAGTGCTGAAAGCCTGTTCGAGACTCGTGTACAGCCCCCAAACTAGAGCGTTCTAATGTACACCGAGCAGATGAAACCTTTTCGCTATGCCTGACGAGAAGAAAGCTTGTTTCTTCATCGGAGGGGTGAAGCAAGAGTTTTTCGCGGGGTAATGAGGAACCCACCTAAGGACGCCCAAGAAATTGCTCTCGGAGATCCGATGACAAAATTCGTCACGGCTATTTTTACCTGGAAGACGCAGCCAGCACCTTGTTGGAGGAGCGGGAGTCAACACTTTGAAGGTAGGACCTTTTTTGCTGCGTATTGTCGTACACATTCACGAGCGTAGTCCGCAAAAAAAGGGCCACGGCTTTCCTAGGTGCAACTAGCACACGAAAACGTCAACATCTTCACACAAGAGATTACTCCAATTTTTAAGGCAAGCTGATGCTGCCGTGCCTGAGGAGAAAAAAATCACTTCCTTATTGCGGCAGTGTAACGGGAACTGTTCGCAGGACTCTTATGCAACCACCCGAGATGGCCGCTGCATTTGGCAATGAGGCTTCAACGAATGAGGAGACGCTTGAGATGCGGATAAGGCAATATATCCGCTCGCTGTTGTGAACGAGCTAACCCACAACGCACTAGCTAAGAATAGATGGCCTGCGGGAACCGAGAAATATTGCTACGCTCTACAAAGAACGACGTTCAGTGCACCCCTGACCTCAGCCCGCTCTGCCATCACTGCAGGGCAGCCTGCCACACCTACCGCCGCTGTCGCTACCACGATATCGGAATAGCGGCTTCGCCGTCAACGCTTCTGGTCCACAGCGTGGTGAAAGATCATGTGGCATCGCTTACTATCTCACAGCATAGGTGTGGAACCCTCGTCAATGGCCTCGTTCGCTATCACCAGGACACTACCTGTTTGCCGAGAGTCGACATACGCTGGCCCCACCCGTGGCCGGTCGCTTAGCCCACATTGGGAAAATTAAAAGCAATAACCAATGGGCCTGCGGCTGACGTTCGTCGCGATCGATACCGAAAAAAATGTGGCTGATCCCTCTGATATAGGAATCGGTATAGAACACGAAAGTGAAACAGTTGGCACATAAGCGGAAGTCTTGGAAAGACTCGCGACCGGGATACATTGTCCGGAGACACTTCATTGCACGCGCCGGAGCATCGCGCAAATCACACGTGAACCACAGGCGTTCGCAAACCGTGCAGGCGAAACCGAACGGGTTGTCACTGAATCGTTTGGTGAACTCGCGGTCCGCTGCAGCGAAGGGTGCATGATTTGCGGGTCGTGGACCATCCTGTGGGTGTGCTGGGCATCCTGCGTCGTATTGTCGAGCGGCGTCCCGCTGGCGGGTCGCTTCGGCGAAGGTACGATCATTTCGGTCTTGGTTCGGTGTGTGTATGGCAGCCAGTTGGGTCGCGATGCGGTCAACTTCTGGAAAGCGAGAGGCAGAGTTCTCAGCTTGAGCCGTGAACGCGCGAAGGCCTCCCGCTCTCCCTGGCGTGTCCATCGCTGCACTAAACTCACTTGCGCGACGTTAGCTCGCCGACGTCGTTGTCTTTCGACGGCGCTTAATGCCGCAGTTCTCGTAGTCGGTGCCATCACACTCGTATCAGTAGACAGCGGACAAACACCGTTGGTGTATGTGGAAGCTGCACTACGCTGCACACGCTAGCACAACGCGAAAGACGAAGCACGTAACTGAATCGTCACCGAGTCAAATCGGTGCGTATAGCGCGTCGCAATTGCAGCCTCCGCGATCAACTTCAGAAACATTTTCAGAGCTAATTGCGGAGGCCACGCTCCGCTGTGATGAGTAGGGCGAACGCCACCTAGGTGGCGTTGGTAGTGCTTCTTGATGCCAGCGTCCCTTGGAATGCTGGCATCAAGGCGTCGTAGTGCTGCGACCACCGAATCGTTCACTGTCGGTGCGCGTTAGTGTCATAACGCAGTACTTCTCTTTTCTGCTCGTAGGCGGCGGCACCGCCCCGAGCAAGAGCGCAGGTACACGAAGGAGTGTTAGATATATAAGGCGCGTCTGTGTAGCACTCCGCAAATGCGTTTGTGGCGCAATGGGTTAAACGCTCGGCGATCTATCGTCGCAGACCGAGAGGTCGTGGGTTCAATTCCCAAATTTTCCATGTTTGTGGAGCTTTTTCTTCTGGTTTTTTTCTTTGTATTATGTTCGTGTACATTTTAAGAACGTCATATCCGTGACGGAAATACGTCAGTGAAGTCTTGGTGGACCCCGGCATAAAACACTTTCGTGTTAAAAAAACGCCAGGCCTGCGCTGAAACCGCAGCACAGTCACAGCGCAAGCTGGAAGAGCGGCGTTTCTAGAGCCCTTTGGGCACTTATGGGGCTACAATACAAGTACACTAGAAAGGTGCCCACTACGCCATAAATCACAATTTTTGTGAAGTTGGGAAGCACCTACTAAGCCATTATTCGTCATTCTGCGGAGAAGCAAGGCACCAGCTACACGTCTGTAAGGCATTATGTGCACTTTGTTGACGCAACGACTGATGTCGAGGAAGAATTATAGCTCAGCCCTTCCTAATGGGTTGGAATCTTTAAACGGCCCACCATTTATGTAATTTGCATTGGGTGACGCTCGGTCGCTATTTCCCTCTCCCGTCATGCTGTATAACATATGTTGACGTGGGAGAGCGACGGGGGGGGGGGGGGGGGGGGTGGCGAAGAACTTTACTGAGACCCCGAGGAAATGGATCATGCGCTAATGGGCTTCCTTGGCAACCAATACAAGTGCACTTGCGAGGAACCCACTACGCTATAAATCATTGTAATTTTACTGAGACTCCGAGGAAGTGGATCATGCGCTTATGGGCTTCCTTGGCAACCATACAAGTGCACTTACGAGGAACCCACTACGCTATAAATTATTGTAATTTTTGAGAAGTAGGGCAGCAGGCACTGTGCCATTTTTCGTCATTATACGGAGAGCGTTGGTACCTGCTAAATGCATGTAAGGCATTATGCGCACTTTGTTGATGCTGTGCCTGATGACGATGAAGAGTTATAGCAGAGCCCGCTGTAATGGGTTGGAAGCATTCAACAACCTACTCGTTGCGCAATTCGCATTGTGTCACGCCTGGTTACAAAATTCGCGTTGTGCGACGCTTGGTGCTTATTTTAGTCTTCTACCACGCTATATTGCATATGCTAATGTGGTTCCTTCCCGACATGAAGCCTGTATAGACGAATTCCACCGGACATACGTCACGAAAATGCGGTGGCGCTGTCGTCGGGCGTTTAGTTTCGCGCGGTAGGCAAAAGCCACTGTGCCTGCCGCAGTTGCTGCCGTGTTTTCGCTAGTGCGTGCGCTGTTTGCCGTAGTGTAACGAAGAAAAAACGGTGTGCCGATGAGCTGCGTTGCGGCTAGTTACGCAGGAATGCACAACAGAGGCGGATAACCTTCTGTCCACTTTATTTTTTTTAACGAGGACCGTCGCAAGAAATTGGCCGCAGCTGTTAAACACGAGAACTTGGCTGCGATGCCGGCTAATAGGTTATGTGACAAAATATGAGCGGTTTGTGGGGCTCGTTTTACCTAACGAAAATGATTAGCTTTGTCAAAAGTGTGCCCTTGTATTGTCCCACACAGCATTTCTTGGCATAGCCTTGTGTGGAGCCATTGGAAGCATGTTTACCTACTTAAGCGGTGTGGTAGCTTTGTAATACGCCGAGAATTCATCAAGATTGAACGATGTGGAAGTCAGAGGGGTCAAAAGGATTTTGTAGTATTCGCGTGAAATAAATGTGTGGCTCGGTTCAATAATGCAGCAGCGATCGAAAGCACAACTTCGGCTTCACTTTTCCAAATTATGTGCGTCTGCGATGACACACGCAACACATATGCATTGGACACGGCTGCTCTGGCTGCGATACACATTAAGACATTTTTCCTTGTCTCTCATACTCCACAGGCGAACTGCAAGCGTGAAGTGTTCCGAGTCTGTTTACGGGCTGTAGGCCTTCGCGGTCTCGACTTCAGCGTCCGGGTAGAGCCGCGACACGCGGTTGGCGAACCTGACAGATATGTAGCAGCCCCACATGTAGTAATTGTTTAATACTCATCTTGAGAAGCTTTTTGTGCAAACTAGGAAAGGGACACAGTGCTGGTGTTGTTCCCTCCCACTGTGTCCCTGTCCTAGTTTGCGCAAAAAGCTTCTCAAGATGAATATGTACCAACTAGCTCGACTTTCAGTCTTACTTCAATTGTTTAATACGTTATCGCAGCTGCATCGCCGATTAAAGTATCACCGAGATCGCCCTTAACGTTTGTATGAGTAACTATACACGGCAAATTTGTTTATGTGCGAGGAATTACCGTAACGATTATTGACCTGTTCGTGATATGTTACTCCGCGCATTTCCATACACCAGCAAAGCGCGTCTTGCGGGGCTAAGAGGTCCGTTTTTGCATTAGTTAATTAAAATGCACAAGTGTGACCTAGACTACAGCAACGTCGATGGCATTTTGCGAATCAGTCACATTCGTGGCGTCAAGATACCTCATGTTATGGTGAGGTCATCAGAGGCAGAATTGCACGTCGACATAGTTTTTATATATTCATTTCAGAGTCCTTGTTGGAGCCACGAAAACTTCCTCTGTCGCGGCCGCCCGGCCGTCCCTTGTAAACACGCCGGAGGCGCCCCGACGCGCGGTGCTCGGAGGCAGCTTTGCAGCTGCTGTGCCAGTTGTCACGTGATCATAGAGGGCGGTAGCGAGCTTTGGGCTGGGCGGAGCCTACGCGCCGCGACGTCGCTACAAGCGCCTCAGTATGTCGACGGCGCCTACCACTGTTTACAAACATGGAGTAGGTAATAATATCTGCGGTTTAACGTCCCAAAACCACGATATGATTATGAGAGACGCCGTAGTGGAGGGCTCCGGAAATTTCGACCGCCTGGGGTTCTTTAACGTGCACCTAAATCTAAGTACACGGGCCTCAAACATTTTCGCCTCCATCGAAAACGCAGCCGCCGCGGCCGGGATTCGATCCCGCGACCTTCGGGTCAGCAGTCGAGCGCCATAACCACTAGACCACCGCGGCGGGGAACATGGAGTAGGTCTATAGGACCTTTTTTCAAAGCAGTTTGAAGCACCGGCATGGCTCAGAAGTTGAATACTGGGCTCCCACGCAGAGGGCCCAGGTTCGAACTTCGTTCCATCCTGGAATTTTTTTCTTATTTCATTTTTTTTTCTTATTTCGAGCGATACTGGTTACGGACACCGGCGGCGGCGGCGGACAACTACGGCGCCAAAAACGGCCGGTGAAATGATCTCAACAGCTTTCGCTGTAAAACCGCCGGGCCCGACGACTACGCTACGAGGAAATCGCGAAAACACGCCGTCAGGCCCAACGGAGTCCTTAAAAGAAAACTTCGCTGCCGGTGGAATACCTGATGACGCCGCTTAGCAGTAGCGGAACCAGTGGCACAGCCGCAATATCACAGCGCGAGTTAAAACCGCAATAGAAAACAGCTAGCAAGCGACCTCGACGCCCTTGACGCACAAAATGTCGCCGCTTCAGATGACACTGGAGCGACTACTCCTTCATTAGTGGATCCCTCGCAGCCAAGATGAAAAAAAAATAGCACTGCATGGTAAGCGCTCTAAATCCAAACGGCTGGATGGCAGTTAATAGAGCATTTTAGTTGGATGTTTTTACGATCTGCTCAGCAGCTAAGCGGAGCGGGGCGCGAGTGCGCATGCGTCCTCCGCTTAGCCGTAAGCGGGCTAGCGGAGCGAGGCCCACGCTCCGCTTATACGGAGCCTCCGCTTATAGGGCTGCCGTTCCCGCTAGCGAGGGGCGTCGATGTGCGTGCCCTCCCTGACGCGTGCGTCGACTTCCCGCATATTCTAAGATGGCTGCCTCCAGTGCTCAACGTGCTTCGCACGTGCACGGCCGCTTCACGTTCGTCTGCGCAGCAGAAGCCGCGAAATCGCTTGAGATTAGACGAACATTTGTGCTTACTTCGAGTCGCCGAATTAAGAAAAGTGAGGCGAACTAGACAAGACGGCACAGATCACGAAAACATCGCAGCCGTGTTGGCGTGCAAACAGATTGCAGTGGACCCGGAATGCTACAGCGCTGACTGTACATGACTATCTTGATGTCGACGCCTTACTTTGTTTCCTGAAATGGGGCCGGTAACGCATGCGCACGTGTGAATACTGCGTGAACATGTGAGTAATACATATTTGTGTTACTTTGTAAAAGTGACAAAACTGTTTTTCATTTTTAACGAGGCTGAATTTGGCCAGAGGGTGTTGCAACTGCGAAAGATCCGCTCGGCAGCGGAGAACGGATAACTAAAACCAAAAAGACGACCACCGCTCCGCTACAGCTCAGCGGGCGAAATCGGAGCGGAGCGGAACGTAAAAACGTCAAAGTAAAATGCTCTAATAACGCCGACAGGAACTGCACGGTGAGTCACCATCATGGCCACACTTATCATCTGTATTCGTTAACTTGAAGGAATGCTCGCGAGAGATAATTCTCGGTATTGACTTCTTAAGCCACCCCAGTGGTCATCGACCTCAGATACGAGTTAATAACTCTATCCAAGAAAAAATCCTACCGCCGCACTTTAATCTATGTAAATTCGACTTATTTGAGCTCGATGGCCAACTCACCATTCCGCCTCATTCCAGTGGCATAATGTCTGTGGGCAGTGAAATTCTTCTGATTTAACAGACATGATTGAGCGTGACTAGGACCCCTAGCGCTACCGTGAGGGTGACATCGCCAAAGGCATTGCTCAGCTGCATAAAGGGAATGCGAAGGTTATGGCCAACAATTTCATCCGCGAATACAAACACGTCAGCAAGGGCAAGACGATCACCCACAACTAGAAACTGTGAAAGAAGGAACGCTCTCGCCTTGACAGATTCTACCGAACCTACCCCGATTATCCAAGCTCCCGAGCATGCTTTCGACGTCAACGCGAATCTTTCCTCGGATAGGCAACAACAGCTCAAGGGGCAGCTTCTCGTGGTCATCACGAATTCAACAAATCTTCGTTGCTAAACAGCCCATTAGGACCAAAGACTATACTAATCCGCTTTGTCAGAGCCCGTACCGAATTTCTGCTTGCCAACGCGAGACCACAAATCAAGGAGTCGACGAGATACTGCGCGAAGAAATAGTACAATCGTGCAAGAGTCCAAGGGTATATCCCTTAGTATGAATGAATAAGAAGGATGTATTCCTGCGGTCCTGCCTCGATTATCATCGTCTGAAGAAAATCACGAAAAAGCACGTTTACCCCCTCCCACTTATGGTCGACACCGCTGACCCGCTGTGAAAGGCAAGGAACTTGTAGATGAATTTCAAGACGGGCTACTGCCCCAGTCAAACTCGACGAGACGGATCGAGAGAAAAGTGATTAATCACGCTAGACGGCCTCTGCGAATATCGACGACCTCCTTGGACGGCTTGCGACGGTGTTACAAGTCAGTAAGCCACTCTGGCTCAGCCTGATATGAGAGAAGTGTCATTTCGCGCACGAAGGAGTTCCTCTTCCTGGGACACGTCATCAACCAGTTCGAAGTTAACACATTAGCATACACACGGCAGGCCCATAACCAGGGGGGCGGGGGCCTAGGGGCCCGCCTCTTCCCCCCGAAAGTTTGGTGAAGTATGTGTTTTACCAAAAATAAATAATAAAAATAGGTGTTTTTCTCAAAAAGTCAAGGCTTTCAGCAAGTGCCCCCCCCCCCCCGAAAAAAAATCCTGGCTACGGGCCTGACACACGGCGCTCCATGTGTGTGTATGTACGAAATCTGACGTCGACTTCAATTGAGAAACCGAACAGATCGAAGCATTTGAGGTGCCAAAATGAGGCCTACTGTCGCCGCCAGTTCTTTTTCACGTTGACCAACAAGCAGACAGTGAAATTCAAACCAATGCAAGCAGTCTAAGACTTGGCGCCCGGCATGCACAAAGAAAACACGGTCTTGAAAGGGTGAACGTTTATGCTAGCCGATACCTATCGAAAGCGAAAGCCGGCTATTCAACGACGGAAAGGGGGAAAAGCAGGGCCTTGCCATCATTTGGGTCACCTCAATGTTTCACCCCTACCTGTACAGCAGACCTTTCAAAGTGGTGAGCCACGATCGCTCCTTGAGTTGGCCGGCCTAAAGGACCCTGCGGTCGCCCGGCACAGTGGTGTCTCAGACTTTAAAAATTCGATATTACCGTTGCGTGAAGATACGCACGGACGCACTTGTACGCTCAGCGCTTGCCCCACGCCCCTATTGATCTTCCGCCGCAAGACGACAGGATGAAGCCGCCTTTCTGAGAGCTATAAGTGCCGAAGAATTTGCAGAACGTGAGCGGACTGATCCACAACTACGAAGCTTTGTGGGATACCTAGAGGGCAAGGCGAAAGTAATCCCGACAAAATTCAGTCGTTGATTGTCGTCATGCGGCATACTCGTTAAGAACTTCTCGACAATCCGCGCCATTTACCTTCTAGTTGTGCCCTCGGATCTGCGTTCAGAGATTCTCCAGGCCTTGCGTGACGACGCGACTGCTCGTCATCTCGGCGACTCACGTACGCTCGCAAGAATTCAGGAAAATCATTTTGCCGCGCCATAGCGCCGGCGTCGCCCATTATGTCCGAACATGCCGGGTCTCTCAGTGACGCAGGACACTGCCGGCAAGGCCAGCAGGATGCGTACAACCGTTCCTGCCACCTTACCGTCCGTTCCAGCAGATCCAAATGGACCTACTGGGACTTTTTTCGCCGTCAGCATCCAGTAAGTAGCAGATTGCCTAGGCTATATCTTACATCACGCCTTACACCGATACGAAAGCCCCACACAATAGCAACGCCGACGATGTAGCGAACTTTTTCGTAGCCAACATCCTGCTGGGGCATGGTGCTGCACAAATCCTCGGGCACAAACAGGGCGACAGCTTTTACGGCGGGTCTAACGCTCGCCATCCTGCGACATAGCGAGAGCAGACATCGCAAGGCAACCGCTTTCCACCCGCAGACAAATGGCTTACAGAATGCCCGAAGAAAACTATGGCCGACATGTTGGCCATGTGTGTCAACGTTGAACACAAAATGTGGGACGCCATCGTTCTGTATGTAACTTCCGCCTGCAGCACGGCCATGCAGGAAACAACACAGATGGCACCGTTCAGGTGTAGCTTGCAGAAAGAACCCAGCAACGACGCTCGACGGCTTGATGCCAGCTGTCACCGACGAAGACAACCTCCACATCATCGCTACTCTGCAACACGCCGAAGGAGCCCGAAAGCATACCCGCCTGCGTATTCAAAACCAGCAACCGCTCGATAGACGTAATTGCAACCTTCGAGCTTCGACGACGCTTCGTGTAATGCAAGCTCGGGCAGGGTGTTTAGTATGGACTCCGATACGCC
Source organism: Rhipicephalus sanguineus (assembly GCF_013339695.2). Lineage (NCBI taxonomy): Eukaryota > Metazoa > Arthropoda > Arachnida > Ixodida > Ixodidae > Rhipicephalus > Rhipicephalus sanguineus. The sequence continues at coordinate 65,496,430 of NC_051182.1, forward strand.
AACGTCGGCTCAGGGAAAAAAAAAAAAACCTGAGTCAGTTGCACGTCGTGAAAACGGTCGGACAGCTAAGCTGCAACTGTGCAACTGTATGTGAAGGCACACTAAGTCAGGATTGTCTCATTTCGAGCGTGATCATAACCACCATTTAGAAATATTCTTCTTTTGAGAATCGTCATCACGATCATAATCATTTAGCATATTAATTTCGAACATTATCAAAATCATTTACCATCATCACCATCATAATTTTGTGCATCATCATCATCATTGTTTCGTTTTCTTTATTTCTTTGCTCACTTTCCCTTCTGGCCATTCCACATGCATTACACCGGACAAGCGTGCAGACGGCGCCGGCTCAACTTATAACAGCTCCCGTATTGAAGCTTCTGGATGACACTTCGGGCCATGAAGGTTCTTGGACCTCTTGGCGCACTGACCTCTAGGTTTTCCCCGACGGCATCATTAATTCTCAGCTGCACCGTGCAAGACACGAAATTTTACTTCTTATGCGCACTGAGAAACTGCGGAACTTTACTTCGCGCTAAACTTGTTAATTTATCTTTCGTGTGTATTAACGGCATGTTGTTTTCAGCATCGGGTCGGTGCTTTGTCAGCGGGGGCATTACCCCCTGCCCTTGACGCTGAACTTCGTATTAGGCATTCGTCATGCTTTCGTATTAGGCTTTCGTCATTTGTCGAAAAGCGTGTACTGTAGCGACTTCATTCCACAATAAACTCGGGTTGAACTTCAGTGCTTGCGAATTTCTTTCTTGTTTCGAGTCGTCTCTTGACCCGGTGTGCGCTGCCATATCCCATAGTGGAAAAATAATTCACAGTAACGAATTTCCGCTGCATTTTGTGCATGTGTTTCCAGGCAGCAGATCATGTTGGATCAATGTTGTTTATAGCTTGGTTTATAAGCTGCTGGCTTGTGGCTAAGCCACCACAAAACCAATATTGGCAAAACCATCCTGTGAGGATGCAAACAATTGTCCGTAATTGCTAGCCACCATACTGCCACGCGCTTTTATATCCTTATTTTGCTGTGATTGTGTATCACCAACAAAACTGTTAGAACGCTCGGCACACGCAGCTCAGCGATGTTTGGGAAGCTTTGCCATTGTTTTAGATTGTTCTGTTAAGATTACCCGCAGGACACGCGTAGTGAAGCTTACTGTGGAGCTTGTGCGAGCACCAGCAATAACGCTGGAAGGTTCCGTCACTAAAGCGCAAAAAAGCACGCGTTCTGCCGTCAATCAGATTACCAACGGCTGACGACTGGGATTGCCGCTATCAGTGTAGAGCGTGCATTGTTTATACATTGACTTTCCAGTCACGGAGAAAAGATCGCCCAATAAAGACTTTAGTCGTTAACAGCACGAGTGCCCGCTTCACCGGCACGACCTGGGCACAATACAGCATTCGCACCGCCATCGTATTTAAGGACGGAAACAAAGGCCCATACTTGCCAGTCTGCAAACGATTTTGACATTGTATTCATGTAAGGGTGGCAACAATGGTCCACCATTCCCAGCCCTAATATATTGGCACCGCCTTTGTATATAGACGACAAAAACCGCCTCTGATTTTTAGTCAAAAATGATATTGGTACTTGGATTCTCTAAGGAAGGCAACCAGGGCCCATACAGCATCATAATATTTACTAACTCAGCATTCAGTGTGCCGCGAAACATGAGCTAAATACTTATCACAAAATTTATTTTACAAATATTGTTCAGTAAAGTAAAACAAAATAAGTATCATCTTTCGGATTAAGTTTTGTTAGCTGTTGGAAATAGTTCTGCGAAAAAGGTAACGCAAAACACATTATAAATTGGAGGACGCTAGAGATTCACCTAAGAGCACAACGTGACAGCGTAATCAGTTGCCGTTCATATCGCCTTCTTAATCGGTATCCTCGCTTCACTTCTCGGTGGGCACCTAAGCCATACCGCAAGGAAAAGAACGTCTGTGCGAGTAAGGTTTGCCCTTTAAAACAATCCTAGAATGCCTACTGCAAGTACACTTGCGAAGTGCGCACTACGCTATAATGCGTCCTTTTACGAATCGCTACGCGTCCGTAAGGCAACACACAACCTAATCAGCTGCTCACTTTGGTGGTGCTTCTGCTGATGATGGTGAATAAATAGGTCTGAGAGCTCTGTAATGGGTGGGCCTTTAAACACGCCATTTATTGTGCAATTCTTCGCCATTTAGTGTGCAAGTCTTGACGCCTGGCGCTATTCTGCCAGGCAACATTACACGCGTTAAGACACGTCGCATTGCACGACATTCATATAGGTGTTATTGCGGAAGCACTTCCAAAAATGGCGTCGCGCGGTAGTTGAGCACCTGCTTCCCACGCAGACGGCCTTGGTTCAATTCCCACTCGAACTGAAGTTTCCTTGTTCTTTATTTATTTGCATCTATCTCGATTATCACTCACGTACAACGCTGAGCTTCGCTCACAACCAACCACGCCGTCGCTGAGACCGACGCCAACACCAGAAGTTCTGCAAAACAAGCTCTTTAACGCTGTCGCGTTAAAATCGAGCTTTTCAATTTTTGTTGAATGTTATGTTAAGATGTGTGACAGCAGTAGCGTATCCGTAGCGATTGAATTAAAAACAAGCCAAAACAAAATTCCGCATTCACGTTGATTAAAGCTATGTATTACTTTGATGACAAATTGGGTAGAATTGAAATCTAGCTTGCTTCGATATCGGCCTTTTACCTTAGAGCCTTCTTCGCATGCGCACCGAATTTAGCGGCTTGATTAGCGGCTAGCACTCAAAACGTTATGATTTTCGCCACAGTGCGTATTTTGGTGTGCTCCACATGACTGCTCGTCATACAGGATCGCAGCTACTTTGCGTGTGCGCTACAGCGAAGTGCTGCCGAAGACTGCCAGAAGAATCTTCAAAAAAGTCACAGTTTCGCCGCAAGGGCGAAGCAATGAATGCGATAGCAAGAAAATTACACCATTTCCCGCTAAAGGGGAGCATGAGGCGATGCGAAGCCGGAGCACTTGCACGATCGCGTTCCGTTGGCGTTCTTTGGGCATGCTACCGACATGGCGTCGTGGAAACCGAAGAGGAACGCTACGCGCGTCTTGTGTTCCCTCTAGCCTGGCCGTTAATTCTCACAGGGCAAAGGGGAACGCAGTCGGCAGGCATGCGAGAGGCAGGCAGTGTAGGAGAGGAGAAAGAGGGGGAGGGGACGGGCATGCGCTGGTGCTCATCGCGGCGTTGCGCAGGAGAGAATTTCGGTATGTCTTGCCCGCGTTTCAGAGGAAGAGTGGATAGGGGGAGGGGAGAGGGAAACTGGAGAGGGGTAAGGTGAGAGGGGTAGTGGAGAGGGGAGGGGAGAGGGAAAATGGAGAGGGGGAAGGGAAATGGAAAGTGAAGAGGCAAAGTGGAGAGTGGAAGTGAAAGGGAAAGTGGAGAGGGGGAGGAGAGGGAAAGTGGAGAGAAGATGTAGAGATATACATACTTATACATATACGGTGCATGACGGCGGCGACGGCGACGGCAAAAATCAGCCGAGACTGTCCATATAATTGCTTTCGCAATAAAATAGCCCTCAGTGTTGTTTTCCAGTTCAAACGTTTCACGCAACGCGATGGGTTCACTTCTAAGTAAATTTTGTTGGTGCATGGGGTTGCGCAATCCTATATTTTTTGCACAGGAATTGTACGTCCCTCTCTTCGCGGCAGTGGGGTAGCGGGGTGGTTGCTGGTCCTAAGACACTTACGTTAGGGCGGTGGTGGTGGTGAAAAGCATTTATTTACTACGAGAGGTGTGGGACCGCTTTAGAGGTTCTTACAAAATAGGTGGAGTCTATTCCGGGACCCCATTGATTGAAGCCGCCGCCCTGGCTCTGTGTACCAAGGCCTGTTGGGCCCGAAGGTCTGAGCAGCCGAGCAGGGCCACCTCCCAATAATCGCGTGTAGGGTTTGGGTGAAGAGTAAGGGCAGTGTTCTTTTGACAGGCCCACATTATGTGGTAGGTGTCCGCCACCTCCCCACAGTGCTGGCGCTGTCCTGTGACCGTAGGGTGGAAATCTTTCATTATTGTCGGACATGACATTGTGTTCGTCTGGAGTATTAATAGGATGTGCTCATCTGCTTTATTAACCCCCTTGCAGTCCTGGGCGTTCAGATCCTTTGGGAAGGAGGGAGAGAGAGAGAAAAAAACTTTATTTTTAAAATCAGTCAATTACGTCAGGCATTGCCCGTCGCCCCTAGCTGTCGGCCGGAATCCCTTGAGACACGGCAGCAGCAAGGGCTTCACTGATGAGGTCCCGCTGGACGTTGGGGTCTGGGTTGCGGAGAGAGAGGGGAGACGATGAAGCCACCTAGGCAGGTGCGTACGGGTTTCGGCCTCTTTTGGCCGACGGCTATCTTTTGTTAGTCTGTCGGTAGTTGCTTCGATCGGCGGGTGCGAGCCCTGCAGCAGTCAGCCGGGAGTCAGTGGCAAAAAAAAGGTATCATATACCTAGAAAGGATGCGATTTTGCAGTAAATCCACAGTGATAAAGTAGCTGCCCTGGGCTTCTTCGGTCTCGACTGTTGTGACATTTAACGAACCCTCCGCAGATGAGCCCCGATGTTTTCGGACAGCTCCCAAATTTTTCGCGGACGTTTGTTTGTATTTCGCGTTCATTACGTCGTTTATATTATTCATCGCATATTACTGTCCGTATATATCGTAAGTGTAGTATGGGCTACGTTTATTAGTGTCCGCATAATTACGTATTTTATTTAGATTTACTAACATGGTATTGCCCATGTGGTGGGCCTTGTTATATGTTTTGCAGTAGGTTAGCTTGGTCCTCGCGCTTAGCAATGCTGTCAGTGTTTGTATATCTTTTATTTTCTTCATATGCCGCATTGTCGTGCGTCAGTTATAAGCATGTACGTTTGGCATTCATCCCTCGTTTCATACAAAGAAATCCTGGATTTGTGGTACGGATCTTTTAACAAATTCTGCGGTTATTGTAATTTTGAAGCTTTAGCCACAGTGACGGCTCAGTAAATACATAGGCCTTCACTTCAAGGTATATATGGTGGATTTCATCTGTATCTAGTTCCTGTTCAAATGTGTATTTCCTTTATTTAATTCGGTGTCAGACTTTGCTTTTCACATCCCTGCTCTTCAGCAATCGGTAACCTGACAATTCTAGCCAGTGATAACAAAGAAAGATCTTGTGTGTATGTTTGTGAGTGGTGCCATTTCAGCGATTTCCGACATAAGAGTGTGTCAGGATCATTACTGTATGTTCGAAGCTGTTGTCACCTGCAAACAAGTGGTGAACATAACAAAGGGCAATATTCTTTCTCCAGCTCGTATCCTGCAATATGTGTGCACGCGGAGGAAACATATATTTATTCTCATATATTCTCTAAAGGCACCAGCTTGGGCAAAACGCATTTAATTACATGTAGGAAAAATCTTGCCCATGTTAATACACAGTAAAAGGAAAACGGCGGGAAAGTATTGGCTCCGCCAACGAAAGGGCTGTCAGGAGTCGACGTGAAACGCTAGCAAAAAAAAAAATAGACGAAGCTTGCACTGAGCCCGCAAAGATTGACACTGCCAAGCTGGACAATTTTGAAGCCTAATCTGGTTGCATCTAGGTTGCTCCTATGCCTTTGCTAGGTGATGAGGGTTCTTTCTAGGTTGCTTCTCGGTCGTTGCTAGACTTTATTTGGTGATGCTGGGTTGTTTCTACGTTTATTCTCAGCGCTTAGAAGTTCGAGGTAAACAACAGACAGTCACAGACACGGTACGGATGCCCAAACTCGTGATACAGAAACTCACGCTGAAACCAATCCTTCACATCTATCAGACAGTCACAGTCACGACACAGATATCCGCACTCCAGAGACAGAAACTCGCGCTGAAACCAAGCGTTCGCAGCTCTCACAGATCTACCGGCATGTTGTCGTTGACGTAGGCCTTACTCTCTTCGTGGTTTTCGCGCAGCCACCGTTGCCATTTCCTTTCCCTTGTGTTGTGCTAACTGTGGCCGTCTTCCTTTTTAATTGGCCAGTGGTGAGTAGTGAGGCTTACCCAATTTCTTTGGCACATACTCGTTTATGATGATGATAGTTTTCTGATATTCCGCACAAATCTCCGTGGCACATAACCGTGTCCAGGGCTAACTGCTGCCTTCTTCATCTTTATTGAACCGGTGGTGAATAGTGGGACTTGCCCAATTTCTGTGGCACATGCCTGATAGGCCACACTGGGCAAGCCACACGGGATAGGCCGCACAAATTACGGTTGCCTTAAATTGCTTCGCTGTTAAAGAAAATGCGGGAAATTTGCACTAAGTCGCGCAAAGCTTGACATAGCGATGATGCTTTGAAGTTTGAAGTTTATTTACAGTCTCGACAATACAAGAGACATGAATTGTCATAGTGCAGGAACAAAAGGTGTATTCATACACGCGTGACTAGGATCCTGGCACCACGAGTACAGCAGACAACAGCGGACAGCTGCAGAAAAAACACGCACGCACAGGCATACGCACATATACATGTGTATGTAATAAGTGTCACAATTACAAATGAACTAGTTCTATACAGCATAATAAAGTGCAATATTCGAAATAAATATAAACACGAATGAAAATGTATCTATATACAAGGTTTTACAATAATTGGAGCCAGATACTGATAGCACAGCAGCAAATAGATCCAAGAAAACAACATTAGGTAACACTTGAACAAAACAAATTACTTTCCGAGAAAGTACCGTTTTGATTTTCTTCGAAATGTTGACAGTCAGAAAATGTCCCATAATAACAAGTAGTGCATGTTCATCATTGTGGAGATTACGAATTTGCCATTGTAATAATTAGTTTCCGTAATTGGATCGTGTTTTTGCTTTAACAAGGTTCGTAGACCTTAACGTGTAATTGGTTGTGGCATTGGTGAACATCGAAAAGAAGTTATCGCTGTTGCTTTTAAGTTCTAAAAATGCTTTATCATATAATCTTTTTTTATACAGATTCCTGATTTGCAAAATACAATCCTGCTGAAGGTGCTCAGAACTGTGTTCACACATTGAGAGGTTACGGAGAACACGAATGCACGATTTCTGCGTTCTTAATAGGGTTTCAATATTGGTATTAGAAGTCACAGCCCAAACAAGAAGGCAGTAGTGAAGTCCAGAGTGAACGGCACAAAAGTACAACTGACGCTTAAGCTTCGAAGCTAATAATGTGCGATATTTATTGAACATATTGATTAATTGTGCAATATTCTGTTTAATATAGTTAACATGCGGCGTCCATCGCAAGTTCTCGTGAAAAAGTACTCCAAAGAACTTTTATTCGGGAACTCTTTCAGGTGGTGGCGACTGAATAATAAATGAGATCGAAATGGAATTGCTGTCTTAATTGCAGTAAAAACTATATACTCCATTTTCTTAACATTGAAGGTGAGTTGATTAGCCGAAAGCCATATTGAGAAAGATTCTAGCCAATTATTAAATAAATGAATAATATTAGAGATGTTATCAGAGGAGATGAAAACGCTTGTGTCATCGGCATATAATACAATATATGTTGCTTCTGGTACTGCCATGATATCATTATTATTATAGCGAAGCCTTGACACCCTGCAGTGGGTCGTCCTCTGCAGCACCTTCTAGTGGGTCGCCCTCTTCGGCTCCTTTCAGAGAAAACGCAGCCCGTGCTGAGACTCGGCCCCGCCTTAACTAAACGGTGCTTGGCCAATCCCCAGAGTGGGTATGAGCCACAGCTTCAAGGGTCTACTCTACTCTACTTGACTGTCGCTGTCGCGCCTCGTCGCCGAGTGCCCGCCAATAAACGACTTTACAGTTTGGCGGAGGGTTCTGCATCCTTAAAACAGCTTCGGTCTCCATTCGATGCCCCTGGAGCTTCGATCCCATATCGTGCCAACTACCATGCCGCGTGACGCCGCCCAGCAAATGCCGCCTCGCGCACCGACAGCTTGTCCCGGCGTCCCCCGTATCCGCGACCCTCCTGTCTTTACCGGCGCAGATGGTACCGACGTGGAGGACTGGCTCGCGATTTACGAACACGCGAGTGCCCCCAATAAATGGGACGAAGCCGGCAAACTGAGGAACTTGGTTTTCTACATCGCCGGTGTGCCAGCCATGTGGTACAACAACCATGCGTCCCATTTCTCGACGTGGTCCGATTTCAAGACCGCCACTGTCGACGTGTTTGGCCGCACTGCCATTCGTGAGCTGTAAGCCTAACAGCGTTTTCGTGAAGGAGCTCAGCAGGCCGGTGAATCTTTCACGAGCTACATTGAAGACGTCCTTGACTTCTGCAAGAAAGCCGACGCGAGCATGTCGGAGTGTCAGGAATGTTATGAAAGGCATCGACGACGATGCCTTCACCATTCTGCAGGCCAAAAACCCTCGCACAGTGGCAGAGCTCATCACGTTGCGCCAAAGCTACTAGGAGCTGCGCCGGCAGCGCTTGATGACCCGTCTCCCGCCATCACGCGATGCTGATCTCGCGCGATTGTCGACCATTTCTGACCACTCCACCTTGCTCGCCGAAATCAAGTCGTTCGTGCGTGAGGAAATTGCCCGCCAGGTCTCTTTACTGGCTTTCGCTCTAGCGCCACATCTTGAACAGCCGTCAACTACACTTCTGCCTCCCCTCCGCCGAGCGATTCAGCAAGAAATCCTGGAGGTCATTGCTGAATACCAACAGCCGCATTCAGTGTTTGCGCCACTAAACTACGCGCAAGCTCTAGCAAGGACACCCGCAGCGATTCCTGTCGCTGACCCGCTCAGTTACGCCGAAGCCATCGCCAGACCCCAGGCCTTCGACGCGGCTGTGCCGCCTACATACGTCGACGTCATCCACAGGCCCCGACTGCAGCCCACTATGCAGTCATATCAGCTGCCGCCTTGGCAATTGTGTTCTGCGACATGGATGGCACCCGCCAACACATGGCGCACTTTCGACCACCGCCCCGTCAGCTTTGCGTGCGGTTGCGCCGGACACGTCGCACGCTATCGCAATCGTGCGGACGTGCATCAGGTCGCATCAAACCTCACCAGCAAATCAAGCCGCCCTTATTAAGACCAACCACCGCCTATGTCACCGACGTCCCGCCCGCACTATCTACCCGCCGTTTACCGTCTCCACGACGCCGCTCACTGTCGGTGATGTGGTCACGTCCAGTCCCAGGCGACCAGGAAAACTAGTCGTCGAAGTCCACGAGGCAAAGGCTGTGACGCTATCGAACTGCGAAAGCCCTCAGCGAAGCGAATCGAACGTGATAACTTTTTTGTGGACGGTGTTTGCACATGTCCCCTTGTCGACGCTGGAGCCTCCGTATTCGCTATAGACACTAAACTTAACCGACTACAACGAAAAGTGACGATGCCACTTTCCGGGCTTTACCTCTGTACCGCCAGCGCTCAAATTATTCACCCGACAACGGTATGCACAGCCAGTCTCATCATTCAGGACCCTATGTATGCCGTTGTATTCATCATAATTTCTTTGTGCTCTCACGACGTCATCCTCGGATGGGATTTTCTCGCCCGCCACAAAGCCGTAATTCATTGCGCACCAGCCGAAATAGAGCTCTAATCGATCTCAGATTTGACGCCGGCGGACAGTCCATCGGCTGTGACCAGGGTACTCGTCAAAGACGACACCACAGTTACTGCAAACTCGTCAACGGCTGTCTCAGTCTATTCCACCAGACTCTCCAACACCGTTTTACTCATTTCTCCATGTGACCGCGTTTTCAGTAGGAAAGGCTTCCTGTGCCATTTGCGACCGTGGAGGTCACTCAGGGCGACGCCGGTATTTTTGTTGGCAACCCATCCCCGTACATTGTTGCGTTGGTGCAAAAGGAATGTCTCGGCAGAGCGGAACTCGTCCAAGACGCAAAGTGGCGCTGGGCGACTTGCACTGCACTGGCTCCCGTACGCTCAGTGCTGTTTCTACATCTGATTCGTCACCCCGGGGATGTATTTGGTTCCTCGATTGCTGACGACCTTACATCGATCGAGCATTCCCAGCTTCTATGCCTGTTCGAAGAATTGCGTTCTTCGTTCTATGTAGCGCAAACTTCTCTCGGCTGCACGTCTGTTGTCACGCATCGCATCGACACTGGCGCCCAACCACCACTGCGGCAACGTCCATATCGCGTATTTCCAGCAGAGCGTCGTATAATTAACGAGCAAGTCGAAGAAATGCGTCCCGCGATGTTATTCGACCCTCAAACAGCCCGTGGCCGTCCCCTGTCGTTCTTGTTGCGATGAAGGACGGCTCTGTGCGGTTCTCTGTGGACTACCGAAGACTGAATAAGATCACCCGTAAGGACGTTTATCCCCACCTCGAATAGACGACGCCATTGACAGCCTGCGAGGAGCAGAATTCTTTTCATCGCTCGATTTGCACCCAGGGTACTAGTAAGTCCCCATGGCTGATGACGCTCGACCAAAGACAGCCTTTGTCACGCCCCACAGCTTGTACGAGTTCAACGTCATGCGTTTTGGGCTGTGCAATGCGCCCGCGACCTGTGAGCGCATGATGGATACCGTTCTGCGCAACCTGAAATGGCACACTTGCGTGTGCTAGCTCGTCGACGTCGTCGTTTTCGGCCCGGACTTCTCGACGCATCTTCAACGCCTGCGGAATGTTTTGACGCGTTTGAGCAACGCCGGCCAACAACAGAAGCTGAAGAAGTGCTGATTTGCAGCACGGCAGCATTCAATACTAAGCTACGTCATGTCTAAGGACGGAATTCTCTCCGATCTAGCCAAGCCTCGGGCCGTGAGAGAGTTCCCCTAACCTACGTCCGTCATGGAACTGCTTAGTTTCGTAGGATTATGCTCCTACTTTCGGCGCTTCATCTGAAACTTCGCCACTATCATGCTGCCGCTGACGAAGCTCTTTGGCAGCAATGGACCACTCATTTCGTGGTTGTAAGAGTGCGATGATGCTTTCGCAAAGCACCGTCTTTTGTTGACGTCCCATTCCATGCCATTCTGCTCTTCGTCACCTATGCCTACAATACCGCCCCTCAGAGCACTACTGGTTTTCCCCCTTTTGCTTATGTAGGACAGGCACCCGTCGCACACAATCGACACAATCCATCCACAAAAGCCGGAGCGATCTAAGTGCGCGTCTATTTCTGCCACAACCAGACTTGCTAAAGGGTGTTGCGAACTTGCCAAGACTTCACTAAACAGGACCAAGAGCGTGGGCTCAGAAGAACCACTTTTGAGCCCACGTTCCTCCCTGGCGCTGGCTTGGCTCTCGATCCCTACCACTGCTCCTGGCCTGTCTTCAAAACTACTGCCCAACTACGAAGGTCTCTACCGTGTCGTCGAACGCACATCCCCTGTAAACTACCTGATTGAACAAATTTAACCATCTTCGGACATGCGCCGTCGAGGGCGCGACATTGTCAACGTGGAGCGCCTCAAGGCGTATTATGACCCGCTCATAGTCTCAAGATTTTAGGTCACCAGGGGGCTCCCTTTTCCTACCCGGAGTAATTGTAGTGAAGACTTGGAACCATGTAGTAGGTCGTCCTCTCCAGCACCTCCTATTGGTTTGCCCTCTTCGGCTCCTTTCAGAGATAACGCAGCTCGTGCTGAGAGTCAGCCCCACCTTGACTGTCGCCGAGTGCCCGCCAGTAAACGTATTTACAATATAAAGAAAAAAAAGGTAGGGCCTAAAGTGGAACCTTGTGGGACACTATACATAATACCTGCAACGTCTGATTTAACATTCTTCATTTCCACAAACTAAATGGGGTGTCATAAGTAGTTATGCAGTAATTTCAATGGCATGCCTCTGATCCCATAACACGGTAGCTTTGAGAAAAGTGTGTCGCGCTTAATTTAACCGAATGCCTATCGTGTAATGTTGAGTTTCTATATTGGCCATTTTATCACGCATTTCAAGTAATGCGGATTGAGTGGATTTACCACTTTGAAAACCATACTGACGTGTTGATTTGAGATTATGTATCTTTCAATGCCCAGATATTCTATCATTTAAGGCTTTTTCAGTAATTTTAGTGAACAGCGGGAGTATCGATATTGGCCGGTAATTACCAATGCAGTCAGTGGCATTACCTTTATGAAGGACGACGACCCTAGCTATTTTCATGTTATCCGAAATTGTGCCTGTCGAAAACACAGGGTTTGCTAAGTCACAAATGAGGTCAAACAATAAGTCTGCAACTGCTATAATTGGTGCCACTTTAACACCGTCAGCTATTCTTTAAGGTACTTTAAGTTACTAAGTCTATTTCAATAACTTCATAAACAGTATTGAACCATGTTTCGGTAAAAGCCAAAATATCAGACTCAAAGCCCCTTTCACAAATAATTAATTTCATTGGTCCTCGTTATTGCGCAAGCTTTGCACATTCAAATGGTAGAAGGAAAAGAAACTCGAGCGTTTACCTTCATTCAAACCAAAATCACGAAAAGAAACTGGATTAAGATAGGAAGTGTCAAATGAAACAGCCATGGCAAAGAATAAGGTTTATCAGAACAATACGCGTAGCGGCTGCATTAAATCATTATCGCGAGATCAGTTTCTCGGTGAATTCGAATGGCACGATCGCCATCAGCCTTTCGAACAAACACATGCCCATTCCTTTGTGGCGCGTAGTTGAACCTCATTTCTTTTCTCTTCATTTGAGCTAGCCATAAAAGCCACTTGTTCGTTGGGGTTAAATTGCCAAAAATGCGCAAGCTTTATTCTTTCTCCCGAAGGCGTGAGCGACTTTGCATCCACCGTTCCTTTAGTATGACAGATCGGAAACGAGCTATCGCCACAGGCGTCTTGCCAGCACGTGGTTTCAGCCGATGAAGGGAGCCAAGATCATAATCTGATAATTCGGGAACCTCAAGCGTACGAGTCAGACAGTCCATCTTATCAAGGAGGTTTTCGTTCGCTTCTTTTTCTATGCCATGAACCTCCATATTCAGGCGGCGGCTGTACTGCTTTAATTCATTTAGCCGGTCTTTTACTTCTTGAGAGCTTGGAGCAGTCTCAACAGTTTTAGATTCTAGGTCTTCAACACGTTTCATCAAGGCCGTAACTTCAGTACCCTGACTGTCAATCTTCGAAAGTATTTTGCCGTACTTGTCAGAGAGCAGTTGGACGGATGCCTCAATACCACTAATAGCTTTCACAGCCTCAGACAAGGCGTCCACTTTCGGTACTAGCGGAAGAGGTGCTAAAATGTCTCTATTTAGCTGGTTAAGCTTGCATTCGAGTCTTTGGCTGTCAGACAGATTAGATCACGTGCCACCCTTGTTTTCACTTTGCACATTTTCCCTCTGCCCTTCAAAGACTCGCCTTTGCTACGAAAGGTAGCCAGAGTAATTCCCAAACATTTAAGGACATGATACGGATATTTACACACTGCACATAAGAGTGGTATTTCTTCGGGCTGAATGTCGCCCTTGTATGCCAAACACTCATTCATGACAACAGCGGGCATTGGTTGACCAGAGGCGCAGCAGCACCAAGGGACACTGTTAATTTAAGGTTTAGTGCTAGGTAAATCAACACCAGCCTGCAAGGTGGCGAAACCAATGCATCTGAGACGACGCTGCGTGCCATCCACTGCTGCTTCTGCGTCCAAAAAGCGAGGAATCCAGGATTCGTAGGCATTTTAACCGCCACCTGCTGAATTGTGCGGCACCAAATTCGTCAGAAATGGAGGCGCCCGCTTGCGGCACGAAGGCCACCATGTGCTGCAGCAGTGCGGTACATGAAACTGTAAGCCGCGTTTTGATTGAAAGCAGCCAAATCCAGGTTGACACGTCACTGGGTGAGTGAAATAAGAAAGGGTATGCCACTTTCTGTCGTCTGCTTTTATTTTTAATTTGGAAGTTCAACGACTTCTGTTTGCGCGCAACTATCTCCAAAATACTTTTTTGCAATCATCTCTGGACGATACAAATAACGCGTTACAACGTAAAGTACGCGAATGGAATTCAGGTGCAGGGCTCCTTTAATGGCCCACACATTGCAACGCGTTTATGCTTATTTAATCATCATTATCAGCAACCGCATAAACAAAGTGTGCAGCTGCACCGGTGCGCGTGCTGCCATAAAGACGTGTAGTGGGTACTTCGCCAATGCGCACAAGGAAGATCTACGGCGTAGTGGGCATTTCGGAACTTTTATTTCCTTACATTTCTTCCCTTACCGCACGGTTGAGGTGTCCACCGAGAAGCAAAGGCAGGCTAGCGTGAGAACGTGATGCCGACGGCGCCCGGTTATGCCATCGCGTTCAACTCTCGAAGACGAAGCTCAAGGGTCCTCACAGTTTTTGTTTTCAAGGCGCACATTTTATTCTTCATATATAAATGTGCAGAAACAACTATTGCAAGTTCATCTAGTACCTTAATGAAACCTTTAAAATGCTATGGCAAGTTCATCTAGTACCTTAATGGAACCTTGCAAATGCAGAAAAAAAATCACAGCATATCCACGGGGTGAATGATGATGAGTGGGGCGAAGCTACGGAGGGAATCATCTGTAAACCGTGAAACTCTTCCGTGAAATGCGCCCAGTACATAATATAAAGAGTGTGAAACATCGTGTATATATTAAACATCAAACTTTTATTGTACTGCTGGTTTACGTGGTCCCTTCATTATCACTTGTGATCGGTGAAATGCAAGGAAGAAGTCCGCTCCCGAGCGAAAGAGCGCCAAGAGCGACCGCATTCCCCGCTCGCCCTGTGCGAATTAAAGGCAAGGCTAGAGGGAAGACAGGACGCGCGTTCCACGACGCGAGGTCGGTAGCATGCCCAACGAAAGCCAACGGAACGCGATCGTGCAAGTGCTCCGGCTTCGCATCGCCTCATGGTTCCATTTAGCGTCCCAAAACCAAACATATTGCTCAAGGTGTGCCTCGCGTTTTTCGTAGAAATAATTTCTTTATCATGTACATTAAGACGAAAAGTTGAAAGCTCACTAGAGTGTATCGCCCGCAAAGTATGTCTTTTAGTGTGATTTAACTCTCGTACGGCAGGGTCCTCGCGCCGTTGCCGGTCCACCTCGCCCGTTGACGATCGGGCGAGGTGGCTAAATACAACTACTACTACTACACTTTAAGAAAAACATCTTGCGTTCTTTCGTTCTGCTTTTACAAAACATCTGGCGTCTTTCGTTGGTTTATTTCATCAATCAACGGCGTTTTGAACAAAATTTTTATTGTTTAATCACGCACAGGAGAAATCTCACCAGGCACTACCTTGGAGGTAAACAATGGCTGCTAATGGCAATGAGAGACAGAAGAAGTCGGCTTTTAGCTAACACTTACACTTCTACTTCTACTAACGTTTCCTACTGGAACATGCCAATGGCTGCTAATGGGGAATGAGAGACAGAAGAATTCGGCTTTTAGTTAACGCGCACGCTGCGAATTTTTTATTGTTCAACAACGCACAGGAGAAATCTCCCACCGGCACCACCTTGGAGGTCAAAGCGTAAGACTTGTTACTACTACGACCACGACGACTACGAGGGACGAACGGATGCCGCCTTAAGGAGCTTCGCCCCTAAAACTTGGAGGGCACTTAGGCTTCGCTTTCAAGGGTAGAACGCCATAGCGCAATCGCGCCCCGTGCGCATCGCCTTCAAACATGCCGCAAGAAAACGGACGTCTGTGTACGTAACCATGACCGTTTCAAACAATCCTACAATGCCAGTGCAATTGCGATGTCGAGCACCGACTCCGTCATAATCCTTCCTTTTGCGAATTGGCGAAGTACCCGCTTCAGGTCCGTAAGGTGCCACGCGCGCGTATACAGCTGGGCACTTTTTAATAGGCGGGCGACATTGTACGACCCAGTCGGTGCGCATTGCACATGCTTTGACGTCCGGTGCCATTCTACAATTCTGCCACGCAATATTACATGCGTTAAGGACACTCCTTCCGCTACATCACATTCTTATAATGTTTTTTTACGAAGCAGTTTCAAGCATTGGCGTCGCTCCTTCGTAGAAGACCTGTATGACACACAGAAGTCATGCGTTCGGTTCTCACTCGGACTGAATATTTTTTATAAATTATTCATTTGCATCTATATCCTGTTCGCTCACGGACAACCACGCACCGCCAAAACCAGAATTTCTGCGAGACGGGCTCTTTATCGCTATCATGTTAACACACCAGAAAAGAATTATTCACGCAGACACTTCCTCTACGTAAGAGGTGAAAACAGAACATTTTCCATTATGTGCTCACCGACTACAAACTAAACATCATTTGTCGCGCCTAACTCTCTCGATCCACTTTTTGATATCCCTGCCGATAATGTCCCTTACGATAAAATGTTTGGTGGTGTCGGTGGCGTCACATGGTCGCACGTCAATAACAAGAAAGTAAATGCAGCAGCGAGGGGCTTATTCGGTGCTGTTTATGTTGTTACGACAGCTTTAACATGGACACTCCAGATGCATTTTAGCAGCCACCGTCGCCGTGATGTTGCGTAACCACTCCGAATTGGTCACATCGACCGTCACGTCGTATGTTGTATGTTTTAGCGAAAGTGGCCGCGCACTGGCGACGATCGTTGTTCAAGCAGAGAGAAGACGCAGAAACCGTCTTTAATTGGCAAGGCGGAGAGAGGGCGCGGATGGGACAAGGTGGAAGCGAGGAGGTCGCGCTGCGGTGGCAGAGTTGAAGGAGTAGTGGTTCTGTCAAAAGGTCAAAGGGTTCTATGTAGTCTGCTGGCGCTGTTGCCTTATGACGGTGGCCACTGCGTGAAACCGCAGAACGCGCCACGCCAAGTCGCGCAGCGCTCTCACACTGAAATACAGAGCTGATAAAGCGAAACGGCATACACAGCAGCGACGCGGATATAGACAGGTAAAGTTGACAGCGCAAAAACGGACAATGTAGAATGCGCCGAAACACCACCAGCCCGCGGATACACGTCACCTTCTGCAGTTGATCCGCACTATAAACAAGCGCGCAGGCGTCCACAGTTGAAATGTTAACGGCGACAACTTCACAAAGGAACACGATCGCCTTTGCTGTTTGCGCAATCCGTTTAGCTGGCTTCTTATTTCATTATGCACAAGTAAGGTATTGATTTTTTATTCAACATTTGAACCTTCACAATTGGGTAAAGCGGCATGCCTTGCAAATAATTTTATGTAAATAATTATTAGGTACGAATCTAGGTAATCCTAAGTGATTAATATTTCTTCATTTATTTCGGTGATCAATATATACGGATTGAAAAGAGAGCACTTTTTTATATTCTTTCGACTATGATGGCCATGCGCTTCTGAAAATCTAAAACAAGGTCGCTTACTTGAAACAGAATAAATTCGCGATTGGAAAAGCTAAAGGACAGCCGTGGCTTTCTGGTAGAACACCCGCTTGCGACGCACAGGGCCTGGGTTCGATTCCGATTCTTACCCATGATTTCGGTTATTTGCATCCATCGCGATTGCTCTCCTGCGGACGACGCCGAGTTTTCGCTCACAACTAAACAGCCCGGCTTTTTTGATGCTATTACGTTAAATGTCTCCCTTTGTGATTTCGCCATAACATCAACAATTTGTGGATCAATCCGTGGGAAAAGTTTAAAGGTGCCTGCATCATTATTTCCAGCATTGCCAAAGGACTGGACGCTACACCCGTGCATGTAGAAGACAATAAAATGTCATGTGTAGCACCTCCATGCAGAAGACGATGAAGTGTCATGTCGAGCAGCATTAGTCACTCTCTCGTGATATTGCTGCCTATACATCTAAAAAAGCCAATAGCATTATATATATATATATATAGAATGTAGTATCCGGTGTATATTCGGAGGCGTCAGCGATATCAGTTCGAATATGTGTTTCAACTTGAAAAATTGAGTTTGTTCGGCTGCCTCAGTTCTTGCTACTGCAGCTCCAGCAAATCACATTTATTTTATTCAGGGTAAGTGCAATTCTTACAATTTACAATGGCTTGAGCTGATTTCACGCGTCTGTGTTATGCTTACCTAATATTTAATAGTTGTGTTGATATTTACAGCTTCATGTCATGGCACCGTGTGGTTAATAAAACACTGCAACACCACCTCAGTGAGTTGTTTACGCGTTTCGAAGGTGCACATCATGTTGGAGAGTTGAAAGTTATTATTGTATCCTTCCATTTTTATTGAATAAGCATCAATACATGTTAAGAACGAACTTTGGCAGTACCACGTGGATAGAACGGTATAGAAGGTGTTTCAGCTAACTTGCACGAAATATTAAAAAACACATGTGCGCTACGCATCTCGAATCGGTCCCGTTTTGTTCTGAGCCATATAGAGCACGTCAGGACATTTTTCCGATTCGCCAAGCATGTAATTAACAAAGATTGCTTAATTAGCTTTTAAAACAATACCCCTAGCGCGAAATCTTCAATATAAAAGTTACTGCGTTTGCTCAGAAACATTGCATTTTTAAATCTACTCCCCTGATGAATTTTTTTCTCGCCTTTCTTTTCCCAGCGCGAATTTAAAAAATATACCACGTGAGTGCCACCTTACGCGCGGGGCTTTTAGTGCCCTCAAATACAAGTTTAACGAAATATCAAAGGCTGCTCCGCGTAGAGGTCTTCAAATCTGAACACGCCAGAACAAGTTTTTGTGCCACACGGCTTGGCACATCCGCGAGGTAGAAGACCAAGTTGCTCAATTTTCCTGCCTCCTCTCATTTAGTGTGGATGCTCGTTCTAGGACAATACTTCTTGCTTCTGAGTTTTCAATTCTAAAAGGGAATAAATGTCGTGTGTATGTTGACTGGTATGTGTTCTGACTTGACATGACCTTGGCCATGTGTCGCGGAAGCTCACTCGGTGGCAGGGCTGTCACTAGCAGCATAGTCTTCGGGTTGTTGTCGCATTAGTTAACGTGGCAATAGATGCTGACTATGAGCAAACAGAGAGCCATAAAGTTCTGCGTTGAGCTCAGAAATTATGTAGTGAAACGTCTAACATAATTAAGCAAGCATATGCTGGCTATTCCCAGTTAATCATAGTTTTGTTGTACTCATGCATTTCTTTCTTATTTTCCAATGCCGTTGCGTTGTGTGACGAATGTACAGGGTGGTGCTTGAGGCCTAGTCAGGCGACTCATATTGTCGCCTTTAGTCTCCCGCACCATGACAACCATGTATAGTCAAACAAATAAGATAGGCACTTTCAAGATGTCGACGTTTCGTGACGGCACAGATTCCGTGAAGATGATCTAAGATCCCCAACGGACTGGGACAAATGAGCTTACAAACATCGCATTTAAATATCTGCCTGCTTAGTGGCAAGACCACTAGAAATGTCGGCAATATTGTATAGACAGCTAAGGCGATTACTTTGGTAGGAGCTATATCATTGCAGTGGTAAGCGTAATTTTCCACTTTTACGACCTTTTAGCTGGAACGTTTCTGGCATATATATATATATATATATATATATATATATATATATATATATATATATATATATATATATATATATATATATATATGCAATGTGTTTAACTCTTATAAGTTGGTTTCTAGACTATACGAGTGATTGTGCTCTATCGCTGTGTTACGTATTTTTTTCTTATTCTTCAAGGCTTAAATTTGTGTAACCGAAAAAGCGAACTTCCACGATGCTTTTGTCATCTTCGAATCCTTCCAGGGGCCGACAATGTGACACTCTTTCTTGTTTCGCATAGGAACCTGACATATCCAACAGCAAACTAGCCAGAAAATGACGATGCAAGAAATAATCACTATGCTTATTGGGCTGCCTTACCTTGCGTCGTTCCCTGGCCGATTTTATTCTTGCTCAGGATCAAAAGGTACGTCGCCTATCTTCGGCAAATTGGCCGCGTTGTACAGTATTACTACGGCTACTTGATGTGTTTACGGATTCCTAGAAGCCAGAGTGAGTTTTAATCATTCTTATTAGAGTCAAATGTCCTCTTCGCCTGATTTGCTCAAGTTCCTGATAGTTGCTCCTCATCGTATATATTGGTGCATGCGCATTACATAGATTCCGTAAACGTAGTCCACTGGCTCAAAACACATTGATGTGTTTGAATATTGAGTACCCAACAGCCTTATGGTTGAAATTTCCTCCAGTATGACAGTGCACTTGGCAGCAAGTACCAATTCAGTGAAACACTGTTAAATTACATTGCAACGCTTCCGTTTGCTTTACAGTTGAGGCAAATAAGGCTAGTGTTCAATGCGCCTTTCCGTCGGATGCGTTATCAAAAAAATTCCGAGGGTGCCGCATACTATTGCTAAGACGACTCGAAGTCGAAAGTTTTCGAGGCCAACAGGGCTGAGCAGTATCGCTGTGTAAGGGTATCGTGATAGTATCTTAACTGAGTATCTGCATTTCGGTATCGAGATATACTTGAAAATGTACTTGTATCTCAATACTCATATACTCTTGCGATCTATCAATTGTATGGCGATACTGCGCTGGACACGGGTACTCGTTACCTTTAAGTGCAAGCCACTTATAGACCGAAGGCGAAACAGCTTCCATCAGTGTTCACGCAATTCTAAACGAAACAGCCGAGCTTTAGCCCTAAGCCGAGAGAGGTGCCGTCATCCCATCACCAGGAAATTTCAGAGGCTATCGCAGCAGCCATAATTTTTTCTTTTTATCGAGCCCTGTGGCACTCATTGCACCACCCCTTTATAAAGGGTACGCTCAAAGTATCCATCCATCCATCCATCCATCCAGTAGGAAGGCGCCGGCTGGCGGATAGTCCTGCCCGCCATGTACGCTTTTTTGGAGGCTCGCCGAGTAGGCCAGCGCTCGCTCGCCCGAGAATGGCTGTGCCGACAAAGAGCGGATACCGCGATAAGGGTTACGCGAGCAAATATAAACACATGAGAAACACAGGGAGTAGACTTGCGCGTGCGCTAAAATAACGAAAAGAGGAACACGGGGATAGGGCGGGCATTGTCTTTTCCGTTCGTTTCACTTAGAACATTCGCCCAGAGTGAAGCTATTAACATTATTGTCGGAAATGAGCTCACACGTTTCCAAGGGGAAAGGAAGACGCTTTTGTGCTACGACAAGCAAAGGCGCGCCTCCAGTCGCCGACACAAGTAGGGCGGCGAAGAGTTCCCTAGACGCACAGAAGGGCTTATGTGGTAAAGCGCCCAACGCTGCTGCTGTGAAAATTGCGCAGGCCATATTGTCGGCCTGTGGTGGCGAAAGACGCCGTCTATCAAGGCCAGTGCAGCACCGTTAATATTTCTTGGGCAGGCAGCCGTTTATGACGTCGTTGGTAGACGTCGTTGATGACGCCATGTGACACTGTAGTGAAGTGTCTTTTGCGAGACTGACGGCACACATACATCCACTTGAGTATCATGGGATTTTTGACCAACATTTATTACCTTTTTCGACCATTGGTGAAGTATCATCTGGTGCCGGTAAATATCGCAGTGCCTCAGCAGATATCGCATGGTATTCTCAGATCTCGAAAAATTTAGCAAACATCTTCACTCATAAGACGTATCAGGTGTTCGCCTTAATGAGTATAGCTTTAGGCATCGCTGCCGTGTCGGCCTTGCTCTCTGAAAACGCCGAGCCTTCATGGTATCGTCTGCGCCGTCGCTCGTTGTCAGCGGTGCAATAGTCTTGCTTAAAGACTAAGCAGACATAGATAAAAAGTGGGCTTCGGTTCCATGATCTCGGTTTCATTTTATTTAGGATAGTTAATATGAAGAGCGTAATTGCTTACATTAAAACGTCCATGTGTTTCGCGCTGCCAAATAATTTAACTCATAAATGAACAAATCTAGCACAATGAAGGTTATCCTCGATGTACGAGCCTAACTTTCGTGCGTAAACATGAACGAATGAGAAACTCTGTACGAAGGAATCAGCGCGTAAGAGCGGAAGTTACAAAAAACTCAGCACAAAAGATCAGTCAAGATATTCCACGCAAAAGCTTTCGCGAAAATGAGTTCGGGTTCCAATAGATCCAGTTTTTGCAAGGTAAATAAATGAAGATACCAGGATGAGTATTTGATCAGCCACAGTTCTTGTTGAGACAACTGTGCAGGAATGTGCACAGTTGTCTGTGCACGCATGTGCAGTATATTATTTCCCGTCTGTTTTAGACTATTCATTAGCTTCTTCAACGGAAGTCATCATCCTTTGGTCTTTTTTCCACGAACGGATTTGTTAAATGAAACGCGCCACTCTACAGCCAAAACTTCTACATTCGAATTCATTTTTTGTAAGTGTAATGAAATATACTATAGAGCGTTCCTCTCCTGTAACATAGCTTATTTCTGTTGAGATTCTATTTCAGGAAGTATATCATACCTACGTAGAATTTTTAGTGACGTGCAATGACCAATCAACCGTAAATACTGAGATACCTTTCCTCTTACTTTTCTTTCCTCGGTCCAATGTGAAAAAAAAACAGTGCGACAGACCACGAATGTAGCAAAGGTGAGAATCTCTTTGTAAACATCTATGCACGCATTATTTATATAAATAACGACCTTCAATATTTTTATAGTGCCACATCCTTCAGTCACATGTATTCATGCTGCATACACATCAAGAAAAGGTATAAGACTGGGGCAGGAGGAGCGGTTCTTTTTATTAAAGAAATATTACAAGACGCTTAATTTAACCAGTTTAATATACCTGTCAGCCTAGTGCAGCAGTGTATAGTGGTGTCTCCTTAACACGATTTTGATAGAAAGTGGTAAATAGCGTGTATCACATTTGAAACTTGATATAACGAAGTGATAAGGGTGCTCGAATTATTTTGTTAAATCGGGAAGTTCGTAAAATGAAGAAAGAAAATTTCGGCTGTGCAAAATCTACAGCTGCAATGCAGCGTCGTTCGAAAGCTACCCCAGCATTATATTTGCCACTAATACGCGTCTGCGCATGTGAAATGCCTGCGAGGGCAGCCCCAGCATGAATTCCTCCCATGTCCAGGCGATACAAGGAAGGTAGACGGTGACGTGAACCTACAAAACGCTGTAGATGTTGAAAGAAAGAAAGAACGAACGAATCCAGTTAATTTGCGAGTAGGCAGAGGAAGAAAGTTCGAGGGAGACGGTCAGTGATATCTGTCACTTAAATGACGCCATTAAATGACGAAAGAACCACCGTAAATTTTATGGACTGTTTGCAAGGTGAACAATCCAATACTACCCAGCGCCATGTAATATGTGAAAGTGCTACTGACGGCGGCGTGACGCCTCTGCACAGTAAGACTAGTGTCCTGACTAGGGCGGCTAGATGTTGTAACGCGAGAGCGTACAGCGCTAGTGCAAAGAAAAGCCGTGTGTGTAAAAACTTCAAAGGCATCACTGTGTTTTTGCTCATTTATTTCCGGAGGAACTTCATTAAATCGAGTTCAGTGCCATGAAAGCTTCGTTAGTTCGAGTTGATGACAACATTGAACCATATAGGTAGCTGGCGGTGAATGGAAATTTCTTGGTTAGATTAGGCAAGTCGTAAAATTCGTAAAGGTTTCTGAGATGAATGATCTCGGTGTTCCATTAGATAGCTCCCTACACTTTTCTACTCAAGCTAAACACGTTGATATGCATGTTCTTCATTCTCTCAACTCTGTTTGCAGAATATCTGGGTAAATTATTTTCCGATAGCCTTGCGCTAATTGTGCAGCGCAATATGCCTTTCCCAACTTGAATATGCTTGTGTCCTCTGCAACTGGATTTCTTTGTCTAGCAGTAACATCACTGAGTGGGTACACAAAAAAATTCCTTGATATAGTACATAACCATCACTTCGTTATAAATGACCCTGGATGTCGTTTTCGCACTAGTGGGCAATAAGCGGTGCCACCGCTTTACTGCCCACGAAATCACGCCGATCTGCTTTTAAAGACGATAGTCTTTCTTGGGGAACTTAAACGCAGCAATTTTGGTCTGTCTTTCTGTCTGTCTGTCTTTCTGTTTGTCGGCACGTCCCTCGATTCAGCCACTCGGCCAAAGTTGAACCACTTGCCCAAGGGCCAGCCGTCTTGAACTGGTACGGCTGTTCATACTTGTGAACGTTGTCGATCAAAAAGTAAATATCATGCATATCTGAGGTGCAACATCACTAGGTAAGTATTAGGTGGCGTGTTCCTTTAATAGAAAATGCATACATACGTAATTTTAAGGACCCTAATTTCTTAAGCTGCGCTGAAAATGCATAAGAATGGAAGCTTGAGCGAGTTGGTATGCGTTCATCTTTGTTGAAACAGCGCTCACTAGACGACGACGAAGTAAAAGAAGGCACAGGACAGGCGCTGCCTGTCCTGTGCCTTCTTTTACTTCGTCGTCGTCTAGTGAGCGCTGTTTCAACAAAGCTGAAAATGCGACTGCGCTTAAATGTGCCTTCCTCCGTGCCCTTCGCACGAGCTCATTGTTGTGTTTCGGTTTCGGTTCTGTATTGCACTGTACGAATGCCATGGGTTGGTGTTGAAAAACTTTAGTTTTGAGAAGGCCAAGAAGGTGAAAAAAAATATTTAAAAAATGAAAAAGCAGCGTTGTGGGCGGCCTTCAGGCTGCCGGTTGTGGGCGCCGCTCTGGCGTTCCTGTTTTACCCAGGCGACGTGTAAATAAAAGAGTGTGTGGAGAGTACTCGTTGAGTGCGGCCGTTTCTCTGCTTCAGCGCTTCGCGCCAAACCACGTTTTCGGGCTGGCTGGCGTCCCCGCCGGTCGCGTTGGTCACCGCCGGTCTTCGCCTGCTGCTGCGCCGGGACTACCAGCACGCAACACAGCACTCATGTTTCCCGACGTATTGCCAGATGGCGTCCATATCTCACACAGCGCCTCTTCTATCGTCTTTACACGACATTTGCAGCGAAGCACGCAGATACGCGGCCAATTTTTTCTTTTCAAGCTTGTTATCGGTGTCATAATCTGCCCTCCACTCAGTTGTACTACTTTTCAGGTTCCGTGTAAGATAACAAGATAATATAGATTATTTAATATGCCAATGTCTCTCTACCAAGACTCGACAGCCTGCACGATAAAGTCTTTGCGATGCTTACTTTCTTGACTTCAATGTTTTTCATAGCTGTCAGTTATTTTTTCCTCCGAACCTTGCACTGTTTTCACGATGCGTCGCGTATTCTACATATCCCTTTGTCCATTGTCTTTCAGCCTACTTTACGCATTGTTGTATACGTTCGTATTTATCGCTGTCCAACTACATTTCGCGTGCTCTTTTGTTCTATTTTCGGCCCTGTTGCCCTGACTTCTTGAATCGAAATTCTTGCATTGTGTTCTTGGTATTTTTTTAAAGCGTCTTTATTGCATTGCTTACCATAAGCGTTTTTTTCT
Organism: Rhipicephalus sanguineus; assembly: GCF_013339695.2. NCBI lineage: Eukaryota > Metazoa > Arthropoda > Arachnida > Ixodida > Ixodidae > Rhipicephalus > Rhipicephalus sanguineus. Next base: position 65,521,772 of record NC_051182.1, read on the forward strand.
TCTGCGTGAGCACGAATACTTTGCCTTTGTTCGTGGGCACGTTAAATTATTGATTGGTTGGCTCATTAATTAATTGAATCATTTATTGATGGATTATTGGCATAGTGTTTGAAACGTGTGGCACTCCGGGACGGACCAACCCAATATTTCGCTATAGCTGGTATTAGCAATACCTTTTGAGTTGACAAGATATTGTTATGAAAAATACAGACCATCAAAAAGCGTAACAGCTTAGCCATAAATTTTAGCATGACCACGTATCCACTGTTTGGCAGCCTGCAACGCTCCTTCGTCGTTCGATCTGGCGTGGCCAGTAGAATTCCTCTGGGAATTTCGTCCAACAGCCATAAGTAACCTATTTTGACAATGATACGCGAAGTGGCATTATTGTACGTAACCTTATGTGTGACCAAATGAATCGAACAGACAATGAGGCCAAGGAGAACATACGGGACATTATTTTTATTGCGATAGCAATTATATGGACAGTTTCGGCTAGTTTTTGTCCGTCCCCGTCGCCGTCATTCACCGTACATGTATATGTATATATATATATGAAAGTCCCAAAGAAAAAGAATTTAGAAAAATACTTCCGAACCGCGGAATCGAACCAGGGACCTCTCGCTCCGCGGCCCGTGGCGCTAGCCACTACGCCACGAAACGCCGATCCTTTAGGGAGCTAACGGCGAGCGTTATATACACACCCTTTACCGCTGGCCGGACTCAGAGACGGCAGGCGCTTGCGTTTCTTCATTGCAAGCGAGATGGAGCGAGGAGCGCAGCGAACGTCTTTCGCTCGCTGCAGCGGCCGCGTTTGCGAAAGGAGTGCGCTGTTCAAACAGAAATAAGTAACAACTGCGACATATAGTTCGCGCTCGTCCTGTGAGTAGCTCTACCTTCGTTTCGTGCGTCCTGCTTTATGTTTTAGCAGTGCGCTTCAAGTATCGAGCTGTGACGTATGGTAGTTCGTGCTCGTCCTGTGTGCGTTCTTTTCGTGCGTCCTTTGGGCTCGAGCGACGCGCTGGCAATTTCGAGCTGCTTTCCGTTCTTCGCGTTAGATTCGAATTTGTTGCTATCACATTCATTGCTTCGCCGTTGCGGCGAAACTGTGACTTTTTTTTTGCTTTTTACCAGCAAAGCTGTTTATGCCGGCCGTAAGAACTTTGGTGTGTGCAGTGTGTATAAAGAACATCGTCACCAGGAGTGGGTATGTGCCACATATGTTGGGCAAACACCACCAGTCACAGCTGGTCCACTAAAAATGAAGCAGGCAAGACTGCACGCGTCCGCTCTTGTCCGAATGTCGTGGCGTCACTGGCGACTGCGCATGCACTCCTCCTCCTGCGTTCCGTAGAAGAGCATGTGCACAGACGGTAGCGTGCGAGAATCAGCCATGGGAAGGCCGAGGAAGTTTCACACTACTAGGAAGAAGCCGCTTACAGAGAATCACGGCGAAATGGCAACCGAGATTGTCAGCGTCGACGACGAGCATATCCGGCGCGGTTAGCACAAGAATTTCAGCGAAGCGGTGGCTGCGAGCCGAAGACAACGAGAAACTACAACGTACAACGAGATAATCCGAGGGAACGGGAGCGAAAACGGCGGCTGCGAGAAGACCCCGAAGCGACGGAAGCCTTACGCGAACGACGACGTGCCCGTAGATCTATGGATGTGCGAATGCTCGGTTTGAGCGCGAGTTTCTGTCTCTGGAATTCGGACATCTGTGTCGTGTCTGTGGCTGTATATGGTTGAACTAGAACCTCCCTGCGCTGAGAAGCAGCCTAGAAACAGCCTAGCATCACCTAGCAAAGCCAGCGTCACCTAGCTAAAGTTTAGCAACAATATAAACGCAACCAGATTAGGCTTCAGTATCAACTAGCTTCGCTATTTCGAGCTTTGCGTGTCTTAGTGCAAGGTTCGCCGTTTTTAAATGAGAAGCATTTCTTAGCGAGCCTCAGGCACTTTGGCCGTTTCTATATACGTTTATATCTATCTATCTATCTATCTATCTATCTATCTATCTATCTATCTATCTATCTATCTATCTATCTATCTATCTATCTATCTATCTATCTATCTATCTATCTATCTATCTATCTATCTATCTATCTAGCCACCTACGTCTGGGCGCTCTCCTGATCGTCTTCATAACTTGTATTGTACCAAAACTGGCATATCAGGGGATCAGTGTATGATGAACACTATTCACTGGTCATAGCATGAATAACGCAAAATAGCTCTCGCGTACGTCATGAAACCCTTTCTCTAAGTCACGTGTGGCACATACCCGTATACCAGAGTTCATGTTAAGCGGGTATGTGCCAAAGGTGATACAGAGTCTCAAGCAACAATGTAACCCCGAACACACACATTGACATGCAAGGAAAGTGATCATAATGGTAATAGTTGTTGTTTTATGTCCCAAAACCGAGATATGATTAGGACATACGCCGTAGCGACGGGCTCCGGAAATGTTGACCATCTAGTATTCTTTAACCTGTACGGAGATCGCATCTAGCATATAGCATATTGCCTCCATCGAAATTTGACCGCCGCGGCCGGGATCGATCCCGCGACCTTCGGGTCAGCAGCCGAGCACCGCAACCGCTACACCACCGCGGCGGCGCAAGGAAAGGAAGGAAGCTGAAGACGGAACACCCCTGGAAGACGCTCAACTACCATCCACTCGTCCACGTGGTCCGCAACGTGGACCCCGTGGATTATGCAAAAACTGTGGTCAATGCTTCCTACAATAAATCTGCCGAGAAAACGAGGCCTCTCACCATTACCGGTGACTTCAACATTGATTTATGAAGACCCAACAACGCCAATTACATTTACTTCATGAAAGACGGCTTCGATGTGGACAGGGCCTCAAAAGACCTCGCTGCCACGTCCAGGACAGGCGGGATCATAGTTCACTGCATCGTAAGAGGCATCCAAGATTTCCACCAGCTGTACTGCACCTCGCACTTCTCTACACTTAGACCCCTCGTAGCGGCGACCACGAAGAATCCTATTAACAAGTCCGGTCCACCTGCTGATGCTCACTGATCACGGTGATGATGTCCTTTTGCAAGAAATGTCAAGAATCCCTTCTACAGATACACACGGAATCGTGAAACGTGCGTGCTTTCTTCGTCATAAAGGACAAGTATAAGCATAACAACTGTAACGCAACTGTAACAACTGCAACTGTGACTGTAACGTACGTGGAGTGCGCCGGCGCGTGCCACTCGGCTGTGTATATATCTAGGGAAACTTCCCTGAATGAAGCTTAGTTGCAATTAACGCCTGTCCTGTGCATCTGTGTTTCTTCTTTGTCCTGTTCGGATTCGCGCTATTCAGTATTGAAGAATATAAGCACTACATATAAGCTTACCGCGTCTGGTGTTGGTAACACCCATGTTTCTGTTGGCATCATTACTCAACTGTAAACAACTGGTTATAAGATACATATACGACTGTTTAACATATGAGTGTGCGTATACCACTTCCATGTTTCTCTAGCGTCATTTCGTTACGTTTTGCTCATTGCGCAAAATTACGCCGCAGTCACCATCCCGGGCATGCTTCGCATAACACCGATTCCCACGGTATGTGGGATCTGCCGAATTTATAACTGTAGTTTAATAAATAGGACGTAAAATGAAAGGAAATAAAGAGGACAAATATACACACTTACCGTCGCTGGGATACGAGCACAGAACCTTTGAATTACGTGTACTTCGCGCAAATATGCCTAATTAGAAGCCTGTGCGTTCAGATCCCAGAGGCGGAAGGGGTGCTTTTGCGTCCACTTTAGTTCCTTTCAAGTTCTGTCCTTATTTCACACCACAAAAAAAAACAAGAAATAATGACCCCTATGCTTTTGTTGGCATAATCCTTTGTTTAATTCATTTGGTTGCGTCTAAAACAGAACCAAGCTCCTCTAAAAAGTTGTCTTACTTTCGTTCTTAACCTTATATGTGCGGCGCATTTTTCGCATACTTTTTCGATGTTCGAGCGCGGCGTTTAGTTTTTGTGCTAAGGGGAGAAGGACAGGAGTTCGGAGAGGGGTTACGCCTGCATGACAATATAGATTACAATTATTTATTGGAAAGGATGCGCGCCTGATAATAATCGCAATGTTTTTCAATGGCGTTCTATTACAAACTAAAAAGAGGGCGCTCTGTTAGGAAGCAAGAGTGGGTACTGTCTACTCCAGCCCGCGAAGGAACATCGCTCAGCGTCTCAGCAAACAGAGTGACGGAAGATTACTGAACACAATGAGCTAAGACGTTTGGACCTGATTGAAGGAGAATGGACATCCGCGTGTCTGCGACCTTTACTGACTAAGCTACAATACCCGCGATCGCTCGTAACGGTTACCATACAGGAAACAAAAACAATGCGAGGATAAAATAGCCACATAGTCAGCAGTATTTAATCACACAGGGAGGAAGGGAAAATCGCGAGTGGAAATGTAGGATATAGCCTGGTCGGAACCTGTACTGTGCCCGGTTTCCTAGACTACGCTGGAGAAGCAGGATATTTTGTATATATCGCGATGTAGGATTGCGACTATTCTGGTTGTTCTTTTCCTTACTAATATCTATAAGTGTATATCCTGCAGCTACTTCCTGCTCTTTCTACATGTGGAGGGTACATTTCGTCCCTATTTCAGCTGCTCATCATTTATGCTTTCGTTCATTTGCGATCATAGTGCTACACACCACCCCTTTTTGATATCCTCCCCTCCTGAATTTGCCATTGTGCAACTGATCCCTCACACATTCACCTTCACCTTTATTTCAGTACCGACACTAATCGTTTTAGGGTGCACTTCACAGACCACCTCCTGAAACTTTCTTTCCCAAGAGGGGAGTCATTTCAGGAAACAACTTGTGACCTATGAACCTCCCGACAGTCCGCCCCAGCAACGCCACCGCCGGATACAATTATGCATTCGCAGTCTCTTCTAATATACGAGCTGCAAATCACACTCGTCGATTATTCGAGGGTGATAACTTACTTGCAAACCTTTGCCCTCATTTGTGTAAGTTCATGGGCTGCTACGTACTGGTGATTGTTATTCTTAATTATTTTATTTAGCAGAAAATAAGACCCTGGTGTCAGTTATCTGAGTTCGAATGCACACGATTTACCAGAATATTACGATGACCAAGTGCGAGTGACTACGACTGCGACGTTTTTGTGAGTTTGAAGCATTGGGCACCCGACAGACTAGGATTCAGTGTCGCTTCGATTAAGTGTCACTGAGTTTAACGTTGGCTGGTCTGCGTACTGTATAGGTAATCTGGTGAGTCCTTTTTTGAGCGGAATTCGCATGAGCCCGGCTTTGTAGTTGAGAAACATTCGTACGAGTGCGATGGATCGACTAGAACTTCGGGACAAGTTTTCCGCGCGTGTGTTCACCAAAGGAAACCGTTTTGAGCTAGCCTCATTGCTCATGTGCATATTCCCGACCACGGTATACATGCTTCAATAAATGTATCAGGTGGTATGACTGTATTTACCTTCAGGTTCAGCACAGCGCGGTTAACATAGTATACCACTGAGCAATCCCCAGTATGCTCAAACACCGTTAGAATAGAATATTTTGTGGCGTTTTTTTACTAGACTACTCCTATCATGAGAATAAGCGGCAACTTCAGGTGTGTAATTTATTTCGATTCTTTTTTTTTCAGTATCTTCGTGATAATAAACATCTCTATCTGGTTGGTATGTCGGCCGTTGCACTCGGGCCACCCATAAGATGTATGGAATCTGAGTTCCACTATGGTAACGACTATACCGTGGAGCTCAAGGTATATTACCAAGAAAGAGCGCAGGTAAGTAAAAAGCACTATATAAAGGTTTCCTTGGTTTCCAGAGACTTTTAGGTAGAAAATGTGAACATTGAACATTTTTTGCTGTTGATATCATGTCAGTACAAACGGGAAATATAAAGAGTATTTGAAAGATGTGCTTCGCATTGTAATATCGATGCCATGTATAGACGCTCTTATGTGAAACTCAATTCGTGCGTCCAGGGTTCCAAGGTAACGAGCGCACCATTCCGTTAAAATAACCAACCCTTAGGCGGAGTGCCTAGGAAATTACCCATGGCTTTTTCTACAAGAAAACCTTAGGCGGCACCGCATCAGGAGTTGCTGTGCCCACAGCAACATTACTGAAACCAATACCTGAACGCCTGTATTCCGTTCCTCATGACCTTAGCCCGTAAGTGAGCCAAGTTGTGACGACTTCCGGTATTATCAATCAGCATAGTTTGTTTCCCAATGTATGTTCACGATGCCAGTAATTTGGCAACACAGGTGTGTGGGCGATGCCTTTTTGTGGCGTGGATATACGTGTCCCACGTGAACCACGTGAGAGAGAGCAGTCCACAGAGAAATGGTTGCTACATGATCCACGGCATTATCCAAAAAGAACTACGTCGTCGTAGACACTGTTGCCGATTGCAGCGACAAGAGCCGCCTCATTACATTAAAACCGGAACCTTCCACTGGTCTCTTTTTTGTACGACGTTACCTTGAAGCTTCAGTCTATGGCTTCTTCAACAATCGAGTGTTCGCTATCAATTTTCTTTTGGCGAATACTCCTCAAACAACTCATGAAAATGCAAGATCTGGTGCTATTAGATGCGAATCGTCTTATAGCGGTGTTCAAACAGGTGGTGGTGTGCGGCGTGACCACCCTTACTTCGCATGCGCATACCCTCTGCACACACGTCCTCTCCACTTTCCCTCACCACTCCTCTCCACTTTCCCTTTCTCCACTTTCTCTCTCTCCTTTCCATCTCCCCTCTCTCCTGCCCCTCTCCACTTCCTCTCTCTCCCCTACCCCTCTCCACTCTTTCTCTGAAACGCGGGCTAGACATGCCGAAATTATCTCCTGCGCAGTGCCGCGATGAGCGCCAGCCCATGCGCGTCCCCTCCCCTCTCTCTCCTCTTCTATGCTGCCCTTCTCGCTTGCCCTGTGAAAAATAACGGACAGGCTAGAGGGAAGACAAGACGCGGTAGCGTTCCTCTTCGCGTTCCACGACGCGAGGTCCGTAGCATGCCCAACGAACGCCAACGGAACGCGATCGTGCAAGTGCTCCGGCTTCGCATCGCCTCATGGTCCCCTTTAGCGGGAAATGGTGTAATATTTGCACTTTGCCAAAGCTGATAGAGTTTCGATAAACCGCTAATAATAATATAAAATATCTCTGGTTTATCGTCCCAAAACCACGATATAGTTATGAGGGACACAGTAGTGGAGGGCTCCGAAAATTTTGACCACCTGGAGTTCTTTGACGTGCACCTAAGTACACGGGCCTCAACCATTTTCACTTCAATCAAAAATGCGGCCGCCGCAGCCGGGATTCCATTCCTCGGCAGAGCTTCGACAAACAGCAAACTGATAGAGCTGCTGTGCTTCTTGGCGAAGCAGAGGAACCTTCGCCGTATTAATCTATCTATCTATCTATCTATCTATCTATCTATCTATCTATCTATCTATCTATCTATCTATCTATCTATCTATCTATCTATCTATCTATCTATCTATCTATCTATCTACTCTATCTATCTATCTATCTATCTATCTATCTATCTATCTATCTATCTATCTATCTATCTATCTATCTATCTATCTATCTATCTATCTATCTATCTATCTATCTATCTATCTATCTATCTATCTATCTGTCTGTCTGTCTGTCTGTCTGTCTGTCTGTCTGTCTGTCTGTCTGTCTGTCTGTCTGTCTGTCTGTCTGTCTGTCTGTCTGTCTGTCTACAGATCCTTAGCGTCACCAATGATCTGTAGCGACGATGTTGACTACATTCACCATTTAAGCAACCTAAAGGACACATTAGTTAAAAGAAATTACCCGCAAGTTGCTCTAAACAAGGTCTACAACGAAGTATGTCAACTAAATAGGAAATCATCATTAGCTCAAAGGGCCTCCGTAGCGCAGCCCAACCAGCCGCCAGCTTTTATAATCAAATACTCAAATGTTCTACAAAATATAAGTAATATCCTACGTAAGTATTATCCAATACTGGCAAGCAACGAGCGTGTCAGAAAAGCGTTTCCCGGAGTATCAAAGGTTGTGTACCGCTGCAAGAGGAATATTTAGGTCATGTTCGCGCATGCAAAAGTAAACCCTCATTCCACATAACACACAGCCCACATAACACATTGTCTCGTCCAAGATGTAAGACTTGTAAACACGTTCAAGATGACGTTATAGTTAAGAGCACCGGAAGCGATTACGTCCGTCATATAAAATCCTGTTTTACCTGCACTAGTTCAAACGTTATCTACATGATCGAATGTTCATATTAGCAAAAACAGTACATTGGCGAAACGGGACAGCCTGTTAATGTTAGATTAAACGGCCATCGCGCGGACACGGCGAAGAAGTTACCCAAAGCAGTGGCACATGATTTTAATGTAGCAGGTCACAACTTTGACGATCTCAAACTTTACATACTTCAGTCAAACTTTCGGTCCCCAAGAAACAGAAACTATACAGAGTCATACCTTATTCGCAAGTTCAATACTTAAGTATTAACTGTTAAAGTATTAACTTAAGTAATAATACTTAATATTTAAGTAACTTTAGTATTAACTACACAATAGGCAGGTATTACCATTTCAAAGGGGGCTCTTGAATCTATTCTTTATGTACATACACAACGAAAACCAATGAGAGTTGCGCCCTTCTTCTTGGAATTTCGAAGCTACTAGTGTTTAAGTGCCACGTGCTTCCACTGACAATCATTCAGCGAAAGTATACGCTCTCCCCCACCCAGCTTCTTGTTCCGTTTCTTTCTTTTTTTTCTTTTTTTCGCGCTTTTCTTATGACTCACCCAGTTCGTCGCGGCGGCCTCCCCCCCTCCCCCAACCCCACTCTCGCAGTTGCCCTTCTCTTCTCCCTTGTGGTGGAGAGGGCACAATTGCAGTACCTTTTTGTATTGCAAAGTTGTTTATGCTGTACTAAACGTTTAAATGCAAATTTTACTGTGACTCTCTGTATGCTATTGCTATTGCTTGATGTAATCCTAAATGCAACTCTTACAGTATTACTCATGTATGCTTAAGTATGATCTTACATGCCCATTTGTACTGTACACGTCCTATGCTGCCAATGTAAGGGTCTTCAGGGACCAGGTCAAGCTGCCTAGAGCAGCTTTTATCCCTGAAGACTATCCAGATTTTTGTGGTGAAATAAAATTTGACTTTGAGTAATATACACCGAGAGCTAAGGAAATGAGTTCCAGCCTTGAAGAAAAGTCCACTTGTCGAAACGTCGGCTCGAGCACCCACCCCATGTTTACGGATTTTTCCATCGCAAGCTTCCATCTTCCACTTCCTGCCGTTTTCTGTCTGCATTGAAGTGCGTGCTGTATCGAATGCGCTCACTGCAACATTATAGGAGATTAATGGAGGTTTTCTTTTTTCCAGTGATTCCTTTAACATCTAGCGCCTTGTGAACGTCATTTCGAGGCTAAAACTGCGATCGCGCCCTATAAAATCCACAGTGATGTAATATGGACGTCCTTCGCCTCCAGCGCTGATCGAATGCTAAGTTAGCTAAGCGGCCGATCGGAACACAATACTTACCGCACCATTTGAGCGCATTTGTTCTTGCTTCAACAGCAACTTTGTGACTATGTCGGGTACCGTTATATTGAAGCAATTTGAATGGTGTGGTCGCTATTATATGTCGGTCACATTTGTCGCATTACAACTTGTAAAGAACTCAAGTAATACAATGTCATTTTACGCGACTTTGCTCGACTTTATTCAATGTCATTTATGCGACTCATCGACTTTAATCAGAGATATTTTCAGATAATTCAAAATGGCCTTTCTTCACAATATCACACTGAGAGTTTTTTTTTTTGTTAAAGCACACACGTTGCAAAGCAGCTTGAAAGTACAACATGCGCGCAAAGACCGCGAAAATTACTTGTAAAGAAAGTGCAAATATCGTGACGCGAAGGCACGGGCAGACACTGTTTTCTCGTTGATTCGGCATAGAAACGCTTACATGTTTACACATATATGCTTGCGGATAAATAAGACGACTTCTAAAGAAGGCGGTGCATGCAGAGAGAGAAACAACTTGTTTTGAAACGACAAGTGTCACAGGACTTTTATCTCCCCTCCCTTAGATGGCAGCTAGGAGTCCTTGGGCCCTAGCGTCATCTTCGGCTTGCCTCATGACTTGTAGTTAGTGTTGGCGGGAACGCGTTACAAGTAACGGCGTTACCGGTAATACGTTACAATTTTCGGTAACTTAGTAACATACTCATTACAGTTTAGGAACTGTAACGGGTAACGTACTTACGTTAACATTTTTCTGTAACGTGTGGTGTCACGTTACTCGTTACATTTTCATCCTGTAGTTGCCGTTTTCCCAGAGCTCGTAAGCTTCGAATTGCTGTCGGCCTGCCAGGCATTGAACAAGAAAGCGCGGGCGGAATCGCTTTTGTTTGTGGAAATTGTGGGGACCAATTTCTTAAGACGCGCCGACTCCCTGTGGGGAGGGTTGGGCCATCGCAACATAAAGCTTGAAGAAAGCGGCGTGATTTGCTATGACAAACGGTACAGCCATGCTTCTCGTGGAAGCGGATTGTAGCAGGTGGATTGCTGGCACCTGCGCCTTTTCGTGCCCAAAAGACAGGCCTCCCGAAGAGAAAGAGCAAGGGCTCGTTTACTCCATACCACGTGCGGATCGTGAAGTTTCGTACCTGGGGGAAACAAAGAACTTACGGGAGAGGATGCGACAACAATAACGACGTCCGTAAGTTCGAGTACAAGGGAGTACACTCGCTGAGCACAGCATGGTGAACTACCACCACCGCATCGAATTCTACAACTCCCGCGTCGTCAACTTAAGCGGCTTTTTGTGAAATTCTGGCCCGTCCAGGCGACAGCCGGTAACGTCAACCGATCTAGAGACACGCTGCCGATGGAGCGCGCTGCCTTATCGTGGAGAATAGGCATGACCCCACGGCTGGAAGAAAAGCCTGAAAAAAGATGAGAGTGGGACACGAAACGTCGATTTTTTTTTTGTAATCTTTTCCCTCAATACCTTGGCTGGCGTCCCTCTGTTTCATCCAAAGCCCATTAATACTGCTGTCACACAAACAGCTTTAACCGCGGTTAAGCTAACTGCGGTTAGTCTAACCACGGTTACAGGTAGCTACACGGCAGACATAACCGCAGTTAATCTCCTAACTATGGTTATTGCAAACGGGTGACGCTGAAAATAGATATTTTAGAATTGGTTGAGTATTTTATACACTTACCACCCGGTTGCCCGAAAAGGAACTTAGTTTTTTTATTAACTTTTTATTAGGGACCAATTTAATTACCTGTCGTTCTCAAAAGTTCACGACGTTGTACAACACAGATATTACCGTTCATGAAATGTGCGTGAAATCTTCGGGATATATTTTATGCGTGAAATGTGTGCGCAACGAAGAGTAAAGTAACATTGTTTGAAACTTGTAGAGCGAAGGGAACTGTTTTAACACGCAAGTGTTCTATGCCGGCGTCCACCAAGTACATCCGTCACGGATATTACGTTGATAAAATAGACGCCAACGGGTGAGAAAGAAAAAAGCCAAGAAAAAGATACCCCGCTGGAAATCGAACCCACGACGTTGCGGCCGCGACGGCAAGCGCCCGGCGTCCTACCGACTAAGCTAATTCGGAAGATGCGAGACACGGTGCGAACGCCCCTTATATCTTTCACACATTCTCTTTCGCGGCGGGCGGAGAGTGGCGGTGCCGCCGTCTGTGAGATGTGCAAAGAAGTAATGCTTCACGATCGACACTTACTAGCGCTTACTCCGAGATTGCACGCGATATCGGAGGACATGGTTACAGCGTCTCGATACCAGAAAGGTAGACTGACCGCGCTGGCGTCGCGGAGGCACCCTTGACGCAGTTACGTTGGTTAAGGTCTTTCTTTGCCTTTCGCTTCGTGTTAGCGTGCGTCGGCTCATCGGAGTAGTGCAGCTTCCATGTGCACCAACGGGATTTCTCCGCCGCCGACTGCTTCAATTGCAGAGCACCGACTAACAAAACTGCTGCAGTACGCGTTGCAGAAAGGACGCGATTTCGACGGGCGAATGTCGTGCCTTGGTGGAGCGAGAGCAGCGCCTGCGAGACAGAAACCAGCGGGACGCACGCGTTTGCGGCTCAAGCTACGAACCTCTACCTCCCGTGTTGCGGAAGCGCAGTGTGTGTGACAGGCGTCGGCTACCCATTACTAGAAAACGCACACCGTGCCGTTTCTCTCCTTAATTGACGACGCTTTGAAGAAGTGCATACCGGGTACCAGTGTTGATTATGAGCTTGTTAATATCATCCTTACGCGGGATTCACGATTTGCTGTGTCCAAATATATGTCCACACCGTCAGCTACCACAACGGTTTAATCATAATCATGGGCGTTAGTCGTCGCGATGGAGACATGCTGTCAACATGGATGCATCCACGTCAAACGGTGCTATAGCTGCCAAACACGAATATACATTGTACAAACTCTAATATATCACTACACAATAAGCACTACTTCTGTGAAGACACGTTTCACTTTCGTGTTGTACCGATTCCTATGACAGAGGGATCAGCCATGTTTTTTTCGAAAAATGTCTAAATATGCGAAATTTTATTATAGTCGCTACAAAGTTCATAATACTTATCAAGTTTGTTTTGAAAATAATATAGCTTCTTTCAATTTGCAATGTGCAGCGAAGTTTCTGATTATTGAACTCCTGAGCGAGCGAGGCTGATCTTGTGAACACCCTCACATAAATGCGGTAATTTGCGGTTTTTGCGGTAATTATACAGGTTAAAGTGAACAAGAAATGTTTATGCACATGTTTTTTTTTTCTCTGACGGCCTATTAAAGCATTTCTTTACTACTACAAAATTCGCGAATTAATTTGCCAGTCGACGCGCGCCATCAGAATTATTGCAAATTTCTTGAGAGTTTATTGATGCTTTCTTTAAGAATAGCGTTGATGACTGAATTTTATATTGTGTATAATGTCATATTGAGAAAAATGGCTTCACCATGTGCCAGAGTCAGAAGCCATCACATGTAACTCTACAGACAACCTTAAGCCGCTATAACATTGCTAAGATCCGGTACATTTGTGCAAATAATACTCGTTAAATCAGCATTCTGGTTATATTCGTTGTTTGGTTTAGACGTTTTATGTGAAACATACATTTCAAATTTAGAATATTCTTATTGTGGGTTCCTCAGCAAAGACACATTGATCAAATTTTATGATTGCGGTGTAACGGAAGAAGTAACGTCCTTTACTTTTTTTCGGTAACGGTAACGCGTTACATTTTTTGTAGGTAACGTAGGGCGGTAACGATTTCCTTTTTTTATAGTGTAACGAGTAACGTACTTAGTTACTTTTTTTAGTGACGCCTACAACACTGTTTGTAATTGGTCCTCGACGTTTGAGCGTAACCACGCGGTCTCTCACTGCTCCGTATTCATATATGTGTTCTTTAGCCCCTTCACGATGTCCAGATAATGTGTTTGAGGTCCGCCCGCTGACTGCAGTGTTTACATCTGTCTGAGTAGATGTCCGGTTAACAATGATTATAAGCGATTGGGTTGGGCAACGTCTTTGTAATAGGCGCCACGCTCTCGTCTGCTGGCTATATAATGAGGAGTGTGGTGGCGGGTAATGCTGCCTCCTTAATCTGTATTGCTTGGTGATTTCGTTGTATTTGACCATGCGGTCTCTCTTTGCACGCGGGCTCCACGTCATTCCTGCCCCTGCTCGGCTGGTTAACTCTCGAGCTAGCCATATAACATAAACGTCGCGCTCTCCGGGAAAGTTTTTCAAGATCCGTAACGCATCTTTCGAGACCCTTCCATTAGCGAATTTAGGAATCGCGGTTTTAGAGTCGCTGATTACGACGCTGGCCGTTGTGGACGCAAGCCTCAGGGTTATGGTCGTTTCCTCAGCGATTTCCGAATTTCCTGTTTTATTGGTACCGCTAGCAAGCAGGTAACCCGCTTCATTTGAAGCGACTATTGCCATGTGTCGACCTTGTGCATATTCTGCCGCATCTATATAGAACACGTCCGCGTCGTGTTGAAACTTCTTGTGTAGTGCTCTTGCTCTTCCATTCCTCCGCTCCCGGTGATGTTCGGGGTGCCTGTTTCTGGGTAACGGAGGTATTATGATGCACTCTCTGGTTTCTTTTCGGATATTGTATTTATTGCCGCTTTGGCAAGCGTACGTTATTGCAAGTTTGTGCAGGCTGTGTCTTCCCGTGTTGCTTTGCGCGAGTCCTTCACATTGTGCTATCATATGATCCTCAATAAGTACGTCTAGCGTGTTATGCATTCCTAACGCTTCGAGCTTTTCGTTAGACGAGGCGATCGGTAATCCGAGGGCTTGCTTTTATGCCTTTTTGATTATGCATTTCATCTTTTGTTTATCCGCCACTTGCATCTTCAGGCACGCGGCCACACGAACTATGCCGAGACGACGAATGCTTGGATGAAGTGCACAAAGTTGTGTTCTTTCATGCCGTAGTTCTTCTCGACGATTATTCTAATCAATCTAATGGTTTGATGGGTGTTGTTATCCAGTATCTTCATTGCTTCCCCGTAATGTCCGTTCTCGGATATTAGGAGTCCCAAAAATCGAATTTTTATGTGTTGTATCTGAGGTACTGGGTAATCCCCTGCTAAGATTGCGATGTTGTGTCGTTCTTGAATGCGCTTGCGTCCTCTGCTTGTAGGTCTGTAGAGTAACAACTTCGACTTTTGAGGAGAGCATTTTAGGCTGTTGTTCTCCGCGTATCACTCTACCGTATTCACTGCTTGTTGTAAAATCTCTTCTATGTGACCGTAACTCTCGCCTATCACCAATATGGTGGCGTCATCCGCATAGAGACTGTGCTAAAGCCTTTCGATGCTTTCCAGCTCTGAGGGTAAACCGAGCATCGCCACGTTAAGTAGAAAAGCGGGAAGCACCACGTGTTGCCTAGTTCGAATTCTTCGGATCCCCCTTCCCCGGTCAAGATTATGGCTTTACGATTAGTGAGAAAATCTTTTACGTAATCGTACACTCCCCGCACTACGCGCAGGTATTGCAAGTTGCGCAAAATGGCCTTGTGGGTGATATTATGAAACGCCGTGGGTGACGTTATCAAACGTTATTTTACTGCCTTTCTTTTTACGCGGTCCTGCTTGTAGTATTGTGCGTACAATGTAGTGATCGCTGCATAGATTTACTTCACTGTTGGTCGTATGCGGATTGGATATAATCTTTATGAATGTCAGGTCCTGTGTGATGTCTCTACTGACCCTATTGCGCATTCTGGCAGGGTGTTGTGGGTTAGTTATTAGCGTGAGCTCCTTGTGCTGCGAGTCGTTCTACAGGTTGCGGCATTTACGTTTTCGATCGTGTAACCCCAGGCGGCGTGTGGTGCTTTAAATCACCCATGGCGTTAGTGCCTGCCTGCCCGCCATGTTTAGCCCTTTGCGGGAAAGCGAGCCCAACTTTACCTTTTGTCTTGATAGACTCTGTAGCTTCAGCACAGACAAGCTTCCCTCCTTTTTTTGAGGGGGTAGAATATCTAGTAGGACGTGGTTTAATGTTTGTACGCCAGCGTCGTGTTCTACAGCAGTTATATTATGATCTATCGGTGTGGTTACTGTTGCTTTTAGATGCGAAGCAGCTTTTGCGCTGGGCTGTGTCCGTTGTTCCATTGGCAACCGTCCACTTTCTACCACCTAGCATAGCCATCTGAGCACGCGGTCGCTCCAAGGAGAGGTCTTCATCCTCTTGTTCTTCTACCGCCTTGATGATGATAGGTGCAGAGCACTTTAGGTGCCCGGGCTGCCGTATGTTGTCCTAGCTTGGCGTAAACAGACAAAACCATGTGACCTGGCACGCACTAGCACGTTCGGGCCTGTGTAAGAGGCTGGGTAAGACGCTGTGGCCTCTTCCCCTTTTAGGGGCGAAGCTCCTTAAGGCGGCACCCGTTCGTCCCTCCTAATCGTCGTCATCGTAGTAGTCCGTAACAAGTCTTACGCTTTGACCTCCAAGGTGCTGCCGGTGGGAGATTTCTCCTGTGCGTTGTTGAACAATTAAAAAATTCGCAGCGTGCGCGTTAACTAAAAGCCGAATTCTTCTGTCTCTCATTCCCCATTAGCAGCCATTGGCATGTTCCAGTAGGAAACGTTAGTAGAAGTAGAAGTGTAAGTGTTAGCTAAAAGCCGACTTCTTCTGTCTCTCATTCCCATTAGCAGCCATTGTTTACCTCCAAGGTAGTGCCTGGTGAGATTTCTCCTGTGCGTGATTAAACAATAAAATTTTTGTTCAAAACGCCGTTGATTGATGAAATAAACCAACGAAAGACGCCAGATGTTTTGTAAAAGCAGAACGAAAGAACGCCAGATGTTTTTCTTAAAGTGTAGTAGTAGTAGTTGTATGTAGCCACCTCGCCCGATCGTCAACGGGCGAGGTGGACCGGCAACGGCGCGAGGACCCTGCCGTACGAGAGTTAAATCACACTAAAAGACATACTTTGCGGGCGATACACTCTAGTGAGCTTTCAACTTTTCGTCTTAATGTACATGATAAAGAAATTAGTTCTACGAAAAACGCAAGGCACACCTTGAGCAATATATTTGGTTTTGGGACGCTAAATGGAACCATGAGGCGATGCGAAGCCGGAGCACTTGCACGATCGCGTTCCGTTGGATTTCGTTTTGCATGCTACCGACCTCGCGTCGTGGAACGCGCGTCCTGTCTTCCCTCTAGCCTTGCCTTTAATTCGCACAGGGCGAGCGGGGAATGCGGTCGCTCTTGGCGCTCTTTCGCTCGGGAGCGGACTTCTTCCTTGCATTTCACCGATCACAAGTGATAATGAAGGGACCACGTAAACCAACAGTACAATAAAAGTTTGATGTTTAATATATACACGATGTTTCACACTCTTTATATTATGTACTGGGCGCATTTCACGGAAGAGTTTCACGGTTTACAGATGATTCCCTCCGTAGCTTCGCCCCACTCAACATCATTCACCCCGTGGATATGCTGTGATTTTTTTCAGTAATCACGCGATGGCGTCGGCGAACGAGATTCTGCAGGTCTGCGCGATGAACCAACGCGTTGTATCCTAGTCAGATCGCGGACAGAGAGCTCTTGCGTATGCGAGAGACGCTGTGGCGTCTCTTGCATTTCGCCGCCAGTTTTGTTCGCCTTTCCCGTAGGTACTTTTTTACTGTTAGTACGAGTCGCCCGGTGAGACACCCTCTGTGACTGTGACTCCCTTCGACGCCCTTCGGTGGTTTTTCGTGTCGTGTGTTTCCTACCGGGAGGCACGAACGCTACCATGGCCGAGTTTGCACACCCCGCTTTGCGCGTCCGTCGCAAGTGCTATCGCCGCTCTTGTAATGCGTCAGCTGCGTCCTTGGTGCCCACCAGCTACGAGGAGCTCCGACTCTGTCAGGCGCTTCAAGCAAACGCTGCCACTATTGTGGACTTGTGGCAGACGAGACGCGCCGCTTCCTCAGCAGCGACTGCCGCAATCTCGGCCGCTCCTGTTGCCGCTGTGCTGACGGGCCCATCTGCGAGCCCGATGGCACAATCTGCGTCTCTGCAACAGCCGACTTCACCCGGCTCAAAGTTATCCCCTCCAATATGCCCTATTGACCCCAGCGCTTGCCCGCTGCCTGCGGTCACCCCGGATGAGCAATGAACTCCACTAGCTCTCGCAAGCCAGACTGCGATGATGAGGGGAGCGACTGCGACGCTCCACGCAAGCATGTGCAACCAGTACATAACCCATGGCGGCCGGAGACTCATGGTGGCTGCGACGCGCTGCCGCGTCCCGTACAGCTTTCAGCAACCGTTGGTGGAATGTCACAGCCGAGCATGGCTGCTCAGACGCCAAAACTGCCTCAACACTCCACCGCGGCTTTTCTGAAGGAAAACCCGCAGCCGATGACTGTTAACTCTGGCCCCGCCTTGGTGGTCTAGTGGTTATGGCGCTCGACTGCTGACCCGAAGGTCGCGGGATCGAATCCCGGCCGCGGCGGCTGCATTTTCGATGGAGGCGAAAATGTCTGAGGCCCGTGTACTTAGATTGAGGTGCATGTTAAAGAACCCCAGGTGGTCAAAATTTCCGGAGCCCTTCACTACGGCGTCTTCCATAATCATATCGTGCTTTTGGGACGTTAAACCCCGGATAGTATTATTGACTGTTAACTCTGTTAGGAAGAAGAAGGGCAAGTCCAAGCGCCGGAGGGCTCCTTCTACTCCAGAGCTCCCCGAGAAGCCTGCAATCAACGCCTCAGACACTGAGACCGCGTCGCAATCTCCGTGCCCAAAGGAGGTCCCTCGAAGCGCCAGCGGAACAGCTAGTTCTCAACCGCACGCCAGAGATCCTAAACCTGAGGATTTCACGCTGGCTTCCTCAAGGGGTGCTCGTAGACGTGCAAGGGCCCTTGCCTCGTCTCCTGTGCTTCTTGCCGACCCAGCCGTAGCAGGCACAGGTTTATTCAAGCCGTCAGCACGGAACGGTGCCTTCATGCAGAGTTCGCATCTGGCGCTGACGTCTGCGTTATCATCGCGGCCCGGCGTCATGAAAGTGCGAATCAACAGCCGCCGAAATATCGTGCCAGCGGACGTGTCCTCACGGGAGTGCATGGAGGAACTTCTTGGTGTCACGGAGCTCTGCGGCATCCCGGTGTCCGCCCTACTTCCCGCTGACCGAGGATACATCAAGGGGTAACTGCATGGTGTGGAGGGCCATCTTACGGACGACGAGCTATTACAGTCCATTGAGTCGAGCGTCCCGTTGGTATCTGCTGCTCGCAACGGGAACACAGTGACGCTTCGATTTGCTGGCTCTGTTCCGCCGGAGCATCTGAGCCTCTACAAGTTGAGGTGTCGCGTGCGTCCTACCAGGCCGCGTCCACTGCAATGCCTGCAGTGTGAACGCCTTGGACATGCAACAGCGACCTGCAAGCGAGCCAACTGCTGCCTATGCTGCGGCCGGAGCCACCCCTCTACAGAGAACGCAAACGGTTGAAATTGAACACCAACGGCATATCTTTTTTTGCCCTCAGGCATACAGCAAAGAGCTCAGTATTCGTTTCCATAAAGAAAACCACAAAGCAAGCATCAAAATTTCATGATGCATGATAAAGCACCTGTGAACAATCGGAACACCCTCCCACGCGTTCCGGCTGAAGGTGATGTTGCAGAAGCTTTGCACTTAACACGAGGACTACGAATGGCGTCAAACAGCTCTTCTGTCCCTCGCATGTATGCCCGCATTCATATATTAGAGGAAGACCCATCTAGGAACTCATTCAGTTCATTTTAAGACTTCCGTGAGTAGACCAGAGAAACAAGAGACAGCAGAACAAAACCGTGAATAAAATGCTCACGAAAGGAAAAAAATTCGTCTTGCTGAAAGTGCGGCGGAACCAATCACGGTCTACCACAGCGGCCACAAAGCGATTATCACTACCATTGCCCTAAAGTAATATTGAAACATATCCCTCATCAGCATGTGTGGTGTTTGATAGAGCTTCGCTGGACATTTACGTTCTCAGGGCGGGATGGCGGCCAATTTTAAAGACGATAGTCTTTCTTGGGGAACTTAAACGCAGAAATTTTGGTCTGTCTTTCTGCCTTTCTGTTTGTCGACACGTCACGCGATCCAGCCACCCGGCCAAAGTTGGACCACTTGCCCAAGGGCCAGCCATCTTGAACGGCTGACTAGGTTCATACTTGCGCACATTGTTGATCAAAAAGCAAACATTACGCATATCTCAGGTGCAACATCACTAGGTAAGTATTAGGTGGTGTGTTCCTTTAATAGAAAATACATAGATGGGTAATTCTAGAGACCCTAATTTCTTAAGCTGCGCTGAAAATCCGACTGCGCTGAAACTTGCCTTCCTCCGTGCCCTCTGAACGAGCTCATTGTTGTGTGTCTGTTTCGGTTCAGTATTGGCCGCGAGATCGAGCGGAGTCGCCGCCTGGTGGCTACTGGCTGAAGCGCTCCTAGTGTGGATTGCTCCATGCGTCGTCTGCTAGCCGCGTTGTGCTTGCATGTGCGCGTACGTCATGCAGGGCCTCAAAAGGCGGTTTGTTCCGTTGCGTTGGTGCAACTTTAACAGCTCGTACGTATGCCTAACACGATGTAAAGAAGCATTTGGCCTTGATCGGCTCTATATGTACTGTACTAAGATCAGTGAGTGCACTTGTCGAGAGTGCTGTGTGTGGTCGTCGTGCCGTCCGTTCACGAGAGTCATATCAGTGTAGGTGCCGCTCTGTGGTTCAAGCGCATTACAAAATGAACTTGGCGTTGTCCTAAAGATGACAAGTATTAAATCTCGTGTGAATATAGCCTTTTAGCGGCTCGGTGGTTAAAAAAAAGGCTCTCATGCACTTGCGCGTTGTGGTTAGGTGTATAACTTCGGGACTGTCGTTTATAGGTTACGCGACGAGCTTTAGTTGTGTACTGTCCTGGTCCCACTGCAGAGAAATATTTCTGTCAAGTCACGTCTGACACTTCGGTACTTATTGTTCCCTAAACAGAACAGAAAATGGAATGACACGGAAATCGCAAAACTGAGTTGCCTTCCCAATTATAACTTGTGGCAAAATGTATACAAAGACACCCGTGTACTTGCGAGGTAGCTTATGCCTGTCAAATTTGCGATTTGGCAAGTTCAGTGTCGGAAGTGCGTCAGGCCTCAATCCCTTCCGCGAAAACCCTTAAAAAAGAGAGCGAGCGAGAAAAATATATTCATCAAGATCAGCAGTGGCGATAAACTCGCTCACGCATTTTCATCGCTTACGTGGCGAGTGAGGGCTCATAAAACGATACCCTTTACTATGCACCAGATCATGCATGCACACTTGCCGCGTTTCGGTGCACGTACTTGCCCTGCGGATACTGAGAACTGTTCTCGCGGCCGTGTAAACACAATGGAACATGCGCGAACTACAAAAGGGTTCGGGGACTCTCGTTTAAACAGACTGATAGCCAAGCGCGAACAAACTTTGCATTCACAGCGCAGACGGTACATGAATGACACAGAATAAATTCCATGAATTAATTTTCTTCTTTCTCGATTGATTCTCGCTTAATTTTCCTGCTGATGTGTAGGAAAATCAAAGCACATGGAAGCTTCCCCGAGCGTTCGCTTACTACAACCGTCTTCACGCTCGTAGTGCACAGCAGCAACAAGCATATAAATGCACACATTAGCGTAGTTATCGCTGACTACTCACCACCGTTCTCGTTCGCGAACGCTAGAATGCACCGTCGTTGAAGTGCTTGCTGCACACCATCGCGTACTTGGAAGGCGTCTTGCCGTTACGAAGCCTAACGAGCCACAGTCGGCGACGTTCCGCGTCGGTGGGATAGAAATGGAAGCTTATCCCTCGCTCTGTGTAGTATGTGCGGCATTGTGGCACCGAACAAAACCCCACTATCGACAACGAAGATTTTTCTGTGGGTACGGAACACAAAATCACGATGTGAAAACAGAAGCCCCGTGCACTTCTATACACACCACACGAAACCAGTATCCACCCTAGCGGGGTGACGGTGCTGCCACCTATAGGTCGATCTCGCCGCGAATAGCACTGTACGAATGCCATGGGGCTCCGCTCTGGCATTCTTGTTTTACCAAGGCGACGTGTAAATAAAACAGTGTGTGGAGAGTACTCGTTTAGTGCGAACGTTTCTTCTGCTTCAGCGCTTCACGCCAAACCGCGTGTTCGGGCTGGCTGGCGTCCCCGCCGGTCGCGTTGGTCACCGCCGGTCTTCGCCTGCTGCTGCGCCGGGACTACCAGCCAGCAACGCAGCACTCATATTTCCCTACGCATTGCCAAATGGCGTCCATATCTCACGCAGCGCCTCTTCTATCCTCTTTAGACGACATTTGCAGCGAAGCACGCAGATACGGGGCCACTTTTTTCATTACGTGTCTTCTCTGCATGGCATGCTGCCGTAAACAAGCTGAATGCATCTTTCTCACACATGTCAGCCTTTGTAATTCTGTTCAGCCCAATATTTCTGGTTGAGCTCCTAAGGTGGGACTAAGTAGATGACAGAAAAATGGTCTTGTTTGCTATAAGCAGGGCCAAACGTTCGTATTAGTGTAATTGTTGGGGTTTTACGTTCCGAAAGCGTGACATGATTATGAAGGACGCCGCAGTGGAGCTGCGGAAATTTTGACCACCTGGGGTTCTTTAACGTGCACCGGATTCTGAGTACGCAGGCCTCCAGCTTTTCTCCTGTATCGAAATGCGGCCGCCGCTGCCGGGATGTTCTTCGTGGTAACCTCAACGGTATCACACCTGAGAAAATATGGATCAGCACATCACATATGTATGAGTTACATTGAAAGAATACAGCTTCTCATGAGACAATGACACACGCTTAAGAGATACTGGCATGGTTAATCCCGCTCATTATTTTCAGGAAAGACACAGGCAAATGCGGTACACAGGCAAATAGGGCTCCGTGCTTTGGGATAAATCCGATCAACACTCGCCGATATCATTTTTGGCAATTCGGATTTTTCCGATAAGCTCCGATTTTAAAATGGCATTTTCAACGTTGAAACCGCCTTTTCAAAGCTTACAACCATAAATCGAAAGAAGCGCACCTCCATCAGCGGCAGCAGCCGCGTGAAGTATGCTAGCGTCTATTACAACAAGCTTTAGGGTTGTAATACGGACAAACGTAGGCTTTTCGTATTCATGTATTTATGTTTCTATGTGCATGTCTACGGGCGTTGAAAAATCCCAGACATCTGAAATACACTTAGTGTGTTCACATGTTTTCGTGTTCAGATATCATTTCATCTAACATTTCGGAGTACTGAGAATAATAATAATACTAATAATAATAATAGGTCCCTTATGTTCCCTGAAGAAGGTGAGGGAGGCTGGCAGAGAAAGCTGAGAAGCAGCTTGACTAGCTCCCGCCCCCCAACAGTACACGAGTGTACTGCAGTGCACATCAGCAGCCTTATTAACAGGGTAAATAAGCAGGAAGTGAAAAAGTATGAAAAGATGGAAAAACAGGTTTAGCAGCACGAATTCAACGCATTTTCATTAAAAATAAGGATAAGGAGACATTTCAAGAACTTATATGCAAAATTACAATCCGAATTTCGGAGAATTTGATAATTGCGATAAATAAACTTCAATAAACGCCGCATTCCCTGCAAAAAAATTAACTCCGAAAAACACCCTCCGAATATCAAGAAAAATAAACTCCGAAAACAGGGAGCCCTACTCATATTTCGCTACTATAAATCTTCGTGTATTAATGGTGCCGTCAAAGGAAACCTAAATGATTAACTTATATGAACCCGCAGTTCTTGTCCTGAATATATATTGGCATCATTCTAAATTATCTGTTACACAACATCAATACACAGGGCTCCTTCGTGTATTAATGGTGCCGTCAAAGGAAACCTAAATGATTAACTTATATGAACCCGCAGTTCTTGTCCTGAATATATATTGGCATCATTCTAAATTATCTGTTACACAACATCAATACACAGGGCTCCTTATTCATGTGCCTGTGACGACGCGAATGCGAAAGCCGTCATTTGCTTTTAAGCATGAAATGCTCTTAGCTGCCGTTGTCCGGAGGCTTCAAATGACCTTTACAAGTGCCGTTATCTGGCGTGACAACTGGGCCGTCAGCCCAAAGGTATAAAAGCCTGGCTCGTACCTCTGACATAGGAATCGATATAACAGGAAAGCGAAACGCGTCTTCACTGAAGTGGTGTTTATGGTGTAGGGATATATGAGAGCTTATACCGTTTCACGTGGATGCACCCACGTTGACTCCTAGTGGCCCATCATAGCGGTGACTAATGCCCATGATCATGATTTAATCATTGTGGTAGCTGGAGTTGTTAACATATACCTGGACACAGCGTATCGTCAATCTTGCGCAATGACATAACCAAGCACACAATAGAACACGACCTACTATACTCCTCACCTGTCCTGATAGCGGCGGTCCTATGGGAGTGCGCGCCCCCGCTCTCGTTCAACCTCTCGCTGTAGGTGGTACTTCCTATAACCTGTCTGTCTATTACTCTATGACCGTTTGGACAGCGCTGAACCCAGTCCTGCGCTGAAACCGCAGCACAGTCACAGCGAAAGCTGGAAGAGCGGCGTTTCTAGAGCCCGTTTTAAGCTCTCTTGGGGCTACTAATACAAGCACACAAGCAAGGTACCCACTACGCCATAAATCAATTTTTTGTGAAGTTCAGAAGCACCTACTAAGCCATAATTCGTCATTCTGCGGAAAAGCGAGTAATGGGTTGGAAGCTTTAAACGACCCACCAATTATGTAATTTGCATTGGGTGAGGCCCGGTCGCTATGATGATGCTGATGATGATGCAAACTTTATTTGGGTCGAGAAAAGGGGGAGGGACGGGAGAGCCCGGTCGCTATTTCCCTCTCCCGCCACGCTGTTATTCGCCCCCTCTCTCTCCAACGCCATACATACGTTGACGTGGGAGAGAGAGGGGGGCGAATAACTTTATTTGTACCCCGAGGAAACCCATACTGTGTAACATACGTTGACGTGCGAGAGAGGGGGGAGGCGAAGAACTTTACTGAGACCCCGAGGAATTGGATCATGCGCTTATGGCTTTCCTTGGAAACTAAGACAAGTGCATTTGCCAGGAACCCACTATGCTATAAATCATTGTAATTTTTGAGAAGTAGGGAAGCAGGCACTATGCCATTTTTCGTCATTCTACGGAGAGCCGTGGTACCTGCTAAACGCATGTAAGGCGTTATGCGCACTTTGTTGATGCTGTGCCTGATGACGATGAAGAATTGTGGCGGAGCCCTTTGTAATGGGTTGGAAGCATTCAACAACCTACTCCTTGCGCAATTCGCATTGTGTGACGCCCTGATACAGAATTCGCGTTTGTGAGACGCCTGGTTGTTATTTTACTTTTCTACCACTCTGCATTACATATGTTATTCTGGTTCCTTCCCGACATGAAGCCTTTATAGGGTCTTTTTACAACGCAGTTTCAAGCACTGGCATGGCCATGAGGTAGAACACTGGCCTCCCACGCGGAGGGCCCAGGTTCGAGCCACGTTCCCATCCTGTAAACTTTTAGGGGCGAAGCTCCTTAAGGCGGCACCCGTTCGTCCCTCGTAGTCGTCGTGGTCGTAGTAGTGAGTAACAAGTCTTACGCTTTGACCTCCAAGGTGGTGCCGGTGGGAGATTTCTCCTGTGCGTTGTTGAACAATAAAAAATTCGCAGCGTGCGCGTTAACTAAAAGCCGAATTCTTCTGTCTCTCATTCCCCATTAGCAGCCATTGGCATGTTCCAGTAGGAAACGTTAGTAGAAGTAGAAGTGTAAGTGTTAGATAAAAGCCGACTTCTTCTGTCTCTCATTGCCATTAGCAGCCATTGTTTACCTCCAAGGTAGTGCCTGGTGAGATTTCTCCTGTGCGTGATTAAACAATAAAAATTTTGTTCAAAACGCCGTTGATTTATGAAATAAACCAACGAAAGACGCCAGATGTTTTGTAAAAGCAGAACGAAAGAACGCCAGATGTTTTTCTTAAAGTGGAGTAGTAGTAGTTATATGTAGGCACCTCGCCCGATCATCAACGGGCGAGGTGGACCGGCAACGGCACGAGGACCCTGCCGTACGAGAGTTAAATCACACTAAAAGACATACTTTGCGGGCGATACACTCTAGTGAGCTTTCAACTTTTCGTCTTAATGTACATGATAAAGAAATTATTTCTACGAAAAACGCAAGGCACACCTTGAGCAATATGTTTGGTTTTGGGACGCTAAATGGAACCATGAGGCGATGCGAAGCCGGAGCACTTGCACGATCGCGTTCCGTTGGCTTTCGTTGGGCATGCTACCGACCTCGCGTCGTGGAACGCGCGTCCTGTCTTCCCTCTAGCCTTGCCTTTAATTCGCACAGGGCGAGCGGGGAATGCGGTCGCTCTTGGCGCTCTTTCGCTCGGGAGCGGACTTCTTCCTTGCATTTCACCGATCACAAGTGATAATGAAGGGACCACGTAAACCGACAGTACAATAGAAGTTTGATATTTAATATATACACGATGTTTCACACTCTTTATATTATGTACTGGGCGCATTTCACGGAAGAGTTTCACGGTTTACAGATGATTCCCTCCATAGCTTCGCCCCACTCATCATCATTCACCCCGTGGATATGCTGTGATTTTTTCTTATTTCCTTTTTTTTTCCTTATTTCGTGCGATAGTGGTTATGGACACCGGTGGCGGCGGCGGACAACTACGGCGCCAAAAACGGCCGTTGAAATGATCTCATAACAGCTTTCGCTGTAAAACGCCTGTATTATGTGACGAACTGCCGGCGTTAGGTAGCTGTTTATGCAAACTTAGACCGAGGGTCAAGTAAGCTATTCAGTGCGGTTAAAGGGGTCATGAACCACTTTTCCAAGTAATGATCTAATGGCCTCAGTATCGGAGTGTACTGCCCCCCGAATCGATTGCCGCAAAAATTTCTCGAATCCGTCAAGAATCAGCGGAGTTACGGGGGTTTGGCGCACGCTCCCAGCGCTTTCTCTCTTTTCTCGTGCCGACGAGCGCACTGGAAGCTAGACAGGGAGGGATGGCATGGGGGAAAGAAGTTACGCCAGCGCGCGTCATGAAACGCGATCGCTCTCCCGCTGTGATTCGCTTGCGCGAGTGCGGCTACCGTGTACTGAGGAGTGCGGCGCCGGCAAGTGGCGGCACCCCGCGGCAAGAAGCGCATCTGATCCGAACGCCGCTCTCGATTTACGTCGGCTATCGGCCAATAAGCATGCTATGTCTCTTGCGACGTACAGCGGACAGACGCCCCGCCCACCGACGAGAGTGAGAACCGGCCTCTGTTTGAAAAGAGGGTGCCTGGGGAAACGGCAACTTCGCGCTCCGCTTGTGGCCATTACACGGCGCGCACGACTGTAATATTTGGCAGAGCAGTTCATAGCCGTGTCAGCTTTCCGCAGGATGTGTTTTTTCAATCAGCCCAAGGGGTGCTTCATGACCCCTTTAAATATTCACTGCGCACTGGTTCACTAACGTGGGAAGCCGTAGACTTGCATAGTGTAGGACGGCTGTCTCCTTTTAAATGCAAAAGGAAAGTTCCAATTCACTTTCCGTATCTCTATTTCCGAAGTATTTTGTATTTATGCATAATAATTACACGATATGAGCGCTCTGCGCTGGCGAAACATCACCACGAGCGTTATCAGCACCTGTTCGCTAACGTCAGCGAACAGGTGCTGACTAGCGCGACAACGCTCGTGGGTTACGTGCCTAGCGGCAGGAGGTATGAACTAGAGCGTGGGCGCTGGAGAGGGCACATCTGGGTAGGTCAGGAGTACAATAGGTCGTGTAATAGACGCTGGTACTTGATATGCACTTCTTATATCAATATGGAGTGAAACGGCATGGTGTGGCTACCGAGTGGCTTATATGGAGGGCCACACGGGGGTCCCTCCCGTGTGGCTTATATGGAGAGAAACGGCACGGTGTGCGCTCCCGAGTTAAACGCCTGTGTTCATGCATACGCTACCATGCTGCGCTTCCGCAACACGGGAGGCAGAGGTTCGTAGCTTGAGCCGCGAAGGCACGCTGGCGTCTGTCTCGCTCCACCAAGGCACGGTATTCGCCCGTCGGCATAGTTGCCTTGCTGCGGCACTTATTGCAACAGTTTTATTAGTTGGTACTGCCGCCCTCGAAGCAGTCGGCGGCGGAGAAACACCGTTGGTGGTTGTGGAAGCTTCACTACTCCGACAACGAGCCGCGATGATAGCGATAGGCAAAGAACGTAACGACGTAACTATGGCCGCATAAAGTAACTGTGTCTACCGCGATCTCCGATGCAAGTGCGTGTTTCTCGCTGGTATCGAGACGCTTTAACCATGACCTCCGAGATTCATTACCCCGCCCCCGCGTAAAGCCCCGCCTAGCCCCGGCGACAGAGTGCGCCGTGCGAGAGAGAATATGTAAGCGATATAAGACGCGTTTGTGGACTGTCGTGCTCGTGCATGTGACTCGGCAGCCTAGCCGTTTGTGCACCGGGTGCTGAAAGGTCGTAGATTCGATTGCCGGCGGCGGAACTTTTTCTAATAGTTTTTTCTTTCTCATTTGTTGTGATCTATTTCATCAAAGTCATATCCGTGACGGAAATACGTCACTGAAGTCTCGGTGGGGAACGGCATAAAACGCATTTGTGTAAAAATTGCGGACTGTTGCAGTCACCCTTTTTCACAGCACCACATTACATATCCTCGAAGCGATGCAAACAAGTTATAAGTTATATTCATTCATAACTCTTATTGGTGTTTTTTCGCACTACTATAGAAGCTGTAACTTCTTGTATGCTGTGCCCTTATTTTCCCGTTACAATAGCGATGTTAGAAAGGAACATAGCGCACCTTACACTTGCTCTTTTTAAGCGCCAGTGCCCAGCCTGTGCTGTTGTGAACGCCAGCGGTGGGCACGTAAAGGGCGCGCTGTCACAGGCAGTGGTTTCTCTGCGCGCGTTGCCGCATTCTTTGAGAGATGGCGTCACGGTGCGTGCGGTGCTCCAGCCTGCGGCACGCTAGGCAAAGCATAAGCAAGGCAAACCGCAATATTTATCTCGCGCAGTGAAGCAAGACAATTGTGTTCATTGGATCCCTGCACAGTGTAGTGTAGTGGGGGGATGAGTCCTTGCGAGAATGCAAAAATTATGGCTCGCATAGTCTCTAACCAACCTGCTTTGTAGGTAGACATTTTATGCTTACTCCTAGTCTCGATTACGGGAAAGCCAGCGATTTTTCTCTTAGTCGATATACTGGTCCTCCGCCGGCGCCCACCGAAAGCTTTCTGCACGTAACGTAGTTTTCCATTGCCTCCAGGATCGGGGGCATTGCAAGCTTTCTGCGACTCACCTGGTTTTACACTGCCTCGGTCGAGGCTTACCTTTGGCCAAGCGACGATGCCATGTGATGGACATCACAAAACTTGGCGATGTGTGAGGTCTATATGAAATCATATATTGTCGTCGTCACGTGAGTGAGTGAATAAACTTTATTAAAAGTCCGGGCGAGGCGGGGGGAAGAGGGGAGTAACCCCTGTCCCGTCCCACTCTCCGTCGCTGATGATGGCATCAGGTGACGGCTTGAAGCCCTTCGACCCGGGCGGCATCCTCGGCTTGCCGGACGGCCCAAAGTTGGTCGGTAAGCTTGTCGCTGGTGAGTGCCGACGCAGCCGATCATCACCAGTGACCACAGCCGCGGCGGCGGTCGGCCCCTGCCCTCGCGCGGTGGTAGCAGTTCATCCCTGTCTAACATGCCTGCCACGAGATGCGTCACGTGATGACTATTTTTTTCATCACTCGTGCTGACGCCGCCGGTCAATCTTCTCGTTTGTTGAGGCGTCTAAGACTCGCCTAAAATCATGTCTTTCTCATTTCAGGTTAGAAAATTGAATTTGACGAGCCTTGGACGTCGTACTGTGAGTGCACTTTTATTCAGTTTTTGTATTTTGAGTTTTCGTTCTAAGTTTATATATGTATATCACTTCAGTAATAAATGCGAAGCATTTCTTAGCGAACATTTCGCACTTTGAGCGTATCTATCTATCTATCTATCTATCTATCTATCTATCTATCTATCTATCTATCTATCTATCTATCTATCTATCTATCTATCTATCTATCTATCTATCTATCTATCTATCTATCTATCTATCTATCTATCTATCTAGCCGCCTACGTCTCGGTGCTCTCTTGAATGCCGCCTTTACTTGGTGTAGACCGAAGTTGGCATGGGAGGGTAAGAAGATTAGACGAATATGACGGTCGGGTCATGACATGAATACCGTGAAAATGCTGTCGCGAACGTCGTCAAATACTATTCTCCACACGAGTGGCACATACCCGTTTACTACGGGCCGCGGTGTGCGGGTATGCGCCACAGATGATTGACAGTTTATATCTATTTACAAACGGCGAGAACAGACGTTGGTAATTTAAATGCGAGAGCTTTAAGAAAAAACGATATCAGCAGCGTTGACATGACGAATGGAAATACAAATTAGGATTCCAGCAGGAATGAAACTCAAGCATTATGCGGGCCCTATCGAAAAAAAACAGCGTTTCCTGTGCCTCCCGGTGCCTTTCAGCGCACTGAGAGCACTTGGTGGCACTGGAAACGCTGTACAGTGTGTCCCAGTGTACTACAGCGCGCTGGGATGCACTGAGACAGACTGTACAGCGTGGTCAGTG
Source organism: Rhipicephalus sanguineus (assembly GCF_013339695.2). Taxonomy (NCBI): domain Eukaryota; kingdom Metazoa; phylum Arthropoda; class Arachnida; order Ixodida; family Ixodidae; genus Rhipicephalus; species Rhipicephalus sanguineus. The sequence continues at coordinate 65,552,130 of NC_051182.1, forward strand.
CCGCCCAGTGCGCTGAAAGACGCTGGGAATACTGTACCCAGTGGCCCAGTGTCTTACAGCGCACTGGGATGCACTGGCTACGCTGTACAGTATCTGCCCGCGCACTGGGAACACTGGCAGCACATTACACACTGGGTGGAATTCGCATAAAATTTAGTATTGGGTCGCGAGAAGTCGAAAGAAACACTTATCGAATATTTTCAAAATATAATTCTCTTCTGTGTCCTACACATATCTAGCTTTCGCTTTAGTTAAGCGACCCCTATTGGAAAACCCAGTGCCACTGTCCCAGTGCCATACATGATTATTGGACCAGTGTGGCGCTGGGCACTGGGACGCTGGACACTGGTGTGCAGCGCGGCACGCTGGACGCTGGCGCGCTGCACATTGGGACACCCGTTACGGGCCGAAATCGGGCTTTTGAATTGTTTTTAATAACTCTGGCCATGCCCAGGTCGTCATTAGGGCCGAAACACGAGCGCTGCGACAAAAAAAAACGATCTAAAAAAAAAGACGAGCGAGCGGGAGTCGAACCCACCACCTCGACGCACCGTTCATTCTGAGCCGGACACGTTACCGCTACACCACTGGTAAAATACGTGCGTCAATCCTTTTATTTCTTCTTGTTGTAGCTACTTCCGGTAGTCAGTATTCTCATTTCCTCGTTCAGAAACTCACATTTCAGTCTCTTCGTGCTCGCGAGAGCCTAACAGAAGATAGTTAATTTGTTTGTTATGTGGTGCCTAGCGTCACAACGTCTATCTGGCTGGTGTTGCCGCAAAAAATGCTAGCGTAACCGCAGATGTGTTGCGGCGATGGCACAGACTCGCTAAACAGTTAGTAATACCTATGTAGAGAACAATGTTTATCTGAACTGCACAATGAACACTTTAGCTTTCGTCACCCGTTTGAACATATTTTCCGTCCTCTTTTTTAGGTTCCGCGTAATATACAGCCGCAGTAGTTCACCCTAGCCGAACCAACCGTTAGGCTTAGAGCTGTACTCCGTGCGCCGCGATTGCTGTCAAGAACGTGCATAATCAATAACGAAGAATCTAATAACCGTTCAAATGTAGATTCGATCATGCCTGACTGAAGCGAGGCCATATTTGCACCTTCGATTACACAAATCAGAAGCTAAAAACGCCGAGATTGAGCGTTACATTGGTTCACTCTTGCCGATGACGTGCGGCGATGGTGCGGCTTTCAGCGGTTCGAGCCCACATGGATAGACTGACTGGTAAGGTAGGTTGATGTTTTTATCGGACTAATACTAATGTCACATTGTGTTGCGAATGATAAGTTCTTTCGATGCAGTTATATGAACTGCATTCACGACCCTCGATCACACACTTTTCAGCGAAAGCGCGCGCGCTCGACAGACTGCTTTAGCGTATACGTGCGTCTGTCGCTTAACTAAAGCTAAACCTAGATATGCGTAGGACACAGAATAGAACAATATCTTGAAAATATTCGATAACTTTTTCTTTCGACTTCTCGCGACTCAATACGAAATTTTATACGAATTCCACCCAGCGCGCCCAGTTTTTTTCTAATGTGCTGCCAGTGTTCCCAGTGCGCGGGCAGACACTGTACAGCGTGCCCAGTGCCTCCCAGTGCGCTGTAAGACACCGGGTCACTGGGTACAGTATTCCTAGCGTCTTCGAGCGACCTGGGCGGCACTGGTCACGCTGTACACTCTGTTCCAGTGCCTCCCAGCGCGCTGTAGTACACTGGGACACCCTGTACAGCGTTTCCAGTGCCACCAAGTGCGCTGAAAGGCACTGGGAGACACTGGAAACGCTGTTTTTTCCGATTGGGACGGACGTACGTATACGCTAAAGCAATCATCTGTCGAGCGCGCGCGTGCGCTTTCTCTGAAGTGTGTGATCGAGTGTCGTGAATGTAGTTCATGCAACTGCATCGAATGAGCTTATCAATCGCAACACAATATGGCATAAGTAATAATCTGATAATTAACATCAGCCTACTCTATAGCCAGTCCGTTCCAGGCACGTAGCCAGCGTGGAGGGGGCCCTAGGCCCCCCTCCCGAAATTTTGGTGAAGTAGGTGTTTTTACCAACAATAAATAATAAAAAACTCGGCAGATCCCACGTACCGTCGGAATCGACGTTATGCGAAGCATGCGCGGGATGGTGTTGTGGCGTTTGTTTGTTACGGAATGACGCTACAGAAATATGGAAGTGGTATACGCACACTCATATGTTGAAGAGTCGCATATGTATTATATAACCAGTTGTTTACAGTTGCGTAACGATGGCAACAGCAACATGGGTGTTACCAACACCAGAGCCGGTAAGCTGATATGTAGTGCTTATTTTCCTCAATTCTAGATAGCGCGAATTTGAACAGGACAAAGAAGGAACATAGATGCACAGGAAAAGCGTTACTTGCAACTGAGCTTCATTCAGGAAAGATTACCTAGATATATACACAGCCGAATGGCACGCGCAGGCGCACTGCACGTACGTTACAGTCACAGTCACAGTTACAGTTGTTATGTTTATATTTGTCCGTTATTACGGAGAACGCACGAACGTTTCACGATTTCGTGTGTATGTGTAGAAGGGGTTCTTGACCGTTCTTGAGCAAGGTCATTATCAGAATTATCAGTGAGCACCAGCAGCTGGACTGGGCTTGTTAATCGGATCCGTTCGTGATCGCAGCAATGAGGAGTCTAACTGTTGTGAAGTGCGAGGTATAGTGCAGCTGGTGGAAATCCAGGATGCATTTTACGATGAAATGATCTATGGTGGCTCCTGTCGCGGACGTGGCAGCGAGGGCTTTTGATGCCCTCTCAATAACCAACCCATCTTTCACGCACGTCTTGATAAATCTATGGTGAAGTCACCGGTAATGATGAGAGGCCTGGTTCCCTCAGCAGGTTTATTGTAGGAAGCATTCACGCCGGTTTTGGCGTAATCCACCTGGTCCACGTTGCGGACCACGTGGAGTGGATGGTACTTGAGCGTCTTTGAGGGGTGTTCTGTATTCAGTTTTCTCACTATCCTTGCGTCTGCCGCGGTTGTATAGTGGTTAAGGTGCTCGGTTGCTGACTCGAAGGTCGCGGGTTCGATCCCGGTCGCGGCGGTAGCATTTCGATGAAGGCAAAATGCTAGATGCCCGTGTTCTGTGCGATCTTGGTACACGTTAAAGAATCCCCGATGGTCAAAATTTCCGGAGCCCTTCGTTACGGCGTCGCTCATATCATATCGTGGTTTTGGGACATAAAACCCTAAGAATTATTATTGCTATCAGTTTTCTTGCTCGTCAATGTGTGTGTTGAGAGTCTATCACCTGTGGCTCATACCCGCATAACATGAACTCTGGTATACGGGTATGTGCCACACGTGACTGAGAGAAAGGTTTTCATGATGTACGCGACAGCTATTTTGCGTTATTCATGTCATGAGCAGTGAATCGTGTTCGTCATACGCTTAACCCCTGCTATGCCAATTTTCGTAAATTACAAGTTATGGAGACGACCAGGAGAGCGCCCAGACGTAGGCGGCTGGCTAGATAGATAGATAGATACTGAGATAGAAACGGCCAAAGTGCCTGAGGTTCGCTAAGAAATGCTTCGCATTAAAAAATAGGTGTTTTTCTCAAATGGTCAAGGTTTTCATCGTGTCCCCCCCCCCCCCCCCCCCGCGAAAAAAATTCATGGCTATGGGCCTGGTCCTTCCATATGGGCTCGTACCGCTGAAAGCCGCTCCATGGCCGTACGTCACCGGCAACAGTGAGCCAACGTAACACTCAATCTCGGCATTTTTAGCTTCTGATTTGTGCAATCGAAGGTGCAAATACGGCCTCGCTTCAGACAGGTACGATCGAAACGACATTTGCACTACTGCGGCTGTATATTACGCGGGACGTAAACAAAGGGGACGGAAAATATGTTGAAACGGGTGACGAAAACTAAAGTGTGTGGTTGGCAGTTCAGATAAAAATTATTTTCGACATACGTATGGCTAACCGCTTAGCGAGTCAGTACGATCGCCGCAACACATCTGCGGTTACGCTAGAATTTATTTGCGGCAAAACGTGCCAGATAGATGTGCTTATTCTGGGCAGCAGGGGCGTAGCCAGGGGGAGGGTTGGGGCAGTTCAAGCCCCCCCCCCCCCCCGTAATTTTTTAGTTTTGATTGCATATATACACACGCGCACGTAAAAACGCACGCAAGAACATACATAAAGTATGGTTGAACCCCCCCCCCCTTCCTGAAAAAAATTTCTGGCTACGCCCCTGCTAGGCAGCACACAACAAACAAATTAGCTATCTTCTGTTTTTCTGTGTTTCAAAACGATAAAAATGAAAATACTGGCTACCAGAAGTAGCTATAACCTGAAAAAGAAAAGAGACTCTCGTCTTGCAGGTGTGGCGTAGCCGTAACCTATACCATGAAGAAAAAAAATTCACCATCTCCCACTAAAGGGAACCATGTGGGGATGCGAAGGAGCGCATGGGTCGAATTAAAGTTCTGTTCATCCCGTGCACCTTGCCCGATGTTAACGCGTCCTTGCATGTGGAGCACACCATGAATTCACTGTAGTTGCTGTTGCGGTTACTCGTCCCGAACTCTTGTTGGGGCGCGCCACGCGGTTTCATCACACGTCTGCAGAATCTCGTTCCCCGACGCCATCACGTGATTGCTGAGAGATTGTAAAGGGGAGAGGCCACAGCGTCTTACCTAGCCACTTACACAGGCCCGAACGCGTTAGCGCGTGTCCAGCACACGTGGTTCTGTCTGCGTTACGCCAAGCTAGGACAGCATACGGCAGCCAGAGCCCCTAAAGTGCTGTGCAAGTATCATCATCAAGGCGGTTGAAGAACAAGATGAAGTAGACTTATCCTTGGCGCGAGCGCGCGCTCTCCACGTATCAACATCAAGGCGGTCGAAGAGCAAGAAGAATAAACTTCTACTTGGCGCGAGCGCGCGCTCAATACGTTACAGATGGCTATGGTATGTTTAAAGGGCCCCTCACCAGGCCACATAGCAAATTTTAGTCAGACGCTGAAAGTTGTTGTGTGCCGAATGAAGAGCAGTATGCCGCAAGAATTTTTCAAATCGGTTCATTGCGAGCTGAGAAAAACAATAATTTGTAGCGGCGCGAAACCATGATGCGAGGAGGTGGGTTTCGAACCCTTGCCACTCGCCCCGTGTAGCCTTCGCAAGCCAAATCCCTTCCCTGCCCTCTTCACTTGACACATACGCATGAACACGTCATGCGCATGCATGGTCACGTGCGCATGACGTGCCCGAGCCAGCCGGAGCACCCGAGCGGCGTTGCACGGCCGCTATCTTTTTTTTTATGTAGCGGTTATGGGCGTTTTGTCGGCGTTCGCTGTGGTGTACTGCCTGTCTTTCCGGGACGGGTATGAAAGTTGAGACATTTGTACGGGCACGAGAGTGGCGGTATCATGAGCCAGTGCCGCATTAACGTTTCCTTGGACGCCGTAGAATAAACGAGCATAATGTGTGCTCGAACGCGCTAGAACATTACTTTCGTTTCCAGGGCTGGCGTCTGCTCGACGCGCTAACCGCGGGGACACGAACGCATGGAAAAGTGAGGCACATTAGCCCCGCATGTCGCTGCAATTCACGAAAAAAAAATGAAAAAGACGCACACATTCCCTTTGTGTGTCTCATTATTTCTCTCAAGTTTTATTAATCTATTCAAGCAACAAATTACACAAACTACACATGTCGTGTCAAATAATTATCGCAGCGTCACGTGCTACTGTTGGCGACGTCAGAGCACAGTCGTCTACGTAGAGGAGCGACGTCACAGCACTACCATCGACGTAGGGCCATTTTCTCATGTACGTCATCCCCTCATTCTCTAAAGCGCGCGCCCGCGAGAGGAAGGGCAAGCAGCGTTCACCTTGAAATTTGACCCATTTCCGCGGCGCGTAGCGTCGCAAATTTTGGCAGACGTGATCGTGGACGCCCAGTGTATGCATTGCGCTCGTTAGCTCAAAATTGTCAAACCTGGTGAGGGGCCCTTTAAGAAAGCAGACGGTCGCCAATGGAACTGCGGACCAAGCCAGCGCCCTCTAGAATATTTTCAGGCCTGCTCACTACTCCGCGCATGGCCTCTGACGTCAGTCATTTTTGACCCTCGTCTCCTGCCGAGTAGACGTGCGCATTGCATGCTCACGCCGTTCGAGAGAGCCGGATTACTAAGCCTGACGGAGCCTGCCGTGGTATACTGGTGTTTCTTTTGGCGTCTGCTTAAAGACCATGGTCTGCGTTTGTCAAGTGCTGTGTGGTGATGTGATGTGCTGCGTTCACGGAATGTTGTACATCTGCAAGCTCTCCCAATGAAGCAGTGCTGTGGGCCCAAGTGTCGCCGATATTGGCGATGTACCGAAGGTTCCAGTGGTTTCATTCTCCCAAGGCGACCAAAAAGAGAAATGAGAGCGTGCCGTTCATCGGGATGACATCGATATGCATTCTCTCCGTGATTCAAAGGTATGTGTAGTCTATGCTACTTGCTTTTCAGATGTTTTAAAGGCACCACCTCTATCACGTTTAGTTATTTCGATAAAATAATGTCGTGTGCACTTCTGACTTGTTAGCGTGAGCCTTGACATAAGGCACATTTAGCTGAGCGTGGCAGACGCTCACCCCCGCGATGATGTAGCGTCTCTAGATAGTGCATAGGTTTCCCGTTTTTGACGAGCGCGTCTTGCCGAGACGCGGTGAGCTTGTCTGCAAAACGACGGCGAATCGAATTAGACGCACCTTCATGCTCCAATCAAGCGACTTCACAAGCGGTGCGAGATATGCGTTTTGCGTTCCGCTGCTCGCACCCCGAACTCATAAAAATGGAGCAATAAATGCGCGTGGCAGTATATTCTCAGAACAGGCGTTTTTTTCCTTCAGGGTCGGTAAACATTTCGCTATTTGCGTGTAGCACCGCAGGCTTCTTTTGACTTGAGAAAAGCTGAGTGTCGGTGCGTGGCGTCGTGCATCTGTTTTGTAACATAATATTTCTTTCCGGTGCTCCGACCACTTTTTGCGGTATTATAATTATGCGCCAGTCACGCCAACACCTTCGCCTAATTTGTTTCCTTGAAATGTGTACTGCTGCAAGTCAGCCGAATTGGGATGCCTGTAGACACCTCATAGATCTTGTTCTTTTGTAACTGAGCAAATAAGGAGCACAGTGGAGCGGAAAGCCTGCGATAAACCACTTTCTTAAATGGTTTTCAGGTGGGTGAGCTCGATTTCAAGCCAGAACACTTAAGGACGGCTACCAAGTACACCGATCCAAGAACCGGCAGGACAGAAGTAGCTCCCATGGGGGCTACTCGGCTGACTCTGGACCTCTGGACGCAGTGCCGACAATTTTTCTCAGTTTACCAAATGAATAGGAATAGTTTCTGCGCATCTTATGACCAGTGTGACGTGTGTGCGTGTGTGTGTGTGTAAATAAAGAATGAAGTATGAATCAAAGTTACCTTATTTATTTCGTCACTTTTCGGGGCCATCAACCTTCGCATTTATAAATCGGTCACATTCTCGATAGCGCAAAATCTTTTCTTGTTTTTAAGTGGAATAATAAGTCGCTTACAGACCAATCACCAAAGACTCTAAAGCGTAACACATTCCTTAAGCCAGCGCCAATCCCGACGCAAAAGGCAAAATAAAGCTGTTACGCACGTAAAACTAGCCGCGAACGCTTTATCATTTCATAGGAGACGATAGTGGCAATGGCTTCACTGTCTCCCGCGCGTTCGCTCGCTCGGTCAAGACGTGTGACGTCACGGCGGCAGTGAGCAGGCCTGAATTTTTTTTCTAGGTGGCATTGACCAAGCCCAGCGCAAAAGCTGCTTCGCATCTAAAAGACACTGATTTTCGTCTTCCAGGTGTGGCGTAGCGGTAACGTGTCAGACTCGAGATGCACGGTGCGTCGTGGTGGTGTGTTCGACTCTCGCTCGCTTGTTTCTTTTTAGTGTTTTTTCTGTCGCAGTGCTCGTGTTTCAGCCCTAATTACGATCTGGGCATGGCGACAGTTTTTAAACAAATTAAAAGACTGATTTTGGCCCGTAACGGGTGTCCCAGTGTGCAGCGCGCCAGCGTTCACGTGCCTCGTGCAGCGTGCCAGCGCCTCAGTACCCAGCGCCAGGCCCAGTAATCATGTATTGCACTGGGACAGTGCCACTGGGTTTTCCGATAGGGTGGCGATCAGGTATTCTACAATAGAGCGACGCCAGGTCTATAAACTGCTTTGAAAAAATAGCCTATGCAGGCGTAAAGTCGTTGCAACATCAATTGTGGTTATTGTGCTGGCTATCTAATTTTACAAGAAAGCAATAAGGACTACATATGTACTCCTATGACACAGGCGTCATATCAGATTAACCTATGTGGTTCCAGTGTTGGCTCCGCTTTTATAGCACACTAATAGGCATTACGTTCATATTCCTATGATTCAACAAGCTATATTGAAGCATTGCTCGACCCCGGATGGATAGAATAACAAAAGTTACGTATCATGTTCACATGATTGCACCATAAGTGAACATAGTTTTGATAATACTGACGTATGTACTCTAACGTGAGGGCTGTCGTTACGTCGCACCCGCAGTGTAAGAATAAGTTAGCTGGTGACTCTGAAGCCGGCGCCGCATCCAGATTGTCTTCGCCGCCTTGGCTGTTTCCTTTTGGCTGCGACAGGTGGCGCTAACAGACGAGGGCTCAATATATATGGCTCTGGGGACTCGTTGGGGAACGGCGCCCATGCGCGCGTAGTAGGTTATTGCTGCGGAGCCTCGCTTGTTTATTACGCTCGATATACTTGTGTGCATAGATCTGAATAGATTAGTACACTGGGATTCTGCAGTAACGAAACTGATTTTCTAATTGTATATGAAGATTATTTCCCAACAGCGTTCTTGTCATATAAATGTTCCGACAGCAGCAAACGTATTTCTGGAGAGCGGTTGCATTTTGACGCGACCGCGTTAACGAGCTCGTTTCGCTGAAATTCTGGTGTCGGCGGCGTCGGCGCCTTTGGTTCTGAGCAAAAAAGCAGCGTTCGCCGTGTGTGAAAATTCGAGGTAGTTGCAATAAGAATAGCAGCTCAAGGGCGCTTGCGGTTTGCCCTACCTTGCGGCAGTCTCCACCGAAGAGCGAAGGCACGCTCGCGATAAGGAAGGCGATAGTGTGCGTGTGTGCATGTGTTTGCGCGGGCGTGTGTATTGCGATTGTGTGCTCGCGCACGTGTGTGAGCGTGTGCATGTTTGTGTGTGTGCGTGCATGCATGTGTGCCTGTGTGTGTGTTTGCGTGCGCGTGCGTAAGGGCATGTGCGAGCTCGTGTGTGCATTTGTGTGCGTGCGTGTGTATGCATTTGTGTGCGTGCGCGTGCATGTTTGTGTGTGAGTGTGTATTGCGTGCGTGCTCGTGTGTGTGCGCGCGTGTGTGTATGGCGAGTGTGTGATCGCACGCGTGTGTGTGAGAGTCTGTATGTGTATGCGTGAATGTGTGCCAGCGTGTGTGTGAGTGAATGCGTGCGTGCGCGTATGTAAGGGCATGCGCGCGCGTGTGTGTACATTTGCGTGCGTGTGTGTGTGTGCATGAGCGCACGCGTGCCTGAGCCTGTGTGAGCGCATGCGTGCGTGTGTGTGAGGGCATGTGCGTGCGTGTTTGTATGTGTGCGTGCGTGTGTGTTTGTGTATGCGTGTGTGCGCGCGTGCATGTGTTTGTGTGAGTGTCTGCGTGCGGATATCGCTGTTGCGCTCTACTTGCTTAGAGAACTGAACGAGAAAAAAGCCGGCAGATCCCACGCATTGTGGGAATCGATGTAATGCGAAGCAGCCAGCAAAGAGCTGCATACATCGTCTTGTATGTCATTGAGGAAAATGCGTGTCATGATTTTCATGATAACTCGTGTTATTTATGTTCGTCACACGGTCACGTCGTAAGAGACCAATATTGGTGCGTATCAATCTAGCGACGGCCGCCAGCGCCCCATGAGCGTGGCACGTAAGTCATGCTGTGCATGACATGCGTGTCATGATTTTCATGATAACTCGTGTTATTTATGTTCGTCACACGGTCACGTCGTAAGAGACCAATATTGGTGTATATCAAGCTAGCGATACGGCCGCCAGCGCACCATGAGCGTGGCACGTAAGTCATGCTGTACATGATATGCGTGTCACGATTTTCATGATAACTCGTGTTGTTTATGTTCGTCACACAGTCACGTCGCAAGATACCAATTTTGGTGTGTATCAATCTAGCGAAACGGCTGCCAGCGCCCCATGAGCGTGGCACGTAAGTCATGCTGTGCATGACATGCGTGTCATGATTTGCATGATAACTCGTGTTATTTATGTTCGTCACACGGTGACGTCGCAAGATACCAATTTCGGTGCATATCAGCACTAGCGAAACGGCCGCCAGCGCCCCATGAGCGTGGCACGTAAGTCATGCTGTACATGACATGCGTGTCATGATTTTTATGATAACTCGTGCTATTTATGTTCGTCACACGGTGACGTCGCAAGATACCAATTTCGGTGCATATCAGCACTAGCGAAACGGCCGCCAGCGCACCATGAGCGTGGCACGTAAGTCATGCTGTACATGACATGCGTGTCATGATTTTCATGATAACTCGTGTTATTTATGTTCGTCACACGGTGACGTCGCAAGATACCAATTTCGGTGCATATCAGCACTAGCGAAACGGCCGCCAGCGCCCCATGAGCGTGGCACGTAAGTCATGCTGTACATGACATGCGTGTCATGATTTTCATGATAACTCGTGCTATTTATGTTCGTCACACGGTCACGTCGCAAGATACCAATTTTGGTGTATATAAAGCTAGCGAAACGGCCTCCAGCGCACCATGAGCGTGGCACGTAAGTCATGCTGTACATGACATGCGTGTCATGATTTTCATGTTAACTCGTGTTATTTATGTTCGTCACACAGTCACGTCACAAGATACCAATTTTGGTGTATATCAAGCTAGCGAAACGGCCGCCAGCGCACCATGAGCGTAGCATGTAAATCACCCTCCCTCTGCTCCAGCCTCTTCTCGTACAGATCAAGGTTCCCGTTCGGTCAAATTATACACTCCTTCCCCGTATCACCACTCTTCATCGCCGCTTCGTCGCACCTCTCCCTTTGCGGACCCACACTAGGTAAACTAAGTGCATTGTCGACACGCAGCTGCGACTGAACACGACGAATGCACTCATCCCATGCCTCGCAAGAACTACTTTATTCCGGCGTGCACTAGATACAGTACGATGAGGCGCCAGCTCTTGATTACAGACGGACACAACTAAAGTCGCGTAGTGTCGACCTTCTACACTACATCTACCTCTCCTATATATATATATATATATATATAAGCATGAGAGGTGGCACTTCAAGAAAACTTCATTTATTACGTCGACGTTTCGGTCAGAGCCTGACCTTTCTCAAGACGAAATGTTCGTGCATATTTCCGTGTTTATATGGACATCAAATGAGAGGAGAAGGAGGTGACAGAGAGAGAGAAGGAGCGGGAGGGGGAAAAGTTTGCTTAGGGCCCATCAGGAGCGAGGAGTAACACGCCGCCACCGACAGCGGAGTGCTTCGCGACAGAGCTTATACTTATGCGTCGGCTATTACTCATTGTTAAAATTCGTCGCTCTATTCTGTCCCGTAGGGCTGGACGAAGAGCCGGCTGAAGTTAAAAACAGCCGGTGTGCGATTCAAACAGGCTGACCGGAGGAGAAAAAAAAAGAAAAAAAAGGGGGGGGGGGGGGGGGGGTTAAGTGGGTGTCGGTGAGCACTGTTGACGCGGCGTATTGTGCTTTTGGGCCATGCCGAAAGAGTCTTGTATACCATCTGACTTGTTGCCGAGCCTGCTCGTTTTTCTGATAAACGACGCCCGCTTCCAAGGCGAGAACGAACACGTTGAGTGACATTAGCGACTTCCGTTCAAGGATCTACAGAAGGGGAAAAAAAGAAGAAGGTTGGGGCAAGAAGGAAGAGGGAGGGCGGGCTTCCATTTAGATTGATCGATTGCTGCTTTTTCCAAGCGCTGCACTACACAAAGCAGGGGAAGGTAAAAGACGGCACACATGAAAGGGTGAAAAACACTGCAGGTACGATCACCGAAGGCATTGGCTTACACATGCATCTTTGCTGCGTATTTAGTTGGGTTAATGTTAGTTTCATTTAAAGTACTATTTGTGCTTTAAGGCACGTAAAACAGGAAGAGCACCCGGATGTTCATTTATTCCATGTTCAACGGTGTTGAATTTGTGTATTAAATATGCTTCACGCTGTTCGCGTTCTCTCTGAGAGCGGAAAGTTCCTTGGAGTAGTGTTACTTTAATGGAATCGAAACTGTGACCTTCTGACTTAATATGTTTGGAAAGGGGAAGGTTCGGTAGTGTGTTCACATGCGAGCGGTGGTTGTTGAATCTGATTCGAAAAGGTGTATCAGTTTGTCCAACGTATTGTTTAGCGCAGATTCCACACTCCAACAGGTAGACAACGTTTGGGGAGTCGCAGTTAAGGTCACCATGTATGGTGTGTGTAAAATTACCATGCGTACTTTCAGCTATCGTCGTTGTTTGCATGTGCTTGCACACCTGACATCTACTTTTCCCGCAGGGATGACAGCCAACTTGTCCTGTTCTTTTTGTTTTAGAGTGTACTACATAGTCCCTCACATTTTTAGGGCGTCTGTATACCACCCGCGGCGGGACAGTGAAGAGCTTTTTGAGGCGGTCGCTTTGTTCAATGATATTGAAATGCTTTTTGCGAATTTTGTTAACATTCGGCGCGTTACTAGTGAATGTAAGAATTAGGTTGCTTCGTTCCCCTTTACATTCTTTGTTCTGAATGTGTAGGATTTGGTGGCGGTTCAGATTCGCTGCTTTTTGTATTGCGTCGTCGATGATTGGAGGTGGATAATGCTGCTTTATAAGGACGTTACGTAGACGGTCCGTGTTCTCTTTGAAGTCCTTTGTTTCACAGCATATTCTCCTAAATCGGTGTGCCTGGGAGTATGGGATGCTGGTTTTGCAATGCTGCGGATGACAGCTCTTGAAGTGGAGGTATTGTTGCGCGTCTGTTGGCTTCCTGTAAACACTAGTTATCAGTTTACCCCTTTCCACCCTTACGTTAACATCAAGAAAGTTAATTTCAGTTCTAGAATAAGTATGCGTGAATGAAATGTTTTATGAACGTTGTTAAATGCATCAATAAATTTAATTAGTTGTTCTTCAGTGCCCGTCCAAATAAGAAAGATGTCATCCAGGTACCGCTTATAGAAGGCGGGGCTCGTGGGATACGTTGACAGAAAACTGGATTCGATCTCGTGCATAAATATATTGGCATAGTTCGGCGCCATTCTTGTTCGCATCGCCGTTCCATTTATTTGAAGAAAATATTGGTTGTCGAATTCGAAGCTGTTTAATTCGAGGACGATCTTGGCTTGAGTTTCAAGGACAATCGGGCGTGGAGAAGAGGCCGGTGCATTTTCCCTGTAGGATTTCACAAGAGCCTGAATGCCATCATCGTGTGGTATGTTTGTGTATAGTGACGTGACGTCTAGTGTGACGAGAAAAGCACCTTCCATTATTGTAAGATTTTCAATTTCTCTCAAGAAGTGGTTTGTGTCAAGCAGGTACGATGGATGCCGAGGCGGAAAGTCCCTAATCAAGAAATCAATGTAGCTATATATTGGTTCAGTAAGTGTCCCCGTTCCTGATATTATAGGTCTTCCAGGGTTGCCTTTTTTGTGTATTTTTGGTAGCATGTAGAAACGTCGAGGTGTGGCGCGAGCGGGAATGAGTGATTGGCAGAGCTTGATGTCTATTGCACCCTGTTTTGCGAGGTCATGGAGGGTCGCAGTAATGAATTCTTTGTGTTGTTTTGTTGGGTCATAATCAAGGGGTGTATAGAATTTCCTGTCCTGCAATTGCCGTACGCCTTCTTTGATGTAGTCCTCCTTGTTAAGAACGACAATTCCACCGCCCTTATCAGCTGGTTTTATAACAATGTCCTCACGATTGCCTAGCGCTAAAAGTGATTCCTGCTCCTTTCTAGACAAGTTAGAGGTGCCGGGTTTACTAGCCTTATAAGCTTCTATAATATCCCTTTGTACCGCTTCAATGTATATATCTAAGTGTTTGTCTCTCTGGGCGTCCGGAGTCCACTGTCTCCCTGTGGCGTGATGGAATTCTGGTTTTCTATTCTGTGATTGGTTGGAGAAGAATTCTGCTAAGCGTAAATTTCGTGCAAAATCATCAAGGTCCCTTAATAGTGCAAATTCTGCGTATCTTCCATTATTTGGACAGAATGTAAGTCCGCGAGACAATACTGAGCGCTCATATGTGGTGAGTTCGGTGTCGGATAAGTTGATGATGTTTTCGCCCGCATTTTTATAATCTTTTTGATGTCTGGGCAAGCTTGTTGAGCTTGGTTTTTTATTGTGGCAGCCTAATGCTGGTGTAAAACCAGCCTAATGCTGGTTTTATTGTGGAAGCCTAAAACTAGTGTTCACAGGAAGCCAAGAGACGCGCAACAATACCTCCACTTCAAGAGCTGTCATCCGCGGCATTGCAAAACCAGCATCCCATACTCCCAGGCACACTGATTTAGGAGAATATGGTCTGAAACAAAGGACTTCAAAGAGAACACGGACCGTCTACGTAACGTCCTTATAAAGCAGCATTATCCACTTCCAATCATCGACGACGCAATACAAAAAGCAGCGAATCTGAACCGCCACCAAATCCTACACAATCAGAACAAAGAAAGTAAAGGGGAACGAAGCAACCTAATTCTTACATTCACTAGTAACGCGCCGAATTATTAGCAAAATTCTCAAAAAAGCATTTCAATATCATTGAACAAAGCGACCGCCTCAAAAAGCTCTTCACTGTCCCGCCGCGGGTGGTATACAGACGCCCGAAAAATGTGAGGGACTATGTAGTACAGTCTAAAACAAAAAGAACAGGACAAGTTGGCTGTCATCCCTGCGGGAAAAGTAGATGTCAGGTGTGCAAGCACATGCAAACAACGACGATAGCTGAAAGTACGCATGGTAATTTTACACACACCATACAGGGTGACCTTAACTGCGAGTCCCCAAACGTTGTCTACCTGTTGGAGTGTGGAATCTGCGCTGAACAATACGTTGGACAAACTGATACACCTTTTCGAATCAGATTCAACAACCACCGCTCGCATGTGAACACACTACCGAACCTTCCCCTTTCCAAACATATTAAGTCAGAAGGTCACAGTTTCGATTCCATTAAAGTAACACTACTCCAAGGAACTTTCCGCTCTCAGAGAGAACGTGAACAGCCGTGAAGCATATTTAATACACAAATTCAACACCGTTGAACATGGAATAAATGAACATCCGGGTGCTGTTCCTGTTTTACGTGTCCTAAAGCACAAATAGTACTTTAAATGAAACTAACTACAACCCAACTAAATACGCAGCAAAGATGCATGTGTAAGCCAATGCCTTCGGTGATCGTACCTGCAGTGTTTTTCACCCTTTCATGTGTGCCGTCTTTTACCTTCCCCTGCTTTTATAATGCAGCGCTTGGAAAAAGCAGCAATCGATCAATCTAAGTGGAAGCCCGCCCTCCCTCTTCCTTCTTGCCCCAACAGGGGCGTAGGCAGAAATTTTTTTCGGGGGGGGGGGGGGTTCAACCATTCCTTATGTATGTTCGTGCGTGCGTTTGTATGTGTGTGTATATGTATACGCAAGCAAAACTGAAAAATTTCGGGGGGGGTTTGAACCCCCCCAACCCCCCCCCCCCTTGGCTAGCCCGTGTGCCCCAACCTTCTTTTTTTTCCCTTCTGTAGATCCTTGAACGGAAGTCGCTAATGTCACTCAACGTGTTCGTTCTCGCTTTGGAAGCGGGCGTCGTTTATCAGACAAACGAGCAGGCTCGGCAACAAGTCAGATGGTATACAAGACTTTAGGCATGGCCCAAAAGCACAATACGTCGCGTCAACAGTGCTCACCGACACCCACTTAACCCCCCCCTCCCCCCCTTTTTTTTCTTTTTTTTCTTCTCCGGTCAGCCTGTTTGAATCGCACACCGGCTGTTTTTAACTTCAGCCGGCTCTTCGTCCAGCCCTACGGGACAGAATAGAGCGACGAATTTTAACGATGAGTAATAGCCGACGCATAAGTATAAGCTCTGTCGCGAAGCACTCCGCTGTCGGCGGCGGCGTGTTACTCCTCGCTCCTGATTGGCCCTAAGCAAACTTTTCCCCCTCCCGCTCCTTCTCTCTCTCTGTCACCTCCTTCTCCTCTCATTTGATGTCCATATAAACACGGAAATATGCACGAACATTTTGTCTTGAGAAAGGTCAGGCTCTGACCGAAACGTCGACGTAATAAATGAAGTTTTCTTGAAGTGCCACCTCTCATACTTATACGGCAACCAAAGGCAACCACTCCTTCAACAATATATTTATATTGTAGAGAAGCATTGGGACGCTCTAATGGGTCGTCCTCTCAAGCGCCTCCTAGTGGGTCACCCTCTTCGCCTATTCTCGGAGAGCACGCCCCTCGTGCTCGTACTCGTGAGAGTCTGCGAGTCTGCGCTCTGTCGTTGTGCATCGTCGCCGTCAATCTCGCCGTCAATAAACGCCTTTACAAAGTGGTGGAGAGTGCTGTACCGTCACCACAACTTCGATCTCCATTCGATGCCCCTGGAGCTTCGATCCCGTACCGTGCCATCTACCATGCCGCAAGACGCCGCACAGCAAACGCCGCCTCCTGCTCCGACCGCTTGTCCCGGTGTCCCCCGCATCCGTGACCCTCCTGTCTTCACCGGCGCGGATGGCACCGACGTGGAGGACTGGCTCACGATTTACGAACGGGTGAGGTCCCCAATAAATGGGACGAAGCAGGCAAGCTGAGCAACTTGGTTTTCTACCTCGCGGGTGTGGCCGGCATGTGGTACAACAACCATGCATTCGATTTCCCGACGTGGTCCGATTTCAAGACCGCCATCGTCGACGTGTTTGGCCGCCCTGCCGTCCGTACAGCCAGCGCCCAAAGTATTCACCCTACAGCGGTGTGCACCGCCCGCGTCATTATTCAGGATGCTCTGTACGCCGTCGAATTGATCATAATTCCTGCCTGCTCTCACGACGTCATCCTAGGATGGGATTTTCTCTCCCTCCACGACGCCGTCATTCATTGCGCACCAGCCGAAATAGAGCTCTCACCGTTCCTTGATTGGACGCCGGCAGACAATCCATCGGCTGCGGGCAAGGTACATGTCACAGACGACACCAAGGTGCCTGCAAACTGGTCAACGGCGGTGTCAGTCTACTGCGCAAGTCTTTCCGACACCGTCGCACTCCTCTCGCCCTCTGAACGCGTTTGCACGAGGAAAGGCTTGCTGGTGCCTTTCGCGACCGTGCAAGTCACGCAGGGCAGCACCTCTATTTTTGTTGTCAATCCATTCCCGTACAGTGTCACGTTGGTGCAAGGGGAATGTCTCGGTAGCGTGGAACCCCTCGAAGACGCACAAGTTATGGACGAACCAGATGAAATGCACTGCCACAGTTCCAGTACGCTCGGTGCTGTTTCCACGTCTGGTTCATCACCCGCTGATGTATTTGGTTCCTCCATTGCTGACAACCTTACGCCAGTCCAGCGTTCCCAGCTTCTGGGCCTGTTGGAAGAATTTCGCTCTTCTTTCGATGTCGCTCAAACTTCTCTCGGCCGCACGTCCGCCGTTACGCATCGCATCGACACTGGCACCCAGCCGCCACTGCGGCAACGTCCATATCGCGTATCTCCCACAGAACGCCGTGTAATCAACGAGCAAGTCGACGAGATGCTTCGCCGCGATGTTATTCGACCTTCTAACAGCCCCTGGGCGTCTTCTGTCGTTCTTGTGGCGAAGAAGGACGGTTCTGTGCGGTTCTGTGTGGACTACCGACGACTTAACAAGATCACTCGCAAGGACGTGTATCCACTACCGCGAATAGACGACGCGATTGACAGCCTGCAAGGCGCAGAATTCTTTTCATCTCTCGATTTGCGCTCAGGGTACTGGCAAGTACCCATGGCTGATGACGCTCGACCGAAGACCGCCTTTGTCACGCCCGACGGCTTGTACGAATTCAACGTCATGCCGTTTGGGCTGTGTAATGCGCCAGCCATTTTGAGCGCATGATGGATACCGTTCTGCCCAACCTGAAATGGCACACATGCTTATGCTACCTCGACGACGTCGTTGTTTTCGCTCCGGACTTCTCCACGCATCTTCAACGCCTGCGGCATGTTTTGACGCGTTTGAGCGAGGCCGGTCGGCAACTGAATCTAAAGAAGTGCCGATTTGCAGCGCGGCAGCTGACAATACTCGGTTACGTCGTGTCCAAGGACGGTATTCTCCCCGATCCAGCCAAGCTTCGGGACGTGACCGAGTTCCCCAAACCTACGTCCGTCAAGGAACTGCGCAGTTTCGTAGGACTGTGTTCCTACTTTCGGCGCTTCATTCGAAACTTCGCGACTATCATATCGCCGCTGACGAAGCTCCTCGGAAGTAATGGGCCGCTCAATTCGTGGTCGTCAGAGTGCGACGAAGCTTTCTCGAAGCTCCGTCGTTTGTTGACGTCGCCTCCCATACTACGCCACTACGACCCTACGGCCCCTACAGAGGTACACACAGACGCCAGCGGTGTTGGCCTCGGCGCTGTCCTTGCGCAGCGCAAGCCAGGGTTCCCTGAATATGTCGTGGCATATGCAAGTCGTACGCTTACCAAAGCCGAGACCAATTACACCATCACCGAAAAGGAATGCCTGGCGATTATCTGGGCCCTTACGAAGTTCCGACCTTATTTGTATGGTCGCCCATTTGATGTCATCACCGACCATCATGCACTATGCTGGCTGTCATCACTGAAGGATCCATCAGGCCGCCTCGCCCGCTGGGCACTTTGCCTACAGGACTACGACATCCGCGTGCTATACCGCAACGGACGCCAGCATGCTGACGCCGACGCACTCTCGCGCTCCCCCTTTGCCTGGCGACAATACCCACAGCTCAATGTCTCACAATGCCGTTTCTTTCATCGACATTCACACCATCGCCACCGAACAGCGCAAGGATCAGTGGATCGCTTCACTGATAGACTTGCTCACTGATCCATCGGCAGCACCATCCACTCGCGCGTTGCGTCGTCAAGCCCACCATTTCGCCATTCGCGACGACCTCCTTCACCGACGCAATTACAACGCCGACGGCCGCCAGTGGCTACTAGTAATACCCCGCAGTCTCCGTTCTGACATATGCGAATCGTTCCACGCTGATCCGCAGTGTGCGCACTCTGGGGTATCGAAAACATACCACCGCATTCGCCAACGGTACTTTTGGCGAGGGATGTACCGCTACGTGCAGAAGTTCGTTCGCTCTTGCATCGATTGTCAGCGCCGCAAAGCTTCAACGCACCAGTCACCAGCAGGTCTACAGCCTTTACCTTGCCCTGACCGGCCGTTTGGGCGCGTTGGCATCGATTTGTATGGGCCACTTCCTCTGACGTCGGCTGGTAACCGCTGGGCCATCGTCGCTGTAGACCACCTTACGCGATACGCCGAAACTGCCGCCCTCCCCGCGGCTACAGCGCACGATGTAGCCTCCTTCCTGCTCCACCGGTTCATACTGCGCCACGGTCCACCCCAGGAGCTGCTCAGCGATCGAGGCCGTGTCTTCCTGTCGGAAGTCGTCGAAGCCATCCTCAAAGAGTGCAACGTTGTTCACCGCAAAACTACTGCTTACCACCCGCAGACGAATGGCTTCACCGAACGCTTTAACCGCACGCTCGGCGACATGCTATCGATGTACGTCGCCGCCGATCACACAAATTGGGATTCGATTCTGCCTTTCGTCACCTACGCCTACAATACCGCCCCTCAAAGCACCACTGGTTTCTCACCCTTTTTCTTATTGTACGGCAGGCACCCGTCGCACACAATCGACACAATCCTTCCATACACGCCGGATCAATCGCAGTGTGCGCCTATTTCTGCCACAGCCAGACTTGCTGAGGAGTGTCGCGAGCTTGCCAGGACCTTACTACGCAGGACCAAGAGCGGCAGAAGAGCATTCGCAGTGCCACCAACACTTCTGCACCCACGTTCCTCCCTGGAGCGCTCGTATGGCTCTCGGTTCCTACCACTGCAACTGGCCTCTCTTCCAAACTACTACCGAAATACGAAGGCCCCTACCGTGTCGTCGAACGCACATCCCCGGTCAACTACCTGATTGAACCTATTGAACCACTTCGGACATGCGCCGTCGAGGGCGCGACATTGTCAACGTGGAGCGCCTCAACCCCTACCATGACCCGCTCATAGTGACCAGCTGTTAAGTCGCCAGGCGGCTCCCTTTTCGTACCCGGGGTAATTGTAGAGAAGCATTGGAACGCTCTAATGGGTCGTCCTCTCAAGCGCTTGCTAGTGGGTCACCCTCTTCGCCTATTCTCGGAGAGCACGCCCCTCGTGCTCGTGAGAGTCTGCGAGTCTGCGCTCTGTCGTTGTGCATCGTCGCCGTCAATCTCGCCGTCAATAACGCCTTTACAATATATATATATATATATATATATATATATATATATATATATTGTAGAGAAGCATTGGAACGTTGTAATGGGCCGTCCTCTAGAGCGCCTTCTAGTGGGTCGCCCTCTTCGTCTCCTCTCGAAGACGAAGAGCTCCTCGTGCTCGTGAGAGTCTGCGCTTCGTCGTGACTGTCGTGCATCGTCGCCGTCAATCCAGCCGTCAATAAACGCCTTTACAAAGTGGTGGAGAGTGCTGTACCGTCACCACAACTTAGGTCTCCATTCGATGCCCCTGGAGCTCCGATCCCGTACCGTGCCATCTACCATGCCGCAAGACGCCGCTCTGCAAACGCCGCCTCCTGCCCCGACCGCTTGTCCGGTGTCCCCCGTATCCGCGACCCTCCTGTCTTCACCGGCGCGGATGGCACCGACGTCGAGGACTGGCTCGCGATCTACGAGCGTGTGAGCGTCCCCAACAAATGGGACGAAGCAGGCAAGCTGACCAACTTGGTTTTCTACCTCGCGGGTGTGGCAGGCATGTGGTACAACAACCATGCATCCGATTTCCCGACGTGGTCCGATTTCAAGACCGCCATTGTCAACGTGTTCGGCCGCCCTGCCGTTCGTAAGCTTCAAGCCGAACAGCGCTTACGTGAACGAGCTCAGCAGGCAGGGGAATCGTTCACGAGCTACATCGAGGACATCCTTGACCTGTGCAAGAAAGCCGACGCGAGCATGTCGGAGTCTGACAGAATCAGGAATATTCTGAAAGGCATCGACGACGATGCCTTCACTATGCTGCTGGCCAAAAACCCTCGCACAGTGGCAGAGGTCATTACCCTGTGCCAAAGCTACGAGGAGCTGCGCCGGCAGCGCTTGATGACCCGTCGACCGCCATCACGCGATGCTGATCTCGCAGGCTTGTCGGCAATTCCTGACCACTCCACCTTGCTCGCCGAAATCAAGTCGTTCGTGCGTGAGGAAATTGCCCGCCGTGTCTCTCTACTGGCTTTCACTCCACCGCAGCATGTTGACCAGCCGCCAACTACACTTCTGCCTCCTCTCCGCCGAGCGATTCAGCAAGAAATCGCGGAGGTCATTCCCGAATACCACCAGCCGCCTCTAGTGCCTGCACCACTAAGCTACGCGCAAGCTGTAGCCAGGCCGCCCCCAGCGATTTCCTGTGACTGGCCCGCGGAGTTACGCCGAAGCCGTCGTCGGACCACAGGCCTTCGACGCGGCTGTGCCGCCTACGTACGTCGACGTCGTCCCCAGGCCCCGACTGCTGCCCCACAATGCACTCATATCAGCAGCCGCCTCGTCCATCCCGTTCTGCGACATGGATGGGACCCGCGAACCGCTGGCGCACTTCCGACAACCGCCCCATTTGCTTTGCGTGCGGTTGCGCCGGTCACGTCGCACGCTACTGCAATCGCGCGCAGCCGCCTCGGGTCGCATCAACCCTGACCAGCTCATCAAGCAGCCCTTACTATGACCAAGCGCCGCCTATGTCACCGACGTCCCGCCCCGCACCATCTACCCGCCGTTCACCGTCTCCACGACGTCGCTCACTGTCGCCGATGCGGCCACGTTCAGGCTCACGCGACCAGGAAAACTAGTCGTCGCAGTCCACGAGGCAAGGGCTGCGACGCTATCGAACTGCGAAAGCCCTCAGCGAAGCCCCTCTAACGTGATTGACGTATTTGTGGACAGTGTTCGCGCATCTGCCCTTATCGACCACTGGAGCCGCCGTATCCGTTATGGACGCCAAGTTTAGCCGATTACTGCGAAAAGTGACGACGCCGCTTTCCGGGCTCTCCCTCCGTACAGCCAGCGCCCAAAGTATTCACCCAACACGGTGTGCACAGCTCGCGTCATTATTCAGGATGCTCTGTACGCCGTCGAATTGATCATAATTCCTGCCTGCTCTCACGACGTCATCCTAGGATGGGATTTTCTCTCCCGCCACGACGCCGTCATTCATTGCGCACCAGCCGAAATAGAGCTCTCACCCTTCTCTGAATTGGCGCCGGCAGACAATCCATCGGCTGCGGGCAAGGTACATGTCACAGACGACACCAAGGTGCCTGCAAACTCGTCAACGGCGGTGTCAGTCTACTGCGCAAGTCTTTCCGACACCGTCGCACTCCTCTCGCCCTCTGAACGCGTTTGCACGAGGAAAGGCTTGCTGGTGCCTTTCGCGACCGTGCAAGTCACGCAGGGCAGCACCTCTATTTTTGTTGTCAATCCATTCCCGTACAGTGTCACGTTGGTGCAAGGGGAATGTCTCGGTAGCGTGGAACCCCTCGAAGACGCACAAGTTATGGACGAACCAGATGAAATGCACTGCCACAGTTCCAGTACGCTCGGTGCTGTTTCCACGTCTGGTTCATCACCCGCTGATGTATTTGGTTCCTCCATTGCTGACAACCTTACGCCAGTCCAGCGTTCCCAGCTTCTGGGCCTGTTGGAAGAATTTCGCTCTTCTTTCGATGTCGCTCAAACTTCTCTCGGCCGCACGTCCGCCGTTACGCATCGCATCGACACTGGCACCCAGCCGCCACTGCGGCAACGTCCATATCGCGTATCTCCCACAGAACGCCGTGTAATCAACGAGCAAGTCGACGAGATGCTTCGCCGCGATGTTATTCGACCTTCTAACAGCCCCTGGGCGTCTTCTGTCGTTCTTGTGGCGAAGAAGGACGGTTCTGTGCGGTTCTGTGTGGACTACCGACGACCTAACAAGATCACTCGCAAGGACGTGTATCCACTACCGCGAATAGACGACGCGATTGACAGCCTGCAAGGCGCAGAATTCTTTTCATCTCTCGATTTGCGCTCAGGGTACTGGCAAGTACCCATGGCTGATGACGCTCGACCGAAGACCGCCTTTGTCACGCCCGACGGCTTGTACGAATTCAACGTCATGCCGTTTGGGCTGTGTAATGCGCCAGCCATTTTGAGCGCATGATGGATACCGTTCTGCCCAACCTGAAATGGCACACATGCTTATGCTACCTCGACGACGTCGTTGTTTTCGCTCCGGACTTCTCCACGCATCTTCAACGCCTGCGGCATGTTTTGACGCGTTTGAGCGAGGCCGGTCGGCAACTGAATCTAAAGAAGTGCCGATTTGTAGCGCGGCAGCTGACAATACTCGGTTACGTCGTGTCCAAGGACGGTATTCTCCCCGATCCAGCCAAGCTTCGGGCCGTGACCGAGTTCCCCAAACCTACGTCCGTCAAGGAACTGCGCAGTTTCGTAGGACTGTGTTCCTACTTTCGGCGCTTCATTCGAACTTCGCGACTATCATATCGCCGCTGACGAAGCTCCTCGGAAGTAATGGGCCGCTCAATTCGTGGTCGTCAGAGTGCGACGAAGCTTTCTCGAAGCTCCGTCGTTTGTTGACGTCGCCTCCCATACTACGCCACTACGACCCTACGGCCCCTACAGAGGTACACACAGACGCCAGCGGTGTTGGCCTCGGCGCTGTCCTTGCGCAGCGCAAGCCAGGGTTCCCTGAATATGTCGTGGCATATGCAAGTCGTACGCTTACCAAAGCCGAGACCAATTACACCATCACCGAAAAGGAATGCCTGGCGATTATCTGGGCCCTTACGAAGTTCCGACCTTATTTGTATGGTCGCCCATTTGATGTCATCACCGACCATCATGCACTATGCTGGCTGTCATCACTGAAGGATCCATCAGGCCGCCTCGCCCGCTGGGCACTTTGCCTACAGGACTACGACATCCGCGTGCTATACCGCAACGGACGCCAGCATGCTGACGCCGACGCACTCTCGCGCTCCCCCTTGCCTGGCGACAATACCCACAGCTCAATGTCTCACAATGCCGTTTCTTTCATCGACATTCACACCATCGCCACCGAACAGCGCAAGGATCAGTGGATCGCTTCACTGATAGACTTGCTCACTGATCCATCGGCAGCACCATCCACTCGCGCGTTGCGTCGTCAAGCCCACCATTTCGCCATTCGCGACGACCTCCTTCACCGACGCAATTACAACGCCGACGGCCGCCAGTGGCTACTAGTAATACCCCGCAGTCTCCGTTCTGACATATGCGAATCGTTCCACGCTGATCCGCAGTGTGCGCACTCTGGGGTATCGAAAACATACCACCGCATTCGCCAACGGTACTTTGGCGAGGGATGTACCGCTACGTGCAGAAGTTCGTTCGCTCTTGCATCGATTGTCAGCGCCGCAAAGCTTCAACGCACCAGTCACCAGCAGGTCTACAGCCTTTACCTTGCCCTGACCGGCCGTTTGGGCGCGTTGGCATCGATTTGTATGGGCCACTTCCTCTGACGTCGGCTGGTAACCGCTGGGCCATCGTCGCTGTAGACCACCTTACGCGATACGCCGAAACTGCCGCCCTCCCCGCGGCTACAGCGCACGATGTAGCCTCCTTCCTGCTCCACCGGTTCATACTGCGCCACGGTCCACCCCAGGAGCTGCTCAGCGATCGAGGCCGTGTCTTCCTGTCGGAAGTCGTCGAAGCCATCCTCAAAGAGTGCAACGTTGTTCACCGCAAAACTACTGCTTACCACCCGCAGACGAATGGCTTCACCGAACGCTTTAACCGCACGCTCGGCGACATGCTATCGATGTACGTCGCCGCCGATCACACAAATTGGGATTCGATTCTGCCTTTCGTCACCTACGCCTACAATACCGCCCCTCAAAGCACCACTGGTTTCTCACCCTTTTTCTTATTGTACGGCAGGCACCCGTCGCACACAATCGACACAATCCTTCCATACACGCCGGATCAATCGCAGTGTGCGCCTATTTCTGCCACAGCCAGACTTGCTGAGGAGTGTCGCGAGCTTGCCAGGACCTTACTACGCAGGACCAAGAGCGGCAGAAGAGCATTCGCAGTGCCACCAACACTTCTGCACCCACGTTCCTCCCTGGAGCGCTCGTATGGCTCTCGGTTCCTACCACTGCAACTGGCCTCTCTTCCAAACTACTACCGAAATACGAAGGCCCCTACCGTGTCGTCGAACGCACATCCCCGGTCAACTACCTGATTGAACCTATTGAACCACTTCGGACATGCGCCGTCGAGGGCGCGACATTGTCAACGTGGAGCGCCTCAACCCCTACCATGACCCGCTCATAGTGACCAGCTGTTAAGTCGCCAGGCGGCTCCCTTTTCGTACCCGGGGTAATTGTAGAGAAGCATTGGAACGCTCTAATGGGTCGTCCTCTCAAGCGCTTGCTAGTGGGTCACCCTCTTCGCCTATTCTCGGAGAGCACGCCCCTCGTGCTCGTGAGAGTCTGCGAGTCTGCGCTCTGTCGTTGTGCATCGTCGCCGTCAATCTCGCCGTCAATAAACGCCTTTACAATATATATATATATATATATATATATATATATATATATATATATATTGTAGAGAAGCATTGGAACGTTGTAATGGGCCGTCCTCTAGAGCGCCTTCTAGTGGGTCGCCCTCTTCGTCTCCTCTCGAAGACGAAGAGCTCCTCGTGCTCGTGAGAGTCTGCGCTTCGTCGTGACTGTCGTGCATCGTCGCCGTCAATCCAGCCGTCAATAAACGCCTTTACAAAGTGGTGGAGAGTGCTGTACCGTCACCACAACTTAGGTCTCCATTCGATGCCCCTGGAGCTCCGATCCCGTACCGTGCCATCTACCATGCCGCAAGACGCCGCTCTGCAAACGCCGCCTCCTGCCCCGACCGCTGTCCCGGTGTCCCCCGTATCCGCGACCCTCCTGTCTTCACCGGCGCGGATGGCACCGACGTCGAGGACTGGCTCGCGATCTACGAGCGTGTGAGCGTCCCCAACAAATGGGACGAAGCAGGCAAGCTGACCAACTTGGTTTTCTACCTCGCGGGTGTGGCAGGCATGTGGTACAACAACCATGCATCCGATTTCCCGACGTGGTCCGATTTCAAGACCGCCATTGTCAACGTGTTCGGCCGCCCTGCCGTTCGTAAGCTTCAAGCCGAACAGCGCTTACGTGAACGAGCTCAGCAGGCAGGGGAATCGTTCACGAGCTACATCGAGGACATCCTTGACCTGTGCAAGAAAGCCGACGCGAGCATGTCGGAGTCTGACAGAATCAGGAATATTCTGAAAGGCATCGACGACGATGCCTTCACTATGCTGCTGGCCAAAAACCCTCGCACAGTGGCAGAGGTCATTACCCTGTGCCAAAGCTACGAGGAGCTGCGCCGGCAGCGCTTGATGACCCGTCGACCGCCATCACGCGATGCTGATCTCGCAGGCTTGTCGGCAATTCCTGACCACTCCACCTTGCTCGCCGAAATCAAGTCGTTCGTGCGTGAGGAAATTGCCCGCCGTGTCTCTCTACTGGCTTTCACTCCACCGCAGCATGTTGACCAGCCGCCAACTACACTTCTGCCTCCTCTCCGCCGAGCGATTCAGCAAGAAATCGCGGAGGTCATTCCCGAATACCACCAGCCGCCTCTAGTGCCTGCACCACTAAGCTACGCGCAAGCTGTAGCCAGGCCGCCCCCAGCGATTCCTGTGACTGGCCCGCGGAGTTACGCCGAAGCCGTCGTCGGACCACAGGCCTTCGACGCGGCTGTGCCGCCTACGTACGTCGACGTCGTCCCCAGGCCCCGACTGCTGCCCACAATGCACTCATATCAGCAGCCGCCTCGTCCATCCCGTTCTGCGACATGGATGGGACCCGCGAACCGCTGGCGCACTTCCGACAACCGCCCCATTTGCTTTGCGTGCGGTTGCGCCGGTCACGTCGCACGCTACTGCAATCGCGCGCAGCCGCCTCGGGTCGCATCAACCCTGACCAGCTCATCAAGCAGCCCTTACTATGACCAAGCGCCGCCTATGTCACCGACGTCCCGCCCCGCACCATCTACCCGCCGTTCACCGTCTCCACGACGTCGCTCACTGTCGCCGATGCGGCCACGTTCAGGCTCACGCGACCAGGAAAACTAGTCGTCGCAGTCCACGAGGCAAGGGCTGCGACGCTATCGAACTGCGAAAGCCCTCAGCGAAGCCCCTCTAACGTGATTGACGTATTTGTGGACAGTGTTCGCGCATCTGCCCTTATCGACACTGGAGCCGCCGTATCCGTTATGGACGCCAAGTTTAGCCGATTACTGCGAAAAGTGACGACGCCGCTTTCCGGGCTCTCCCTCCGTACAGCCAGCGCCCAAAGTATTCACCCAACAACGGTGTGCACAGCTCGCGTCATTATTCAGGATGCTCTGTACGCCGTCGAATTGATCATAATTCCTGCCTGCTCTCACGACGTCATCCTAGGATGGGATTTTCTCTCCCGCCACGACGCCGTCATTCATTGCGCACCAGCCGAAATAGAGCTCTCACCCTTCTCTGAATTGGCGCCGGCAGACAATCCATCGGCTGCGGGCAAGGTACATGTCACAGACGACACCAAGGTGCCTGCAAACTCGTCAACGGCGGTGTCAGTCTACTGCGCAAGTCTTTCCGACACCGTCGCACTCCTCTCGCCCTCTGAACGCGTTTGCACGAGGAAAGGCTTGCTGGTGCCTTTCGCGACCGTGCAAGTCACGCAGGGCAGCACCTCTATTTTTGTTGTCAATCCATTCCCGTACAGTGTCACGTTGGTGCAAGGGGAATGTCTCGGTAGCGTGGAACCCCTCGAAGACGCACAAGTTATGGACGAACCAGATGAAATGCACTGCCACAGTTCCAGTACGCTCGGTGCTGTTTCCACGTCTGGTTCATCACCCGCTGATGTATTTGGTTCCTCCATTGCTGACAACCTTACGCCAGTCCAGCGTTCCCAGCTTCTGGGCCTGTTGGAAGAATTTCGCTCTTCTTTCGATGTCGCTCAAACTTCTCTCGGCCGCACGTCCGCCGTTACGCATCGCATCGACACTGGCACCCAGCCGCCACTGCGGCAACGTCCATATCGCGTATCTCCCACAGAACGCCGTGTAATCAACGAGCAAGTCGACGAGATGCTTCGCCGCGATGTTATTCGACCTTCTAACAGCCCCTGGGCGTCTCCTGTCGTTCTTGTGGCGAAGAAGGACGGTTCTGTGCGGTTCTGTGTGGACTACCGACGACTTAACAAGATCACTCGCAAGGACGTGTATCCACTACCGCGAATAGACGACGCGATTGACAGCCTGCAAGGCGCAGAATTCTTTTCATCTCTCGATTTGCGCTCAGGGTACTGGCAAGTACCCATGGCTGATGACGCTCGACCGAAGACCGCCTTTGTCACGCCCGACGGCTTGTACGAATTCAACGTCATGCCGTTTGGGCTGTGTAATGCGCCAGCCATTTTGAGCGCATGATGGATACCGTTCTGCCCAACCTGAAATGGCACACATGCTTATGCTACCTCGACGACGTCGTTGTTTTCGCTCCGGACTTCTCCACGCATCTTCAACGCCTGCGGCATGTTTTGACGCGTTTGAGCGAGGCCGGTCGGCAACTGAATCTAAAGAAGTGCCGATTTGTAGCGCGGCAGCTGACAATACTCGGTTACGTCGTGTCCAAGGACGGTATTCTCCCCGATCCAGCCAAGCTTCGGGCCGTGACCGAGTTCCCCAAACCTACGTCCGTCAAGGAACTGCGCAGTTTCGTAGGACTGTGTTCCTACTTTCGGCGCTTCATTCGAAACTTCGCGACTATCATATCGCCGCTGACGAAGCTCCTCGGAAGTAATGGGCCGCTCAATTCGTGGTCGTCAGAGTGCGACGAAGCTTTCTCGAAGCTCCGTCGTTTGTTGACGTCGCCTCCCATACTACGCCACTACGACCCTACGGCCCCTACAGAGGTACACACAGACGCCAGCGGTGTTGGCCTCGGCGCTGTCCTTGCGCAGCGCAAGCCAGGGTTCCCTGAATATGTCGTGGCATATGCAAGTCGTACGCTTACCAAAGCCGAGACCAATTACACCATCACCGAAAAGGAATGCCTGGCGATTATCTGGGCCCTTACGAAGTTCCGACCTTATTTTTATGGTCGCCCATTTGATGTCATCACCGACCATCATGCACTATGCTGGCTGTCATCACTGAAGGATCCATCAGGCCGCCTCGCCCGCTGGGCACTTTGCCTACAGGACTACGACATCCGCGTGCTATACCGCAACGGACGCCAGCATGCTGACGCCGACGCACTCTCGCGCTCCCCCTTGCCTGGCGACAATACCCACAGCTCAATGTCTCACAATGCCGTTTCTTTCATCGACATTCACACCATCGCCACCGAACAGCGCAAGGATCAGTGGATCGCTTCACTGATAGACTTGCTCACTGATCCATCGGCAGCACCATCCACTCGCGCGTTGCGTCGTCAAGCCCACCATTTCGCCATTCGCGACGACCTCCTTCACCGACGCAATTACAACGCCGACGGCCGCCAGTGGCTACTAGTAATACCCCGCAGTCTCCGTTCTGACATATGCGAATCGTTCCACGCTGATCCGCAGTGTGCGCACTCTGGGGTATCGAAAACATACCACCGCATTCGCCAACGGTACTTTTGGCGAGGGATGTACCGCTACGTGCAGAAGTTCGTTCGCTCTTGCATCGATTGTCAGCGCCGCAAAGCTTCAACGCACCAGTCACCAGCAGGTCTACAGCCTTTACCTTGCCCTGACCGGCCGTTTGGGCGCGTTGGCATCGATTTGTATGGGCCACTTCCTCTGACGTCGGCTGGTAACCGCTGGGCCATCGTCGCTGTAGACCACCTTACGCGATACGCCGAAACTGCCGCCCTCCCCGCCGCTACAGCGCACGATGTAGCCTCCTTCCTGCTCCACCGGTTCATACTGCGCCACGGTCCACCCCAGGAGCTGCTCAGCGATCGAGGCCGTGTCTTCCTGTCGGAAGTCGTCGAAGCCATCCTCAAAGAGTGCAACGTTGTTCACCGCAAAACTACTGCTTACCACCCGCAGACGAATGGCTTCACCGAACGCTTTAACCGCACGCTCGGCGACATGCTATCGATGTACGTAGCCGCCGATCACACAAATTGGGATTCGATTCTGCCTTTCGTCACCTACGCCTACAATACCGCCCCTCAAAGCACCACTGGTTTCTCACCCTTTTTCTTATTGTACGGCAGGCACCCGTCGCACACAATCGACACAATCCTTCCATACACGCCGGATCAATCGCAGTGTGCGCCTATTTCTGCCACAGCCAGACTTGCTGAGGAGTGTCGCGAGCTTGCCAGGACCTTTACTACGCAGGACCAAGAGCGGCAGAAGAGCATTCGCAGTGCCACCAACACTTCTGCACCCACGTTCCTCCCTGGAGCGCTCGTATGGCTCTCGGTTCCTACCACTGCAACTGGCCTCTCTTCCAAACTACTACCGAAATACGAAGGCCCCTACCGTGTCGTCGAACGCACATCCCCGGTCAACTACCTGATTGAACCTATTGAACCACTTCGGACATGCGCCGTCGAGGGCGCGACATTGTCAACGTGGAGCGCCTCAACCCCTACCATGACCCGCTCATAGTGACCAGCTGTTAAGTCGCCAGGCGGCTCCCTTTTCGTACCCGGGGTAATTGTAGAGAAGCATTGGAACGCTCTAATGGGTCGTCCTCTCAAGCGCTTGCTAGTGGGTCACCCTCTTCGCCTATTCTCGGAGAGCACGCCCCTCGTGCTCGTGAGAGTCTGCGAGTCTGCGCTCTGTCGTTGTGCATCGTCGCCGTCAATCTCGCCGTCAATAAACGCCTTTACAATATATATATATATATATATATATATATATATATATATATATATATATATATTGTAGAGAAGCATTGGAACGTTGTAATGGGCCGTCCTCTAGAGCGCCTTCTAGTGGGTCGCCCTCTTCGTCTCCTCTCGAAGACGAAGAGCTCCTCGTGCTCGTGAGAGTCTGCGCTTCGTCGTGACTGTCGTGCATCGTCGCCGTCAATCCAGCCGTCAATAAACGCCTTTACAAAGTGGTGGAGAGTGCTGTACCGTCACCACAACTTAGGTCTCCATTCGATGCCCCTGGAGCTCCGATCCCGTACCGTGCCATCTACCATGCCGCAAGACGCCGCTCTGCAAACGCCGCCTCCTGCCCCGACCGCTTGTCCCGGTGTCCCCCGTATCCGCGACCCTCCTGTCTTCACCGGCGCGGATGGCACCGACGTCGAGGACTGGCTCGCGATCTACGAGCGTGTGAGCGTCCCCAACAAATGTTACGAAGCAGGCAAGCTGACCAACTTGGTTTTCTACCTCGCGGGTGTGGCAGGCATGTGGTACAACAACCATGCATCCGATTTCCCGACGTGGTCCGATTTCAAGACCGCCATTGTCAACGTGTTCGGCCGCCCTGCCGTTCGTAAGCTTCAAGCCGAACAGCGCTTACGTGAACGAGCTCAGCAGGCAGGGGAATCGTTCACGAGCTACATCGAGGACATCCTTGACCTGTGCAAGAAAGCCGACGCGAGCATGTCGGAGTCTGACAGAATCAGGAATATTCTGAAAGGCATCGACGACGATGCCTTCACTATGCTGCTGGCCAAAAACCCTCGCACAGTGGCAGAGGTCATTACCCTGTGCCAAAGCTACGAGGAGCTGCGCCGGCAGCGCTTGATGACCCGTCGACCGCCATCACGCGATGCTGATCTCGCAGGCTTGTCGGCAATTCCTGACCACTCCACCTTGCTCGCCGAAATCAAGTCGTTCGTGCGTGAGGAAATTGCCCGCCAGGTCTCTCTACTGGCTTTCACTCCACCGCAGCATGTTGACCAGCCGCCAACTACACTTCTGCCTCCTCTCCGCCGAGCGATTCAGCAAGAAATCGCGGAGGTCATTCCCGAATACCACCAGCCGCCTCTAGTGCCTGCACCACTAAGCTACGCGCAAGCTGTAGCCAGGCCGCCCCCAGCGATTCCTGTGACTGGCCCGCGGAGTTACGCCGAAGCCGTCGTCGGACCACAGGCCTTCGACGCGGCTGTGCCGCCTACGTACGTCGACGTCGTCCCCAGGCCCCGACTGCTGCCCACAATGCACTCATATCAGCAGCCGCCTCGTCCATCCCGTTCTGCGACATGGATGGGACCCGCGAACCGCTGGCGCACTTCCGACAACCGCCCCATTTGCTTTGCGTGCGGTTGCGCCGGTCACGTCGCACGCTACTGCAATCGCGTGCAGCCGCCCTCGGGTCGCATCAACCCTGACCAGCTCATCAAGCAGCCCTTACTATGACCAAGCGCCGCCTATGTCACCGACGTCCCGCCCCGCACCATCTACCCGCCGTTCACCGTCTCCACGACGTCGCTCACTGTCGCCGATGCGGCCACGTTCAGGCTCACGCGACCAGGAAAACTAGTCGTCGCAGTCCACGAGGCAAGGGCTGCGACGCTATCGAACTGCGAAAGCCCTCAGCGAAGCCCCTCTAACGTGATTGACGTATTTGTGGACAGTGTTCGCGCATCTGCCCTTATCGACACTGGAGCCGCCGTATCCGTTATGGACGCCAAGTTTAGCCGATTACTGCGAAAAGTGACGACGCCGCTTTCCGGGCTCTCCCTCCGTACAGCCAGCGCCCAAAGTATTCACCCAACAACGGTGTGCACAGCTCGCGTCATTATTCAGGATGCTCTGTACGCCGTCGAATTGATCATAATTCCTGCCTGCTCTCACGACGTCATCCTAGGATGGGATTTTCTCTCCCGCCACGACGCCGTCATTCATTGCGCACCAGCCGAAATAGAGCTCTCACCCTTCTCTGAATTGGCGCCGGCAGACAGTCCATCGGCTGCGGGCAAGGTACTTGTCAAAGACGACACCAAGGTGCCTGCAAACTCGTCGACGGCGGTGTCAGTGTACTGCGCCAGTCTCTCCGACACCGTTGCACTTCTCTCGCCATCTGACCGTGTTTGCACGAGGAAAGGCATGCTGGTGCCTTTCGCGACCGTGCAAGTCACTCAGGGCAGTACGTCAATTTTTGTTATCAACCCATCTCCGTACAGTGTTACGTTGGTCCGAGGGGAATGTCTCGGCAGCGTGGAACCCCTCGAAGACGCACAAGTTATGGACGAACCAGATGAAATGCACTGCCACAGTTCCAGTACGCTCGGCGCTCTTTCGACGTCTGGTTCATCACCCGCTGATGTCTTTGGTTCCTCCATTGCTGACGACCTTACACCGGTCCAGCGCTCCCAGCTTCTGGGTCTATTGGACGAATTTCGCTCTTCTTTCGATGTCGCTCAAACTTCTCTCGGCCGCACGTCCGCCGTTACGCATCGCATCGACACTGGCACCCAGCCGCCACTGCGGCAACGTCCATATCGCGTATCTCCCACAGAACGCCGTGTAATCAACGAGCAAGTCGACGACATGCTTCGACGCGATGTTATTCGACCTTCTAACAGCCCCTGGGCGTCTCCTCTCGTTCGTGTTGCGAAGAAGGACGGTTCTGTGCGGTTCTGTGTGGACTACCGACGACTCAACAAGATCACTCGTAAGGACGTGTATCCACTACCGCGAATAGACGACGCGATTGACAGCCTGCAAGGAGCAGAATTCTTTTCATCTCTCGATTTGCGCTCAGGGTACTGGCAAGTACCCATGGCTGATGACGCTCGACCGAAGACCGCCTTTGTCACGCCCGACGGCTTGTACGAATTCAACGTCATGCCGTTTGGGTTGTGTAATGCGCCCGCCACCTTTGAGCGCATGATGGATACCGTTCTGCGCAACTTGAAATGGCACACATGCTTGTGCTACCTCGACGACGTCGTTGTTTTCGCTCCGGACTTCTCCACGCATCTTCAACGCCTGCGGCATGTTTTGATGCGTTTGAGCGACGCCGGTCTACAACTGAATCTAAAGAAGTGCCGATTTGCAGCACGGCAGCTGACAATACTCGGTTACGTCGTGTCCAAGGACGGTATTCTTCCCGATCCAGCCAAGCTTCGGGCCGTGACCGAGTTCCCCAAACCTACGTCCGTCAAAGAACTGCGCAGTTTCGTAGGACTGTGTTCCTACTTCCGGCGCTTCATTCGAAACTTCGCGACTGTCATATCGCCGCTGACGAAGCTCCTCGGAAGTAACGGGTCCCTCAATTCATGGTCGTCAGAGTGCGACGACGCTTTCGCGAAGCTCCGTCGTCTGTTGACGTCGCCTCCCATACTACGCCACTACGACCCTACGGCCCCTACAGAGGTACACACAGACGCCAGCGGTGTTGGCCTTGGCGCTGTCCTTGCGCAGCGCAAACCAGGGTTCCCTGAATATGTCGTGGCATATGCAAGTCGTACGCTCACCAAAGCCGAGACCAATTACACCGTCACCGAAAAGGAATGCCTGGCGATCATCTGGGCCCTTACAAAGTTCCGACCTTATTTGTATGGTCGCCCATTTGATGTCATCACCGACCACCATGCACTCTGCTGGTTGTCATCATTGAAGGATCCATCAGGCCGCCTCGCCCGCTGGGCACTTCGCCTACAGGACTACGATATCCGCGTGCTGTACCGCAACGGACGCCAGCATGCTGACGCCGACGCACTCTCGCGCTCCCCCTTGCCTGACGACAATACGCACAGCTCAATGTCTCACAATGCCGTTTGTTCCATCGACGTTCACACTGTCGCTGCCGAACAGCGCAAGGATCAATGGATCGCTTCACTGCTAGACTTGCTCACTGATCCTTCGGCAACACCATCCACTCGCGCGTTGCGTCGTCAAGCCCACCATTTCGCCATTCGCGACGACCTCCTCCACCGACGCAATTACAACGCCGACGGCCGCCAGTGGCTACTAGTAATACCCCGCAGTCTGCGTTCTGAAATATGCGAATCGTTCCACGCTGATCCGCAGTGTGCGCACTCTGGGGTATCGAAAACATACCACCGCATTCGCCAACGGTACTTTTGGCGAGGCATGTACCGCTACGTGCAGAAGTTCGTTCGCTCCTGTATCGATTGTCAGCGCCGCAAAACTTCAACGCACCAGTCACCAGCAGGTCTGCAGCCTTTACCTTGCCCTGACCGGCCGTTTGGGCGCGTTGGCATCGATTTGTATGGGCCACTCCCTCTGACTTCGGCTGGTAACCGCTGGGCCATCGTCGCTGTAGACCACCTTACGCGACACGCCGAAACTGCCGCCCTCCCAGCGGCTACAGCGCGCGATGTAGCCTCCTTTCTGCTCCGCCGGTTCATGCTGCGCCACGGTCCACCCCAGGAGCTGCTCAGCGATCGAGGCCGTGTCTTCCTGTCGGAAGTCGTCGAAGCCATCCTCAAAGAGTGCAACGTTGTTCACCGCAAAACTACTGCTTACCACCCGCAGACGAATGGGCTCACGGAACGCTTTAACCGCACGCTCGGAGACATGCTCTCGATGTATGTCGCCGCCGATCACACAAATTGGGATTCCATTCTACCTTTCGTCACCTACGCCTACAATACCGCCCCTCAAAGCACCACTGGTTTCTCACCATTTTTCCTATTGTACGGCAGGCACCCGTCGCACACAATCGACACAATCCTTCCATACAAGCCGGATCGATCTGAGTGTGCGCCTATTTCTGCCACAGCCAGACTTGCTGAGGAGTGTCGCGAGCTTGCGAAGACCTTTACTACGCAGGACCAAGAGCGGCAGAAAAGCATCCGCGGTGAGACCAACACTTCTGCACCCACGTTCCTACCTGGAGCACTCGTGTGGCTCTCGGTCCCTACCACTGCAGCTGGCCTCTCTTCGAAACTGCTGCCCAAATACGAAGGCCCCTACCGTGTCGTCGAATGCACATCCCCGGTCAACTACCTGATTGAACCCATCGACCCATCTTCCGACATGCGCCGTCGAGGGCGCGACATTGTCAACGTGGAGCGCCTCAAGGCCTACCATGACCCGCTCATAGTGACCAGCTGCTAGGTCGCCGGACGGCTCCCTTTTCGTACCCGGGGTAATTGTAGAGAAGCATTGGAACGTTGTAATGGGCCGTCCTCTAGAGCGCCTTCTAGTGGGTCGCCCTCTTCGTCTCCTCTCGAAGACGAAGAGCTCCTCGTGCTCGTGAGAGTCTGCGCTTCGTCGTGACTGTCGTGCATCGTCGCCGTCAATCCAGCCGTCAATAAACGCCTTTACAATATATATACTTATATATATATATATATATATATATATATATATATATATATATATATATATATATATATATATATATATAAGGACGCAGGACGACCGGACCAGAGAACGCCAGCAGAACCGTTTATTCCAGTGTCTGCCTCGGCACAGAACCACGAAGAAGAACAGGGATGATGATGGCTATGTACAAATGAGAGCGATGAAGTGCATTAAATGTGCTTACACTAATTTCCCCCCTCTTGGAAGCGGCCAGCCTGGCCGCAACTCAAAGATCGGCTGAACGAGTAAGGAATGGCTTCATGCGGGAGACGTGAACAACCTCTGTGCTACGACGACGGTTGTCAGTGACGGTCTGAAGCGGGGTGATGTGATATTTCACTGGGGAAGTTTGCCGTAGAACGGTGTAGAGGCCAATGTACCGGTGAAGAAATTTGTCGCAAAGTCCAGGAGTTCAAACCGGGGCCCATAGTAAGACCTTATCGCCTGTATAAAAGGCCACGTCACGTCGTTTACTGTCACAGCGACGTTTTCGTTCCTCTTGTGCAGCTTTCGTGTTTAGGCGAGCGATTTCACGGGAATGCGCGACTCGAGCCGCAAACTCTTCTGGTAGTGAAGTACTGGACGGAGCAGAGGCAAAAAAGAATGCCGTGTCGAAGACGCAGGAGGCAGTCCGTCCATACACTAGGAAGAAAGGACTGTAGCCAGTCGATCGTTGTGTCGCAGTATTGTAAGCGAATGTGACGAATGGCAAAATGTTGTCCCAGTTTTTGTGGTCAGGCTGTAAGTACATGGAAATCATGTCGGAGAGCGTTCGGTGGAAGCGCTGAGTAAGGCCGCTCGTCTGCGGGTGGTATGTAGACGTGGTTTTATGCACCGTATTACTCGCCCGCAGGACATCGTCGAGGACCTGCGAAATGAAGGCTTCGCCATGGTCACTCAAAAGAACGCGAGGAGCTCCATGGCGCAAGACGATAGAGTTCAAGAAAAAGTTGGCGATTTCTGTAGCGGTGCCAGAATGAAGAGGCGCAGTCTCGGCGTATCTTCTTAAATGGTCGACTGCAGTGACGATCCAACGGTGACCGGAAGGCGTCAACGGCAAGGGATCATACAAGTCAATTCCGACAATTTCAAAAGGTGAGGTTGGACAGGGTATAGGCTGAAGGAAACCG
The DNA here is from genome assembly GCF_013339695.2 of Rhipicephalus sanguineus. Lineage (NCBI taxonomy): Eukaryota > Metazoa > Arthropoda > Arachnida > Ixodida > Ixodidae > Rhipicephalus > Rhipicephalus sanguineus. The sequence continues at coordinate 65,589,991 of NC_051182.1, forward strand.
AAGGGAGGGGATGTGGATCGCTTACGGTGCTGACACGACGAGCAGCCCACATATTTGGCAACGGTTGTGGATAAGCCAGGCCAGAAGCAGCGGGTCTTGATGCGGTCGTAGGTCTTGTGGAAGCCTAGGTGGCCGCAGCAATGTCGTCGTGAAATGCTCCTAAAACACGAAGACGAAGGCACCGGGGAAGGACTGGCACCCACTTGTTACCCGTGGCATGATAAATGTAGCGATGAAGCACCCCATCTTGTAGGCGAAATTGTCGAAGCTGGCATCGCAAGCGGCTGTTGGGTGGTTTAGTGATGCCGCGAAGGCGATCAATGAAAGTTGAACAGTAGGAGTCTGCCAGCTGAAGTGAGTGGAAATCGGAGCGCGAATCAAGTTGTATTGCATCCACTGAGGCAATCGAGAAGTAGTGTGAGGCAAGCGGGACGTCAGAGCCACTCGAAGGAGATGCGGAGGGCGTATTGTCAAGAGGAAGCGAAAGTGGGCATCGGGACAGCGCGTCGGCATCATGATGACATTTGCCAGATTTGTACGTGATGGTAAAGTCGTATTCTTGCAAGCGCAGTATCCAGCGCCCTAGACGTCCCAAGATATTCTTCATTGATGACAGCCAACAAAGTGCGTGATGGTCGGTGACGATGGTGAAGTGCCGACCGTAGAGATATGGGCGAAATTTCTGTATCGACCAGACAATAGCCAAGCGGCTCCTGCTCCAGAGATCGTGTAGTTGCGCTCCGCTGTCGACAGGGTCCGGCTAGCAAGCATATGCCACAACTTGCTCTTTAGAGGCGGCGTCACGCTGTAGAAGCACTGCTCCGATACCTTGTGCGCTTGCGTCAGTTTGAAGTATAGTGGGCGCTCTCTCGTCAAAGTGGCGAAGCACTGGTCCGGAAGTCAGGCGTTCTTTAAGGATTTTAAATGCGAACTCGCAGTCGTTGGACCATGCGAAAGAAGCACCAGCGACTACGATCACGATCGTCATTTGAAGCAGGGCTCCGTGTGAGCCTCGGATGTCGTGGGCCCTGCGGCTGTAATTGGGCTGGTGGTGTTGACGGAGCAGGGTACTGATGAAGCTCGGAGGACAGTGTGGTTCTGCCAGTCATCGGCGGACTTCGCAGTGAAGAGACTAGCGAACCATGCAGAGGTACAGTTTCGTGTCCGTTGCCATCTCGTATTAGCGCAGGCTGTGACAAGGCTTCCCGGGAACTGCAGTCAATTGAGAGGCATTCCACGTGCGACCGTCTTCAATGCAAAAGAAGCAGCGTCCTATTCGCTTGAGAGTTTTAAAGGAGTCCTTGCGAACTAGCCTGCGCATTGGTTCTACCTTTTCGGCTAGGTGGGGAATAAATTCTACAAAAGCAAGAAATGGACGCAGGATGCCTGCATCTGTGGGGGAGTCAGCGTGCGCATTTGCGTCAACGTTTGATTTAAGGGACGCTATTCCTTCTGCGCTGGCATGATGTCCAAGAAATGATAGCTCCGATGCATCAAAGATGCACTTGTCGTTGAAATTGAGTCCAACATTAAAGATGCGCTACAGAACTTGCTCGAGGTTCCTCACATGCTCGGCCTCAGTCCTGCCAAAGATGATATTATCGTCTATGTAGCAGAGGACCCCATTGCAACCCTGCAAGATTGTAGTCATGAGCTCCTGGAATGCGGCTGGAGGCGACGCCGGACCGAAGCACACACTCTTAATTTGGGAAAGGCCATCATGCGTAATGAAAGCCGTGGGATCTCTGCTGTCCGGGCGAAGGATAGCTTGGTAATAGGCAGAGGCCATATTGAGCTTTGAGAAGTGGCGTGCACCAATGAGAGTGTGCAGTAGCTCTTCGGTATGAGGCAGGCAAAAGCTGTCAACTACAACTGCTTTGTTGGCTCTCTGAGGTCAACGCACAGGCGGATACCATCGTCTTTCTTGTAGAATACAGCTATAGGAGAGGCCCATTTACAGGCGTTAGCGCTTTCAAGAACATCATCAGAGAGAAGCCGCTGAAACTGGATGCTAAGTGGCTTGCACAGAGAAAGTGGTAGGCGTCTCAGGTTCTGCAACCTTAGGGGGACCGACGACTTCATTTTGACCTAATGTTGGACGCCTTTGGCCTCGTCAAGGCCCGGTGGAAACAAATAGGAAAACATAGCCCATAACTGAGCTCGTATACGGAACTTCGGCGGATTTGCAGGCACTTCGTTGCCGGTATATACCACTGTAGATGCTCTTTGGCTCCTGGCTTCTGACGCTTCGGCAGCCGTGCGCAGGCAGTGTAGCTGTGCGCCCACAATGTGTAGTACTAAAGCTTGCACATCGCCCAGACCCAGTAGGGTAGTCCCTCCGGGGATGACATGAAGTGTTATAGCGCTGTTTTCTCCTTGAACGAGATGCTTGCTTTAAACTTGCCCAGTACGGGGAACTTCAGGCGTCGGAAATCCAACTACGTAAGCTCAGACCTGGTCAACGGAATTTCTTCTTGGAACATGCTTCGAAACTCTTGTTCCCGTATAACTGACATAGAGGATCCTGTGTCGACTAAGAACTTAACGCTCGGTTTTAGGCTCGAGGCGATTGGCGTGACTACGACATCAATGTAGACGCCTGTGCGCTTGTGTTCGGGGACATTGGGTAGGCTAACGACATTTGATGCAGCCTGTTCAGGAACTACTTCTTGGATGTGCGTCGGGCGTCATCCTCGTGTTCTGCAGCGGCTACGGAACACTTGCGTGAAGTGGCGACGGCGACCGGATGATTCGCAATGTGGTGTTCCGCAATTACCACAGGCCTGCGTATTTTCGCTGTATGGATCAACGGCAGCGTCCTTACCTCGCCAGGTACGGACGCTGGACGTCCGTACCAGCGCCCGTACCTGGCGAGCTAGCTTGATGAACATGCGGTAAGCTGAGGCGGCTCTGATGAAGGGGCGTACTTCGTTGCTGAAATGGTGGCTATCGTGCGTGCTTCGTTCGGAAGCGTCACGCTGGCGTGGTTGTTGGGGTATGATGCGTTCAACGGGGTTAGCAAAAACTTCAGACTTAAGCTGGGCTCTCTCGCTAAGTTGCGCAATTTCAGCGGCACGGTCGAACGTCAACGTGTCGCCCTCTAAGAGCAACCGTGATCGTAACTCCGGAGATGCAACACCAGTCACCAACTGATCGCACGTGCTATCGTTGGCTTGCTCGGCGAAATTGCAAGAGGCTGCCAGTTCGCGAAGCGCGAGGGCGACTTCGGGGATCGAGTGACCATGTGGCTGACCGCGCTCACGGAAATGATGTCGTTCTGAGCGAATGTTGCGTGCGCCGGAGAAATGCCTGTGCCAAAACCACGCGTACCGCGCCGTATACGTCTGGGAGACTCGTTGCTACTGCGTCGTGCTTAGGGACTACGCCAAGGTCTTTAAATTCACTGGTTGAGGTAGCGTCGGCAGTAAGCTGCTCAGTCGTCAGTCGCTCGGGCGTGGTTGGTGGCGGGGGAAACTTATCGAAAATGTGTTTTTCATTCGGGCCGAGCAAGTGCGCCAGCATGGCTCTATGGTAGGGCGCAGGCAGGTCGGCTGCTGCGGAAGCGAGAAAGAAATTTTCGACGAGGCGTAGCCAGCGGGGCCATGGTATGGCTGGAATGCCCGGGGTGGCGAGAAAGGGGGGTGACGACGAAAGTGCGGCCACTGTGGCGGAAGCCATCGCAGTGTGATCGGAAACCTCTTCGCGAGATTGTAGTGTCGGCACGCTGCGCGACATGGCCCGACGAATGCACTCAACCCATGCCGCACCAGAGCTACTTTATTCGAGCGTGCACTGGCGTGTATATACAGCACGACTTGGCGCGATCGCTTGACTATAGACGGACACAACTAGTCACCTAGTGTCGACCTTCGACACTACACTAAGGACGACAGTTCTGGAGAGAAAACCGCCTCCAGTCGATCATTGAAAACACCTCCTGACCGCCGGTCCAATATGTTCTGTGTCGTTTTTGAAGGTGTTGCCATGCATGCTTTTATGGATACCGGTGCCGCCACTTCTCTTTTGTGCAGTGATTTGTCCTCGCGGCCTCGTAAAGACAGAAGGCATTAACTGTAGCCATAGTTGCACGGCGTTAATAGCGTACTGATTCAAGCTGACGGACAGTGTACGACTCGTCTTCTCAACGATGGCATTAGTCACCGCACCAAGATGATGGTCCTACCCACATGCCTTTATGAAGTTATTTAGGGTTGGTACCTTCTGCACTCTGCCTCCGCTGTTATATTCAAGGACAACGTCGTTTCCGTGAAAATAGAACAAATACATCTATTTCGGAGTCTTAACCCTCGTTCTTCACCTTGGCTGTCGCTGCACACTGTGTCCTCTACCCTGGTCGCGAGCGTGTTGTAGCTGTCATATCTACCCAGGTAGCCGATGGCGACGCACCAGTTGCCCCTTGTCATCTCTCGTACTTCACGTGGCATTTTCGTCACCTCTTGTATCGTCCAGTTTTTCTGTGCCCATGCTTTCTGTGCCCATGCTCTACGCAATTGTAGATCCTGTGCTATTGCCCAAGGGTGTAACTGTGGCAATCACAGAGGACTTGCCACTGACCTCAATTGCAGCCCTTGGCCCGTCTGCATCACCAGCACCACCATCATATTCGAATTATTTTTCTTTCTTCAAGCACTTATCGGTTCTTACTTAACAACTGCACTGTTCGAAGCACCACTAGTGATTTTGGCCAATCACAAAGCCTGCTTCGACACCTGTGTGGCAGCATTGAGCCAGACTGCCGTAGCGGTACACCGTATTAACACCGACGGTTGTTGTGTTATACGCTGTCGGCCATGTCGTGTGGCCGCAGCATTTATCTCCAACTCGACGAAAAGTTTGATTGCGATCGCACGTGGACACAACTTTATCACCTAAAATAAATCGTTGAAACGAAGGCTCATAACCGAAAGAGCGCACCAGTGTCTGCAAGAGCGATAGTTTTTACGCCGTCTACCCACACGCACGCTTTGTTCTTTAGCATGACAACAGACGGACTAATGGCGAATGTGACCGTACCGGGATCACCGCACCTCCATCGGTCGCACCAGATAGTTTCTCAGCTGAGGCGGGGAAGGCAACCGACGTCGCGGGCCGGCGAATGGCTTCACCGTGTCGGAGGCGGCGTAAAACTTCGCTTGGAAGCGGGGGACTAGTTGCGCAATCCGCTGGGCCAGTCCTGTTGTAGAGGGCGGATAACAGGATGAGAGGTTGAAGTTTCGTGCATACGAGCCGTGTAGGTCGAAAAACGTGTCACGCGCGGCTGGCGGTGGCAGAAGCGCGAAATATGATCGCGAAGAACGCATGTGTAGCAAACAGGTAGTTGGCTTATGTTAGCGGAAGCCGAGGCAGCAGAGGTACGCGGAGTTGAATTGGGCTCTGCAGAAACACGTCGTGACGTCCTGATCGTAATTTCAAATTCAAATTCAAATTTTATTTACCAGACAAAACTGGAAGGTCGCCAAGGCTAAAAGCCGTGAGAACGGCTTGACAAAGGCCCTGGTGACCTGTACACACACAATGGCAGTAGTGCGGAAATGATTAGAAGTACATAACATGCAAGTACAATACAAAACATGAACAATACATACTATTTAAAAAATGATTTCAACACTGAATATTGTTTTGAGATACATATTTTAAATGTGTAAAAAAAAGGTTTCCAAAACTCAATGTAAGTACATCGTGCATAGACCATCGTATACATTGTCTAAAAGCACACACATATACATTTCCTGAAACACACATACATACATATCGCTAATATAAAGCAAGATAACAAGATGTAACATGATACAATGTATTTATACGCTAGACTAAACTATGAAAAACATGAAATAGACTATGACAAAAGTTTGTTGCGCATGTTCCTATGACGCCAGAGAGCAGAAATGAGAGTGTAATTGTTTCTTTTTGCAGGTGATCGCACTTTCGTGCGTGTTAAGTGTTGTGGGAACGTTGTAGGCCAAGGCTTGGTATTTATACGTAGTGCGGAAACGCGGTACGAACCAAATGTCTGTATTTCTTGTGGGAACTGTAATGACACGACGCTCTAGGCATGATAGTGATCTAATGAAGTTGGAGAGTTCCCTATGCGAAAAATAAAGTGTGTGCAATAAGCGAAATGTATAAAGGTTGACAGATCGTATTATATTGAATTCTTGGAAAGCTTCACGCGTTGTTCCGAACGGTCCAATATTTCCAATTTGGTGGATTACCTTTTTTTTGCAAAGTGCTCTTTGTTGGTGTTTCAGGAGTACTCCTTGTTTCAGGAGTACTCCTTGTTGGTGTTTGGTGGCATTCCGCTGCAACTGGTCGAGGTGGTGATATTAGGCGGCGACCATGATCTGTCTGGAAAGACTGGAGGCTCGAGCTGAAATATGTCCCTTCAGTTTGCGGTCGGCACTCGATATAATGCTCCCGCATCCTGTATGATGGTATTTTGGGGCACTCGTCGAACAAGCATTGGTGGTGAGCGTCCACTACTTGTAGTCGTGCTAGCTCCTCTCGAAGTATTCGACGCACGATCAAGGGAATGTCTTCGCATGTGGCGAAGTCCGTACTTCCAACAATGGGGACGTTGTCCAAGTGACCGAACGTAGGTAAAATTCTTTGGGCCTACACAGCCTCGAATGCGTGGCACTGCTGCCTAAATTCGGAAGGTGCTCTCAGGTTTTCCTTCATGGTGAGGAAATTGTAAATACCTTCAGCAATGCCTTTTAAAAGATGTCGGCTTTGTCTTTAACGGACACATTCGCCTTTACAATGTCGCAAAAGCTTCAAATTCTCCTCGATATTGCCGCGCGCATGTGCCAGTGGCGACGGCAACGAAGCAGCGCGAGTGTTTTTGGCCCATCGCGGGGACGAAGAAGACCTGGCAGTTTTCTCTGAATGATAAAGCGTGTTTGCCTATCGTTCTCCGTGTCCTCGTCGATCCCACGTCGTTACACTGGTGGAGGTGCGGGGTAAGCTTCATGCTTGGCACTCCTTCGCGGAGCCGACAATCGAGCCCGGAATCGCCACCACGCGTCGAAACACGGTCCACCGATTCAGTCGCCGTCTGTTAGGCCTTGCGCCCGAGCTCAACCCCCTGTCAGAAAATTCCAGCAATCGCTTGCCTCCTTCAACCATGGCCACTGCAGCTCCATCGCACCTGACACTGCAGAATCCTATGATTCCTGAGTGCTTTCATGGTGAAGCCTATGAAGACGCCCAAGACTGGCTGGACCAGTTCGACCGTTGTGCGAAATACAACCAATGGGCCACCCCAGAAGCCAAGCTTTCGAATGTCTACTTCTACCTGAAGGACAACGCTCAGACGTGGTACATCAACCGGGAAAGAAGCTTGGCTACTTGGGACGACTTCCGCGCCCAGCTGCTTGACACTTTTACTAGTGTCGACAGAAGGGAGAGTGCACAACGTCTCCTGGAAACCCGCATCCAAAAACCAAACGAGAGCGTGGCTATGTTCGCCGAAGACATGGCCCGTCTTTTCCGTAGGGCAGACCCCGAGATGCCGGAAGAGAGGAAGTTACGGTATCTCATGCGAGGAGTAAAGGAGCAACTGTTTGCTGGGCTTGTGAGAAATCCACCAACGACAGTAGCTGAATTCACCAAAGAAGCCACAGCGATCGAACGGGCTCTACAGCAACGGTACCGCCTGCATGACAACATGATCAACTCTGTAGCGAGTACTTCTCTTATGACTGCGAGCAACGAGAAGCCTCTACGTGAAGTCATCCGGGAGATTCTGCGAGAGGAGCTTCGGCAGCTTGGTTTAATTCCACCAGAACCGGCGCCGGCATTGTCTTTTGTCGCTGATGTTGTCCGGGATGAGGTCCATCAGGCTCTTTCATCGCCCGGCTATTGTGATGTGCCGCGGCATCTTACTTACGCTGATGCTGTCCGACGCCCAGTCATCGCACCTTCGACGCCGCCGGCTCCAATGCCTAGACCACCACCAACCCTCGCACAGCCGATCTCATCGCCGGCGACTCTCCCAACCTCGCCGATCTCGCTGCCACGAAGAATGCCGTATGGCCGACAGCCAAACACCGCAACGTGGTTCAATGGAGAATCCTCACTGAACTACCAGCGTCGCAAAACAGATTTGTGGCGTACCGCTGTCCGTCGACCGGTGTGCTTCCATTGCGGCGAAGCAGGGCACGTCTATCGAGTTTGCCGTTATCGCGACGCTCAATACTCGAGATTTCCTCCCCACCCTGATTAAGCGACGCATGACGGTCGACGCACGTACAACGACGCTCCTCTCGACATACCGCCACAAAATCCAGCGACGCCCCGATCACGTTCTCCATCTCCTGCGCGGTACAGTTCACCGAATCGTCGCAGTTTTGCCGACGTCACTAGGGGCAGGTCCCCTAGCCCGCGACGGGGAAACTAGACGCAGCGACCTCCGGGGGTGGGGTTGCCAATCATCGAAATTCCGAACAGCCCCCATTACAGACGAACGACTCGAAGTCGCCGAAGCCGATGACGACGAGCACACCGACGAATACGATGAATGCGCCAGCTGCCGATGTAACCGACGTCGCCAGCGCTGACCTCGTCGTCCACATTGACGGCCATCAAGTGACAGCTCTTGTTGACACTGGCTCTCACTTTTCCATAATAAGCCTACAGCTAGCCGACAGACTAAGGAAGGTAAAGATGCCATGGTACGGACCCAATATAAGAACTGCCGGAGGTCAGTTAATGACACCTGTTGGAAAGTGCACGGCCCGACTCTTAATCGCTGGTTCCACCTTCGTCGCCACCCTCGTCATCCCTCATGAGTGCTGTAAACAGCTCATATTGGGAATGGATTTCTTGCGCGAATACGGGGATGTCATTAACATCCGCGACAGGAGCGTAACGTTCGCTACAACCTGGGGCACTGCTAATGATGAGGAAAACCAACGACCGCGATTACGTATCGCCGGCGACGACGTCATCCTGCTGTCGCGGAGTTGCTGCCTCGTACCCGTGCACTGCGAGAGCCTGCAGAGCGGCACTGGCATCGCTGAACACATCAATGAGCTAGCATTCACTTGCGGCATTTCTATTGCCAGCGCTGTCATCAATGTGATCGATGGACGCGCTGACCTCTTGTTGACGAATTTCAGCAAGGAACGCCGACACATTATTAGAGGCACTGCCATTGCCTATTTCGACGAACTCGCGCAAATTGAAGATTGTCATCTAGTGGAGGAGGTGGCAGCGTCTCCTATCACTACACCGACACCTGTTGACGTTAGTCCGACGTTATCGACCGACGAGCGAGACCGCCTTCTTGCGCTGATCCACAAGTTCCACGGCTGCTTCTCATCAACTTCAAGAGTTGGTCAAACGCCGCTCACAAAACACCGCATCATCACAGATTCTGACGCCAGACCCATCAGGCAAAATCCTTATCGTGTTGCCCCAAAGGAGCGTGATGCAATTCAAAAGCAGGTGAAAACGATGCTGGAAGATGGCGTTATTCTGCCATCTAACAGTACTTGGGCATCGCCTGTAGTACTCGTAAAAAAGAAGGACGGCAGCTTGCGTTTCTGCGTCGACTACCGGAAGCTCAAAGAGATCGAAAAGAAGGATGTGTATCCGCTGCCGCACATTGATGATTCCCTGGACAGACTACGAAACGCACGCTACTTTTCGTCAATGGACTTGAAAAGCGGCTACTGGCAGATTGAAGTGGATGAGAGAGACCGTGAGAAGACCGCCTTTGTCACGCCCGACGGACTTTATGAATTTCAGGTTCTTCCTTTCGGTTTGTGTTCGGCGCCAGCAACGTTTCAGCGTCTAATGGACACTGTACTATCAGGACTTAAGTGGCAAACCTGCCTGGTGTACCTCGATGACGTGATTGTCTTTTCTGCTACGCTCGATGAACACTAAAGAAGACTGGAAGCAGTTTTCGAAGCAATACGCGTAGCCGGTCTTACATTGAAACCTGAAAAATGCCACTTTGGCTTTCACGAACTTCAGTTCCTCGGACACGTCGTCAGCAGCCAGGGGATCCGACCCGATCCGGATAAGATTGCTGAAGTGGCGAAATTTCCTACCCCATCAGACAAAAAAATCAGTGCGACGTTTTTTGGGACTATGTGCCTACTATCGGCGGTTTATTGCCAATTTTTCGCGCATCGCATGGCCATTGACACAGCTCACCAGGGAAGACGTCCCCTTCGCATGGGGCGAAGACCAGCAACGGGCATTTCACGAGCTTCGTCAACGCATGCAAACGCCTCCCGTGCTCGCCCACTTCGATGAAGACGCGCCGACGATATTGCACACCGACGCTAGTAACGGGGCTCTTGGAGCAATGCTCGTACAATGGCAGGACAACAGTGAAAAGGTGATCGCCTATGCCAGTAGGACGCTGTCCCGAGCAGAAGCCAACTACGCTACGACCGAGAAAGAATGCCTCGCCATGGTATGGGCAGTTCTGAAATTCCGTCCGTATTTGTACGGTCGCTCGTTCACCGTTCTCAGCGATCACCATTCACTCTGTTGGTTAATTAATCTGAAAGATCCATCCGGCCGTCTCGCACGATGGAGTCTCCGGCTCCAAGAATTCGACTTCACTGTTGCTTACAAATCAGGAAAACGACACGCCGATGCCGACTGTCTTTCTCGGTCTCCTGTTGAGACAGCAGCCCCAGACGACGACGACACGGCCTTCTTGGGCGTCGTTGACACTGCCGCTTTTTCACAACAGCAGCGGGACGATCCTGAACTGCTACCGCTTATTCATTACCTGGAAGGACGAACCAGTAGCGTGCCGAAATTATTCGCAAGGGGGCTGACGTCGTACTGCTTGCGCAATGACGTACTTTATAGGAAGAACTTCTCACCTACTGGCAGCAGCTACTTACTCGTCGTTCCCTCGTCGCTTCGACGTGAGGTCCTACACGCCTGCCACAACGAACCGACCGCTGGTCACTTGGGCTACACCCGGACATTGGCGAGGATTGGGCAACACTATTACTGGCCGAGACTTGCTGCGGCCGTAAAAACTCACGTGCAGACATGTCTCGATTGCCAGCGTCGCAAACCGCCATCCGTCAAGCCAGCCGGTCTGTTGCAGCCTGTCCAAATGCCGACAACACCATTTGCACAAATCGGCATGGATTTTCTGGGCCCCTTCCCAACGTCTGCTGCCGGAAATAGGTGGATAATCGTCGCCACAGATTACCTCACCCGATACGCCGAGACGGGCGCTTTGCGACGGGCAACAGCACATGAAGCGGCGCGATTTTTTATCGAAGCCGTCGTTTTAAGGCACGGTGCTCCTGCAGTAGTTATCACCGACAGAGGTACTGCGTTCATGGCCGAGCTTTTGGACACCGTTTTTCGACTCAGTGGTACCGCTCACAGGAAAACAACGGCGTATCATCCCCAGACGAACGGGTTGACTGAACGTCTCAATAGGACCCTGGTTGACATGATAAGCATGTACGTAGATGTAGAGCACAAGAACTGGGACGACATTCTACCTTACGTCACGTTCGCGTACAACACGGCACGTCAGGAGACCACTCGGAAGACACCCTTCAGTCTCGTTTACGGCCGTGAAGTTACGACAACATTAGACGCAATGCTCCCTCACGAAAATGATGACAATGAGACGTACGCTGAAGAGTTTACACAGCGAGCAGAAGAAGCTAGACAACTTGCCCGGTTGCGAATCAACCAACAACAAGGCTATGACGCCAGACAGTACAATCTCCGACACAGACCCGTCACATACAACGTGGGCGACAAAGTGTGGGTCTGGACACCTATTCGTCAGCGTGGGCTCTCCGAAAAGCTATTGCGAAGATACTTCGGACCTTACACAGTTATCCGACGCATCAGTGAGGTCAACTACGAGGTTGTTCCGGACGGCTCTCAGAGCTCAAAGCGCCGAAAGCATTCGCCTGAAATTGTTCACGTGCTTCGGATGAAGCCATACTTGCAGTGACTAACTGCGCAGTTTCTTTTTTTTTTACCTTGCTTTCTGAACGTTGAACATCGGGGCGATGTTTATTTTTAAAGGGGGAATAATGCCGCGCGTATGTGCCAGTGGCGACGGCAACGAAGCAGCGCGAGTGTTTTTGGCCCATCGCGGGGACGAAGAAGACGTGGCAGTTTTCTCTGAATGATAAAGCGTGTTTGCCTATCGTTCTCCGTGTCCTCGTCGATCCCACGTCGTTACAATATGTGTCGTGCACGTTTCGCCAGGCAACTGAGCTCTGGGCGAGAGCCTTCGCTCAGCTTTCGCTTAGGTGCAAAGCACCTTATGCGCTCGGGTTGTTGGTGTCTCCTGTCATCGTAGCCCGTCACGGTGTCTCTTATCGTCTCCCGTCACGGTAAAGCAAGTGGCAAATAAGACGGCGCGTTGGCTCAGGACAAGCTCGCAAGAAAGCGCCCTTGCCCGCGAGAGACAAAGCCACATGCGTTTCTCCTAGTCGTAAATAAGACGGCGCGTTCGCTCAGGAAAATCTCTGTTTCTGCCATGGACACTGTCTGCGAACCGGTGCTTCGCACCCCCCCCCCTCCTGTTTCACGTTAGTGCAGATATATTGTGTAGTATGGTATATGAAGGGTTGGGAAAGGGAAGTAACGGTGGAGAGGAGGGAAAAGAGGAGGGCAACTACACCAGGTCCGGCGCACTTAGTCCTCGCAATACAAGTGCGTGGCTGCCCCAATTTTGTCATTCCACCTTAGTCTCACTCCTCTTAAATACGTCAAATCGGCAAGATATCTCATTTTTCACGAAGATAGTGCCTCCAAAGCAGGCCTTCAGTTCCTCAACAAAGATCTCCCATGTGGAGAGCGCGTGTTCATGAATCTCGAAACAAAACCGAGCGGTCCCGTTGAGGAAGAATGCTACGTTCACGAGCTTCGCCGGCGTACTGAACTTGTGGTAGCTGCTCACTCTTTCGTAATGTTTGAAACAATTATCCACGTCTTCATCCGTTTTACCTCAGAATGTGCGTGGTTCAGGCACCCAGCAGTTAGATTGTCTTGGTCTGCGGCCACCTTGTTCGAAGGCCGTGGCAGTGGTTGATGCAGCGGCGTTGCCCGTATACATGCCTGCTTCGGCGTCGGTCATGTTAGTGTTTTATGAGGGTAGACCGGCTAGACGTCTGCTTCTTCGAAGGCCTCCTGTGAATGCGTTGTCCAGGACTTCGGATTATCCAGCAACTCCAGCAAAGCTGTTAAGCATGTGATGGGTTTATTTACAATAAAAGGCTGGACATAAGACAAGGAACGGTCGGATGACACTAATCAGCAATCTATCGGGCCAGTTTATTTTTCCTTCTTGCGTGCTCTTTTGGGGCCCCGTCGCGGTGGTCTAGTGGTTATGGCGCTCGACTGCTGACCCGAAGGTCGCGGGATCGAATCCCGGCCGCGGCGGCTGCATTTTCGATGGAGGCGAAAATGTCTGAGGCCCGTGTACTTAGATTTAGGTGCACGTTAAAGAACCCCAGGTGGTCAAAATTTCCGGAGCCCTCCACTACGGCGTCTCTCATAATCATATCGTGGTTTTGGGACGTTAAACCCCAGATATTATTATTATTATTATTATTATTGCGTGCTCTTTTGGGCGACGCCTTACTATATCTCAGATACTTACACTTTGCAGCCGATATCGTGCTTTTGAGCAATGACGACGAGGAATCACAAAAAGTGATTAGAGATATTATCACGTGGTCGTGACGTCGATGAAGACTGTTTATTTGGCCGAAATTGTGGCCGGGAAACGAAAACTCAAACTACAGCAATACACGCTGTACACTGATAGCGGCGAAGTGGGCGTCGGCCGTAGATCAATTGCTCATGGCGGGGACGCGCCGTCTTTTTTACATCACGCATCGAACTTTCCAGTCTTATTACTGGTGGTCGCGCAAGCTCCGGAATAATCTGACTATTCGCGTCCAGCGCGCAATCTTAACAATCTACTACGATCGCGAAGCTTCTCGAACACTGCGGCACGGCCAGCGCCGAGCGTTGCTAACCGTCCTTGCTGGTCAAACCCGAATACATCAAAATAAAACACGAAGCGGGCGTGGCATTGCCCCCTCTGAAAAAGCATCGTCCCGATGCTTGTGACAGAACATACAAAAACAAGTGCATACACAAATAAATAACAACAAGCAATTAGTACAAGCAAAATTACAATAATAAAGCAAAAGGTAAAGTCCTAATTTTCGCTAACACGCATAAAACGGCTTAAGGCGCACGACATGGACGACTTCAGATCGTGCACGGCGCCTTTGAGAGCTCGTAGTGCCGTCCGAGATAACCTCGTAGTCTAGAGGGCCGAGACGTCGAAGCACCTTGTATAGGCTCCGTGCAGACGTAACTCCGCTGCCAGAGCGAAGTTGTCCCTAGCGACAAGAAGCGCAGATTTGGCGGAACGCTCTGACGCGCCCGCAATGGGGTGAATTCGAGGAATGATGTCTTTTACGATGACTATACTTTTCGTGCTTTTTGCGCTTGACCAGTGACCAGAGCGACGGTCCGTCCACGTTATCAACGCGATCAGTCAGGCGCAGGGGGTGGACGACAACAATAATAGAGCATTTTAGTTTGACGTTTTTACGCTCCGCTCAGTAGCTAAGCGGAGCGGGGCGCGAGTGCGCATGCGTCCTCCGCTTAGCCGTAAGCGGGCTAGCGGAGCGAGGCCCACGCTCCGCTTAGAGGGAGCCTAAGCGGAGCGCGGACCGTCGCTGCCGTTCCCGCTAGCGAGGGGCGTCGATGTGTGCGCCCTCCCTGACGCGTGCGTCGACTTCCCGCATATTCTAAGATGGCTGCCTCCAGTGCTCAACGTGCTTCCCACGTGCACGGCCGCTTCACGTTCATCTGCGCAGCGGAAGCCGCGAAAGCACTTGAGATTAGACGAACATTTGTGCTTACTTCGAGTCGCCGAATTTAGGAAAGTGACGCGAACTAGACAAGACGGCACAGATGACGAAAACATCGCTGCCGTGTTGGCGTCCAAACGGATTGCAGTGGATCTGGAATGCTACAGCGCTGACTATACGTGACTATCTTGAAGTCGATGCTTTATTTTATTGCCTGAAATGGGCAGGTAACGCATGCGCGCGTGTGAATACTGCGTGAACAAGTGAGTAATACGTATTTGTGTTACTTTGTAAAAGTGACAAAACTGTTTTTCATTTTTAACGAGGCTGAATCTGGCCAGAGGGCGTTGCAACTGCGAAAGATCCGCTCGGCAGCAGAGAACGGATAACTAAAACCAAAAAGTCGACCACCGCTCCCCTACAGCTCAGCGCGCCAACTTGGAGCGGAGCGCAGTGATTCCATTCCTGCGCCAACTGCGCCAAAGTGCGCCAAATTGTATTTACTGCGCCATCCTGATAATATCGACGAAATTTGCGCCAAACTGCGCCATAGTCTCGGGTTTGGGGGCGTCTATCACCGGCAATCGCACCGCCGGCGCGTCAGAACATGTGCAGCTCGATCTTGGGGCTGCCAATAAAGTCGCAATCATGGACCAAGAATTATTCCGGTGAATAAATAGCGCTCGCGCGTGCGTTCCGAGTAAGCCACGATGCCATGCACGGTGCCGACGCAGCTTCTGTTCTGCAAGTCGGCTCGACAGCAAAACGCGCTCTCCGCAGAGGCTCCTGACGTCTAGTCCTATCGGTAGCGAGAAAGTGCGACGGCTATTCATCGGCGGACGTCGTCTCTACCAGAAACGCTGCTGATAGCTCGTTTCAAGCGTCGCAATGGCACGTAAGGAAATCAATGTTCAGTAATAACTACATGAGTGCCGCTAAAATGTCTGTCACTTCTGTTTCTGGACATCGCGGAATGAAATCTGGGATCGCTCGCAGTAGATATATGGGACAATATCGAATTTTCCTTGCTTCGCGTTTATGGAAGAGCACGGGAACGGTGGAAGCGCGTTGACACTTTTCCTCAGATATACTTTATCCATGGATCTTCATCCAGAACAGCTTTTTCGTAATTCTTTCCGCCAGCACGTCCGAGTTTGTAATCACTCTGCGGTAAATACCCCCTAAAAGGCCCTGCCCTGTCGAGCTCACGTGCTAGGGTTCCAATTCGAATTTTTTGCTTGTTTTTTTAAAAAATGTCATCTCATTAGTAAAATCATATCTCCTGGTCGGAGCAGCCGCACATGCGCAGCTGTCAGTAGCGGGCCCGTCGCTGACGGCCCACAGTGAAGCGGCTACGCCATGTTACACGTCCGCCCCTCGCTTTCGGGGGTCAATAGCTGACGGTTAAAAAAACTCAGTTTCGCTTAAGAGCGACGCAATGAATGCGATACCAAAAAATTGTATTGTGAAACGAAGTAAGACTAGCCGCTAACTCTTTTGGATCCGATCTCGCGTAACTCAACAAAACGCTGGTTTAAGCGAATATGGCCCCTCCAGGAACCGAAGCGTTTTCTTGCTCTGAGTTCTCTTGTAGAGCTGGGTTGAACGAGACGGACACGTCTTTTCAGTAACAACGTCTGGTTTATTCTGCCCAACAAGAGTGAGGAAAGTAGAGCAAGTGCGCACACTGCACCGGAAGTGGCGAGAGTGAAAGAGAGAGGAATGCTCGTAAATAGAGAAAGAAAAGGGAGCTCGCGGTCCGGCACCGAACCGAGGCGCCCCGCAGAGTTTTTACGACCGCGGGGGTGTGCGACGGTGGAGGCGTCGCTACAGATTGCTCCCCCCGACGCCTCCACCGTCGCACACCCCCGCGGTCGTAAAAACTCTGCGGGGCGCCTCGGTTCGGTGCCGGACCGAGGCGCCCCGCTGAGTTTATACGACCGCGGGGGTGTGCGACGGTGGAGGCGTCGCTACACTCTAAACGCGAAGTAAGCGTTGAGAGCACAGCAAGTTTACGAGCCGTCTCCTGATGCCTCGAGATAGCGCTCGCGCAAGCGACTGCACCCTTCGAACGATGTGGTACACCCCCCCCCCCCTACCGCTCCCCTGGCGTCCCTTCATGCTCCTTAGGAAAGACGGGCGGGGCGTTTCCCCTCTGTTTGACGAGCAATCGACGGCAGGCCCGCACGCGGGAAGATGTTATCTCATGCGCGGTCCGTGCGGCGAGGACAGACGGCCGGCTAGTTTAATCTCCGCTTCAGCCGTGTTCGTCGCCAGCGCTCGCGAGCTTTTACCCGCGGCTAGAATGCGCGTGGTGATGTTATTAATTTGGACTTTATACGGAAAATTACGGCAACGGCGACGGCAAAAATCCGCCGAGAGTGTCCATAGTGTCCGCAAGGGTCAATGTACGGGGTAGATTCCCCCCCCCCTCTTAGTGATTAGGGGAGGGGGCGGCCGCCCCCCCCCCCCCTGTGCGCACGCCTATGCTCCTGAGAAAATTTTTTTCCTTGAGATTTGCAATGAATCCAAATATTTCTAGCCTTCATAAGAGCCCCATAATAATACTCAGGTGCTTGAATGTTAAAGGGACCGAAAACTGCCCAGAATATGAAATGAGTTGACTCCACTGATGTAAAGATTGTCCGTTGCACTGACTCAAACCAACCCTGTTTTTTCCGTGAGAGATGGATTTATATTTTTATTTCTTAATTGAAAGTCGCGAAAAAGGACCTGTGGAGCCTCTGGCGGCAAAAACATGAATGATCCGATGGAGACGGCCACGTGACCGTTGCTTGCTGTACGCGGTCGACGATTTTTTTGTTAGTATTGAAATATTGCTCGTTTCTTTATATTAAAAGGTATTACTCCATAATAATGTGCATATCGACTTGCGTTAGTAGTATGCATTAAAGTGGCGCTGCCTTCGCGTGACGTAATGATCCCACGCTCGTCAGCGCGTCTTGAGCAACTTTTCAGCGTGCTCATGCAACCGTGCACGCAGTTTCCAGGTCGCTAAGATTTTGGAGTTACATAGTTTTGCTACCTACACTCCGTCTCAGAAATGACGCGCGCTGCTACTCGGTGCGGCCGTGCATATGCACAGTTACGTTTTCGATTACTTGGCTTGGCTCGTGTATCGAGAGAGTAACGACGCCGGGACAGGCCATCCATGACACAGGCGCAGGCAATTTTGGGCGCAGGCGCACACAACGCTGTACAAATACCGGGAAGGTGTATAAAGCCACACATCTCATTGTCACAGCTTGCTATTTTCAAAAATAGTTGGAAAGCTCAAAATAAAGGTGGTTAAGCATAGTTACAGTAACTCCTGCGAAAGCAGAACAACGACGGCTTTCACAAGGGCTAGCGGCATCACTATCAATTCTCAGCGTTGCTGGAGCAAGCCTCCATGCGTGTTTGGAGCCTTTCAGATCGAAATATACTGCTTATAAAATAACTACGTGCTTTTCGGATAAACCATTGCAGCTACAAACGCTACGAAGGGTGAGCTTCCTGTCGGGCCGTAAAAAAGTGGGTCGAGAAAAATCAGTTGTCCGTCCGTTTAATGCAATATGCTTCTGTATTGCACTCCAGGATGTAAAATTCGCTGCTCCAAAGTGCTCCCAGATGCAAAATTATCTGCTCCAAAGTGCTCCAAGATGAAAATTTTGCTGCTCCAAAGTGCTCCAAAACGGAAATTTTGCTGCTCCAAAAATTGCTCCAAATCAGAAGTCCTCGGTAGCATCACTGGCGGAGCGGACCGTAAAAACGTCAAACTAAAATGTTCTAATATAGCATAAAACTTCGCTCCGCGATTGCACCCCCGCTCGCTCCACGCTCCCGCTGTGACGGCGCGAGGTATTTTTGCGGGCAGCTCGTTTTGTGTCGGTTCTGCTGTTCGTATGAATGCCGAACACCACGAATGAATGCTGCGTTGTTCGGTGCAATAACACCTACAGGAATTATCCGGGCACGTGTTTTACGGCGTTACTCGTTCGACGACAAAAGTGAGTTTTGTGAATAGATGGGGTATTTTTTATTCTGGGGGTCGCATTTGCCCGTGATTGTTGATCTGCCGAGCAACACCTCTTTCACGACGCCATGAACGTGTCCCGCTTCGAGGAGGTCCCTGCCCTTCTTGTGGTTATCTCCGCGGAAGAAACTATCTGTATCACGTAGCTCTCTGAATCCAAACGTAATAATAATTGGCACGTTTTGCAGTGCCATGGAAGCAAAACACGAACCGCGACGACAAACTCGGCTGCACTGGTTATGTCGGCGCAGCGAATGCAGTGCCATGGCCGTTTCATGGAAAGCGCTTTTTTTTCATTCAGCGGCCGTGACAGTGCAATTGCTGATATCGCCAGTTTCAGGGTGCCGCTGAGTTCACTGCCGCGTTAGCCCGAGGGTGATAAGCAGCGATCGATTAGTGAATGAGACGGCCCGCGTTACACGTGCGCAGTTTCGCTCAACGGGCTCGTCACCTCCGTTGTCTTCCCACAGCTCCTGCACTTTATGCTGCCGCGTTCGCCTGAGGATGCACGAGGTCTGGCGAAAAGAAGCACACGCGCTAACGCTACGTTCTCTAACAGCTGCTAACAATTTGACGCCTTTTGGCAGCAAACGGGAAAGAAAACGCCTCAAGCGAAGTACCAAAGCACGGCCAGTGGCTTGCCGCCGCCTGCGTCGTCTGCTCCCTTATCCCGCGAAATCTGCTGCCGTGGCCGCTTTGGCGCTGGAGGCAGCGCGCGACTGTGGCGCCTCCTAACGTATGCACGGTGCCCATGGTCCGAAATATCGCCGAAGAAGCTTCTCGCTAAGTCTCCGACGGCGTATCGGCGTCCAAACCCACACACGGTCACCGGGTTGGTATTCCATGTGGCGTCGTCGAAGATTATAGTGGCGGCTGTCGATCCTCTGCTGGTTCTTGATGCGCAGGCGGGCGAGCTGTCGAGCTTCTTCGGCGCGTTGCAAATATGCAGCGACATCGAGATTGTCTTCGTCGGTGGCCGTTGGCAGCATTGCGTCGAGCGTCGTTACTGGGCTTCTTCCGTAGACCAACGTGTAAGGCGTCACCTGCGTCGTTTCTTGCACGTACGGAAGGATGGCATCCCACGTCTTGTGCTCGACGTCAACGTACTTGGCCAGCATGTCGGCGATGATCTTATTTGGCCGCTCGGTGAGGCCATTGGTCTGAGTGTGGTAGGCAGTGGTCCGGCGGTGGCTTGTCTGGCTGTACCTCAAGGTCGCATGAGTTAGCTCCGCAGTAAACGCCGTACCTCTGTCGGTGATGAGGACCTCTGGGGCGAAATGACGCAGAACGATGTCTTCAACGAAAAACTTCACTACGCCGGCGGCACTGCCTCTAGGTAGGTCCCTTGTTTCGGCGTAGCGGGTCAGGCTGTCGGTAGCTACAACGATCCACTTATTACCAGTAGTCGACGTCGGGAACGGCCCCAGGAGGTCCATCCCGATCTGCTGGAACGGTCGCCGAGGTGGCTCGATCGGCTGAAGCAATCCCGCTGGTCTTGTTGGCGGTGTCTTGCGTCGCTGACAGTCTCGGCATGTCCTCACGTAGCGAGTGACGTCGGCGGCAATGCGCGCCCAGTAGTACTTTTCCTGTATTCTTGCCAGCGTTCGGGAAACACCAAGGTGTCCTGCTGTCGGGTCATCGTGCAGGGCCTCCTTGTCGTAATTCTGAAGGCACCACGAGGAGGTACTTGGCTCGATGTTGTGAGAAGTTCTTCTTTTGAAGAACGCCGTCGCGTAAGCAAAACGACGCCAGTGCTCGCTTGAACACTTACGGAACGACGGCGTTCTTGCCCTCGAGGTATTCCATAAGGCCTCTGAGTTCCGGGTCGGATCGCTGTTGTTCAGCGAAGTCGTCGGCACTTATGGTCCCCAAGAAGTAGTCATCATCCTGGTCGTCTTGCGGCGGCGGGTCCACGGGGGTACGAGACAGGCAGTCGGCGTCAGAGTGTTTTCTTCCGGACATGTAAACGACGGTAATGTCGAATTCTTGAAGTCTCAAGCTCCATCGCGCGAGACGACCTGAAAGGTCCTTCAAGTTAGCTAGCCAACACAGGGCGCGGTGGTCGCTCACAACTTTGAAGGGCCTGCCGTAAAGGTAGGAGCGAAACTTTGACGTAGCCAAGGTTATGGCAAGGCACTCCTTTTCTGTCGTAGAATAGTTGGCTTCCAGCTTTGATAGCGACCGGCTAGCATAGGTGATTACCCTTTCCAATCTGTCAGTCCTCTGCACAAGAACAGTGCCGAGTCCTGCATTGCTTGCGTCGGTGTGCACTTCTGTTTGGGAGTATTCGTCGAAATGCGCGAGTAACGGAGGCGTCTGTAGGCGTCGTTTTAGTTCCGGAAATGCTTCCTCCTGCAGCGCTTCCCAGTTCAACTCGACGTCGGTCCTGGTAAGGTTAGTAAGTGGCTCG
Source organism: Rhipicephalus sanguineus (assembly GCF_013339695.2). Classification (NCBI taxonomy): domain Eukaryota; kingdom Metazoa; phylum Arthropoda; class Arachnida; order Ixodida; family Ixodidae; genus Rhipicephalus; species Rhipicephalus sanguineus. The sequence continues at coordinate 65,611,307 of NC_051182.1, forward strand.
GCGATGCAGGCAGTTTTTGACGAATCGCCTTTAATAGGCGCACAGGCCGAGAAATTGACGCACGGCATTCTTGTCGGCCGGTGGCGGGAATGTACCGATGGCGACTGTCTTCTCCGGGTCAGAGCATACTCCGGACTTGCTTATCACGTGTCCCAAGAACAAGAGCTCCTCGTACGCAAGCGACGCTTTTCTGACTTCAAGGTGAGTCCGGAGTTCTTGATTGCTCGATGTACAGCTTCAAGGCTCCGTAGGTGTTCGTCGAAGTTTGAGGCAAACACAACGACGCCGTCCAAGTACACGAGGCAAGTCTGCTACTTCAAGCGAGCTAGTACTGTATCGATGACACGTTGAAAAGTCGCGGGTGCCGAGCAAAGACCAAAGGGCATGACCTTGAACTCGAACAGGCCGTCTGGTGTTATGAAGACAGTCTTTTCTCGATCTCTCTCGTCGACTTCGATTTGCCAGTAGCCGGTCTTGAGGTCCATCAATGAAAAGTACTTGGCGTTGTGGAGTCGATCTAGGGCGTCGTCCATTCGTGGGAGAGGGTACACGTCCTTCTTCGTGACCTTGTTCAGGCGACGATAGTCCAGGCAAAAACGTAGGGTTCCATCCTTCTTCCTCACTAACACCACAGATGACGCCCACGGACTCTTGGACGGCTGGATGATGTCGTCGCGTAGCATTTCGTCGACCTGTTTCTTGACGTCCTCGCGTTCTCGCGTCGAAACTCGGTACGGGCTCTGATGGATTGGTCGGGAACTTTCTTCTGTTATGATGCGGTGTTTCGCGACTGGGGTCTGTCGAATTCTTGACGACGACGAGAAGCAGTCCTTCAATTGTAGGAGCAGGGCTTTTAGCTGGTCTTGCTTGTGCTTCGGGAGGCTCGGGTTGAAGTCGAAATCGGGTTGCGTTCGTCAATCCGTTGAAGCAGGTTCGGTAGCATCGAAGAGGGCGAAAGCATTGCTGGCGTCCACGAATTCGTGGATATAGGCGACCGTCGTGCCAATGTTGAGGTGCCTATATTCGTGGCTGAAGTTTGTCAGCACTACCTTTGCTTTGCCATCACCCAGCTCGGCTATGCCTCTTGCGACGCAAATCTGACGGTTCAGAAGTAGGTGCTGATCGCCCTCGATGACACCTTCAAGGTCTGCGGGCTCTTCGGTGCCAACGGAAATGATGATGCTGGAGAGAGGCGGAATGGTGACGTGCTCTTCTATCACATTCAATACGGGGTTTCCTGGCGTCGTTTGTGGCGGCGGCGCTTTTTCTGAGGTTAGTGTTATTGACTCGGACCTCAGATCGATAACGGCGCCGTGGTGGCTTAGAAAGTCCATCCCATGTATCACCTCCCTGGAGCAATGCTGTAAGATTACAAAGCTCGCAGGATAAGTCCGGTTATTGATGTTGACTCTTGCGGTGGAGACTCCCGCCGGAGTTATTAGATGGCCCCCAGCGGTCCGGATTTCAGGGCCATGCCAAGCGGTCCTAACTTTCATCAACCTGGTGGCGAATGGTCCACTGGCGACGGAATAGTCGGCTCCAGTGTCGACGAGAGCGGTGACGTCGTGGCCGTCGAATAGTACGTCGAGGTCGCTAATTCGTCGTCTTGCGTTGCGGTTAAGTCGCGGCGTCGGGTCACGGCTAGGTCGGCTTGTCCCGCTGCTTCTACGTCGCGTCTGCAGGTCTTCTTCAGGGACCGAGGTTTCGTCGTCAGGGCTAAATCTGGTTTGCGTCTTGTTCTTGAGATATCGTCGCGGCGTCGTCGTCGGCGGCGGAGGATCGATATCACGTGGTCGTGACATTGATGAAGCCAGCATGGATGTGACGTGGTCGTGACGTCGATGAAGACAGCTGTCGGCGTGTCGAGATGAAACAAAATGATCTTAACAAAATGACCTACTACGATCGCGAAGCTTCTCGAACACTGCGGCACGGCCAGCGCCGAGCGTTACTAACCGTCCTTGCGGGTCAAACCCGAATATATCAGAATAAAACATTAAGCGGGCGTGGCAATATATTCGAAGGAAGTCCTAAAGTTGGATTAAAAATAAAAACTTGAGAAAACAAATATAATGTTAGGCGGCCCGGCGAAAAAGCAGATTAGGATTGACAACGAGAATAGAGGGATACGTATAGACCTTTTTTTCGTGGGCGCCGCCATATTGCCTAGCGGGCGGCGCCGTCTCTGGTCTGGCAACCCACTGGCGTGTGCTAAGCTCCGCGTTTGTATGGAAGGTATGCGTGCGGCTGCAGTTGCAGTCGGTTTTTCTTCGTTCTGGCGCGCTGAATTTCGTATCGACAGATGCGGTCTGCGTAGGAAACGAGTCTGTGAGACGTCCTGAAAAGTTTTCATCCCTTGAGAATCAATGATGTTAATATACGGCGACGCGAACGGGTCGTAAGTGGTCGATGTCATATATTTTCGGCACTGTCTGTTGGAAAACCACGCAAATATTTGGACTCGTTCTAGCTGGGCAAGCAAGTTCCGCCACTCTTAGGGTATACAATGAATTTTTTTCTTCGACTGTGATCTTTTAGTTAGTTTTTTTTTTTCATTCACAGTGTCTTTATGCTGTCGCACCGACTACCGCTCGTACATGCGGTCGTGCGTGAACACGCAGTCTCCATTTCATAGCGCGGCATCTGTTTGTTGCTCACAAACAGTTGCCTATCTTGTTTCTAAACTTTTAAGTGACCGTTTATTACTCGCTCGTTTATTGCCCGCCGGTGTGGACAAAGTTAAAGGTATTTACAGGGAGGTGCTGATGCACAAAAACAAAGCTGATGTTGACATGTCCGCGTACTTGTGTTTCTTTTTCCTTTTAGGAGTCGTGATATTTGAGTGGATTTCGGCGGCGTTAGGATGAAAATGTTAGAGAGTTTCTTCTGCCGGTGAGGCATGAAGCGCGCCCGGACTCGAGCCTTTGATCGGCATCGGATGTGATTCGCGTTTTTTTGTTTTTTTTTTTTATAACTTCGTATGCCAGATGTACTGCTCTTGCGAAATTCTTGCTGTCGTTCGCACAGCTAAGCAGCAAAATTGGCAGTTCAATAAACACTAGACCAGCGTAACAACGTGCTTTTTGTATCGCGCTTAGAATTGAAATAACTATGTTGTATATTGTAACGACGTGGGATCGACGAGGACACGGAGAACGATAGGCAAACACGCTTTATCATTCAGAGAAACTGCCACGTCTTCTTCGTCCCCGCGATGAGCCAAAAACACTCGCGCTGCTTCGTTGCCGTCGCCACTGGCACATACGCGCGGCATTATTCCCCCTTTAAAAATAAACATCGCCCCGATGTTCAACGTTCAGAAAGCAAGGTAAAAAAAAAAGAAACTGCGCAGTTAGTCACTGCAAGTATGGCTTCATCCGAAGCACGTGAACAATTTCTGGCGAATGTTTTCGGCGCTTTGAGCTCTGAGAGCCGTCCGGAACAACCTCGTAGTTGACCTCACTGATGCGTCGGATAACTGTGTAAGGTCCGAAGTATCTTCGCAATAGCTTTTCGGAGAGCCCACGCCGACGAATAGGTGTCCAGACCCACACTTTGTCGCCCACGTTGTATGTGACGGGTCTGTGTCGGAGATTGTACTGTCTGGCGACATAGCCTTGTTGTTGGTTGATTCGCAACCGGGCAAGTTGTCTAGCTTCTTCTGCTCGCTGTGTAAACTCTTCAGCGTCCATCTCATTGCCATCATTTTCGTGAGGGAGCATTGCGTCTAATGTTGTCGTAACTTCACGGCCGTAAACGAGACTGAAGGGTGTCTTCCGAGCGGTCTCCTGACGTGCCGTGTTGTACGCGAACGTGACGTAGGGTAGAATGTCGTCCCAGGTCTTGTGCTCTACATCTACGTACATGCTTATCATGTCAGCCAGGGTCCTATTGAGACGTTCAGTCAACCCGTTGGTCTGGGGATGATACGCCGTTGTTTTCCTGTGAGCGGTACCACTTAGTCGTTAAACGGTGTCCAAAAGCTCGGCCATGAACGCAGTACCTCTGTCGGTGATAACTACTGCAGGAGCACCGTGCCTTAAAACTATGGCTTCGATAAAAAATCGCGCCGCTTCATGTGCTGTTGCCCGTCGCAAAGCGCCCGTCTCGGCGTATCGGGTGAGGTAATCTGTGGCGACGATTATCCACCTATCTCCGGTAGCAGACGTTGGGAAGGGGCCCAGAAAATCCATGCCGATTTGTGCAAATGGTGTTGTCGGCACTTGGACAGGCTGCAACAGACCGGCTGGCTTGACGGATGGCGGTTTGCGACGCTGGTAATCGAGACATGTCTGCACGTAAGTTTTTACGGCCGCAGCAAGTCTCGGCCAGTAATAGTATTGCCCAATCCTCGCCAATGTCCGGGTGTAGCCCAAGTGACCAGCGGTCGGTTCGTTGTGGCAGGCGTGTAGGACCTCACGTCGAAGCGACGAGGGAACGACGAGTAAGTAGCTGCTGCCAGTAGGTGAGAAGTTATTCTTATAAAGTACGTCATTGCGCAAGCAGTACGACGTCAGCCCCCTTGCGAATAATTTCGGCACGCTACTGGTTCGTCCTTCCAGGTAATGAATAAGCGGTAGCAGTTCAGGATCGTCCCGCTGCTGTTGTGAAAAAGCGGCAGTGTCAACGACGCCCAAAAAGGCCGTGTCGTCGTCGTCTTGGGCTGCTGTCTCAACAGGAGACCGAGAAAGACAGTCGGCATCAGCGTGTCGTTTTCCTGATTTGTAAGCAACAGTGAAGTCGAATTCTTGAAGCCGAAGACTCCATCGTGCGAGACGGCCGGATGGATCTTTCAGATTAATTAACCAACAGAGTGAATGGTGATCGCTGAGAACGGTGAACGAGCGACCGTACAAATACGGACGGAATTTCAGAACTGCCCACACCATGGCGAGGCATTCTTTCTCGGTCGTAGCGTAGTTGGCTTCTGCTCAGGACAGCGTCCTACTGGCATAGGCGATCACCTTATCACTGTTGTCCTGCCATTGTACGAGCACTGCTCCAAGACCCACGTTACTAGCATCGGTGTGCAATAGCGTCGGCGCGTCTTCATCGAAGTGGGCGAGCACGGGAGGCGTTTGCATGCGTTGACGAAGCTCGTGAAATGCCCGCTGCTGGTCTTCGCCCCATACGAAGGGGACGTCTTCCCTGGTGAGCTTTGTCAATGGCCATGCGATGCGCGAAAAATTGGCAATAAACCGCCGATAGTAGGCACATAGTCCCAAAAAACGTCGCACTGATTTTTTTGTCTGATGGGGTAGGAAATTCGCCACGGCAGCAATCTTATCCGGATCGGGTCGGATCCCCTGGCTGCTGACGACGTGTCCGAGGAATTGAAGTTCGTGAAAGCCAAAGTGGCATTTTTCAGGTTTCAATGTAAGACCGGCTACGCGTATTGCTTCGAAAACTGCTTCCAGTCTTCTTTAGTGTTCATCGAGCGTAGCAGAAAAGACAATCACGTCATCGAGGTACACCAGGCAGGTTTGCCACTTAAGTCCTGATAGTACAGTGTCCATTAGACGCTGAAACGTTGCTGGCGCCGAACACAAACCGAAAGGAAGAACCTGAAATTCATAAAGTCCGTCGGGCGTGACAAAGGCGGTCTTCTCACGGTCTCTCTCATCCACTTCAATCTGCCAGTAGCCGCTTTTCAAGTCCATTGACGAAAAGTAGCGTGCGTTTCGTAGTCTGTCCAGGGAATCATCAATGTGCGGCAGCGGATACATATCCTTCTTTGTGATCTGGTTGAGCTTCCGGTAGTCGACGCAGAAACGCAAGCTGTCGTCCTTCTTTTTTACGAGTACTACAGGCGATGCCCAAGGACTGTTAGATGGCCGAATAACGCCATCTTCCAGTATCGTTTTCACCTGCTTTTGAATTGCATCACGCTCCTTTGGGGCTCGATAAGGATTTTGCCTGATGGGTCTGGCGTCAGAATCTGTGATGATGAGGTGCTTTGTGAGCGGCGTTTGACCAACTCTTGAAGTTGATGAGAAGCAGCCGTGGAACTTGTGGATCACCGCAAGAAGGCGGTCTTGCTCGGCGGTCGATAACGTCGGACTAACGTCAACAGGTGTCGGTGTAGTGATAGGAGACGCTGCCACCTCCTCCACTAGATGGCAATCTTCAATTTGCGCGAGTTCGTCGAAATAGGCAATGGCAGTGCCTCTAACAATGTGTCGGCGTTCCTTGCTGAAATTCGTCAACAAGAGGTCAGCGCGTCCATCGATCACATTGATGACACCCCTGGCAATAGAAATGCCGCAAGTGAATGCTAGCTCATTGATGTGTTCAGCGATTCCAGTGCCGCTCTGCAAGCTCTCGCAGTGCACGGGTACGAGGCAGCAACTCCGCGGCAGCAGTATGACGTCGTCGCCGGCGATACGTAATCGAGGTCGTTGGTTTCCCTCATCATTAGCAGTGCCCCAGGTTGTAGCGAACGTTACGCTCCTGTCGCTGATGTTAATGACAGCCCCGTATTCGCGCAAGAAATCCATTCCCAATATGAGCTGTTTACAGCACTCATGAGGGATGACGAGGGTGGCGACGAAGGTGGAACCAGCGATTAAGAGTCGGGCCGTGCACTTTCCAACAGGTGTCATTAACTGACCTCCGGCAGTTCTTATATTGGGTCCGTACGATGGCATCTTCACCTTCCTTAGTCTGTCGTCTAGCTGTAGGCTTATTATGGAAAAGTGGGAGCCAGTGTCAACAAGAGCTGTCACTTGATGGCCGTCAATGTAGACGACGAGGTCAGCGCTGACGACGTCGGTTACATCGGCAGCTGGCGCTTTCGTCGTATTCGTCGGTGTGCTCGTCGTCTTCGGCTTCGGCGATTTCGAGTCGTTCGTCTGTAATGGGGGCTGTTCGGAATTTCGATGATTGGCAACCCCACCCCCGGAGGTCGCTGCGTCTAGTTTCCCCGTCGCGGGCTAGGGGACCTGCCCCTAGTGACGTCGGCAAAACTGCGACGATTCGGTGAACTGTACCGCGCAGGAGATGGTGAAGGTGATCGGGGCGTCGCTAGATTTCGTGGCGGTATGTCGAGAGGAGCGTCGTTGTACGTGCGTCGACCGTCATGCGTCGCGTAATCAGGGTGGGGAGGATATCTCGCGTATTGAGCGTCGCGATAACGGCAAACTCGATAGACGTGCCCTGCTTCGGCGCAATGGAAGCAGACCGATCGACGGTCTGCGGTACGCCACAAATCGGTTTTGCGACGCTGGTAGTTCAGTGAGGATTCTCCATTGAACCACGTTGCGGTGTTTGGATGTCGGCCATACGGCATTCTTCGTGGCGGCGAGATCGGCGAGGTTGGGAGAGTCGCCGGCGATGAGATCGGCTGTGCGAGGGTTGGTGGTGGTCTAGGCATTGGAGCCGGCGGAGTCGAAGGTGCGATGACTGGGCGTCGGACAGCATCAGCGTAAGTAAGATGCCGCGGCACATCACAATAGCCGGGCGATGAAAGAGCCTGACGGACCTCATCCCGGACAACATTAGCGACAAAAGACAATGACGGCGCCGGTTCTGGTGGAATTAGACTAAGCTGCCGAAGCTCCTCTCGCAGAATCTCCCGGATGACTTCACGTAGAGGCTTCTCGTTGCTCACAGTCATAACAGAAGTACTCGCTACCGAGTTGATCATGTTGCCATGCAGGCGGTACCTTTGCTGTAGAGCCCGTTCGATCGCTGTGGCTTCTTTGGTGAATTCAGCTACTGTTGTTGGTGGATTTCTCACAAGCCCAGCTGCAGTGGTCATGGTTGAAGGAGGCAAGCGATTGCTGGAATTTTCTGACAGGGGGTTGAGCTCGGGCGCCAGGCCAAAAGACGGCGACTGAATCGGTGGACCGGTATTTCGACGTGTGGTGGCGATTCAGGGCTCGATTGTCGGCTCCGCGAAGGAGTGCCAAGCATGAAGCTTACTCCGCACCTCCACCAGTGTAACGACGTGGGATCGACGAGGACACGGAGAACGATAGGCAAACACGCTTTATCATTCAGAGAAACTGCCACGTCTTCTTCGTCCCCGCGATGAGCCAAAAACACTCGCGCTGCTTCGTTGCCGTCGCCACTGGCACATACGCGCGGCAATATTACTGCGCGACTTGTCGGACACGGTTCTTGACCGCGTAAAAATTTGCCTTCCTGAGGTAGTTGTTCGGCACACAATGCGACAGAATTCTTTTTTTTTACTATTCGGGTTTCATATCGCTCATCGTACACGATAAACCCCGCTGTCTTACGGAAGTTGTAACCTCACGAAAAATATCTCGCCACGTCCTTTTGATGTAGTGTCCATTGAATGTTCCGGTTTTACAAGGCTGGTAGGGAGCAATAATTAAATGTATGATGCCGGTTACCCCGCTGCGAAGTGAGGGATTTCTCGTCTGTGCTAACACCGGTATACAACAACTGCAGCGATCACCGTGTTGAGCCCAGCTACGAAGCTAATTGTTAGACCAAACACATGATATTAAAATATAATAATAAAACGAAGCGAAAACAACTCGGCTACTCGAGTGGTACTTAGATGTTTTGAATTTTACCGGACAGGGCCGTACTTGACCGCTTATGTTTGTTCGCAAATCTAGCCATATCCGATTGACATTTGTCTGCGTGGAACACTGGGAATTCCGGATATATTGCGGCACTTGCCTATTTAGAACCTGTAACGTAACACAAACGGTGTACTACCTTCAAGTGTTTGCGAGCGCATACACTCGGCGTTTGGTGATGCACGTCGCATACTTATTCAGACAGCAGTTTCCTTTTTTTCTAGCTGTAGGAACAACCAAAAATGGCACATTAGTTTTCTGTTGACCTTTCGCTGGCTGACATCGCAGAAAAAGAGAACAAAATCCGCGGGGTGACCTAAAACACGCAAAAATTGTTCGAAAACGCCACTCATCCAAGCACCAGCACGCACACTCCGCGCCGTCGCGCACAAGCCAGAAAGGAGGAAAGCGCTGGTTGCCAGTCCAGTCCTCCTCGCCCGATGCAACGGTTTATAAGCGCAGGCGAATTACTAATAGAGGAGCCCCACTGTGTTCATGAAATTCAACAAAGAGTAAGGTTAGGTTGGTGAGCAAGCGTCAAGCATTCACAACACGTGACCGGCAATTTAATTGCCACTGTCGCTGAAGGGGAAATTTGTAATCCTGGATTTTGCCAGTGATTACTTATGGGGCAAATATTTATAATTAAGCTACTACAGATGACAAATAAACATTGCGAGTGGTACAAACAGGTCCAATGCACTCTATATCTAAATAAGGTAGACACACACACACACACATGCAATGCTAAGCTGATGGTAAGATTGTAGCGGAATGTAATCGCGTATGAAAACCTGTCATGTCTTTCAGTTCGATCGTTAAGAATACAAGAGAATAAAAAATACAGGCGCGTCATAGTGGCAGAACACATAAAAAAGGATGGTTAATAGCAGATGCGCGATACAAATAGATGACAAAAAACTCCCCACCAAATTCACGAAGTGAATGATATTAGAGGAGCTTGCCCGAAGATAATCGGGTAAACCGTTAATGCTCCGTGCAATTCCTCTACTGTCATGTAATGACGTGACACGTTGTTATAGCAGCGATTGTGGTCAGGTTGCTGTCGAACCACAAGCGGTTGCAACCTTGCAGCTGTGGCCGAACGTGTGGTCGAGAAAATCGCGCTTTAAGCGCGCGTCGGCACCACCAACTTCAGGTAGCGACCGCTTTCGGCGCTTGGCCGCTGCATCCCGCGCCCGTACCTCTTCGAGGTTCTCTTGCCGCCGCTTCCGCGCTGCATAGGCTTCGCAGGCTTTTATCTCGGGGTGCGCACGACTCTGATGTCTCTCTGCGGCCTCGGGAGCTCTCACTGCAGAGTCTTGGCGGCGAGCCTGCACTGCCGTTGCCTTGCGAGCCCTCTCCTCCACCGCCTCGTCTTCTTCGCTCATGTTATTAGTATCTAAGCGTACTGACTGACGACTGTCGGAAGAGCGAGGAAGCGCGCAGTTTTGGCCCTCTAGCGGTCTCCTATCAAACTAGAGCACGCGCCGGTGTGGAGAGAGTGCCGCATGCTTCAGTTGGCTATGATATATGTGGTTTTGCTTGCGTTAATACATCATCAAGGCGCTCGAACAACAAGAGGAAGAAGTCTTCTCTTTCGTGCGAGTTAGGGTGCCTCGATGTGCTCGTCCGGAACAGGGTGGAGACACTGCTTTTGTGGACGCCATATTGGTTGAAACGTTGGCGTTCTGTGGCAATGCCTGGCATGCAAATATGGAACGCTTTCAGCGAAATGCGCGGTAATTTGGCTCAGTTTATCCCTTCTGGCGGTAAGGCTAGCACATATAATGTTGGTAACAAATAGATTAGGCACTAGTTATTACGCACCAAGCATTTGATGGCGAAATGAAGGCATTTATGGTGTATCTATCGGTTTAGCTATCTCACTGGCTGCGTAGGTCCTCGTGCTCTCGCGGCCGATTGATTAAGTTGACGAGAACCAAAGTTGACATGGCATGACAAGAGCATGCGAAAAACATAAATGTCTGCTCATTACATGAATATGATGATATGCCTTTAATGTACGCCATGACATACGTGACATGGTCAAGGAGCTACAACGGCCGTTTGTTTGGTCAACTTCATGTATACCGAAATTGATATGGTATGATAAGAACATGAGGAAAAAACATGACTGGCCATAACCCGAAAACCTTGTCATACATGTCATATAGGCCATGACATACATGAGCAGGTCATGGAGCTATAATGGCGGTTTTATTAATTTGTTGAGTACCAATGAATAACATAAACAGCTGATCGTAACACGAAAACTTTGTCATGCATGTCATGTAGGCCATGACATACATTACCTGGTCATGGAGCTCTAACAGCCACTTTATTATTTTAGCTTAATTTGGATTAGCTTAATCTGGCTTAATCCGTGGCCATGCTCCGGCATCCAACAGGCTAGACAATCTCAAGTGGCTCCAAATTCACTTGCTCGGGATAAGCTTAACGTGGATTAGCGTAATCCGGCTTAATCCACATTGCCTTTTGGTGGCCATACTCTGTCATCCTACTGGCTAGGCAAACTCAACATAGTCAAAACAGATTTTTTAGGATTAGCTTGATTCGTATTAGCTTAATCCGGGCTGGCTTAACGTGGCCATGCTCAGGCATCCAACAGGCAAGACAATCTTACTCCAAATTCACTTGCTTGTGATCAGCTTAACGTGGATTATCTTAATCCAGATTAATACACACTGTTTTGTGACCATACTCCATCATCCAACTGACTAGACAAAACTGAATTTACTCAAAGTGGCAGGTTCGGAATTACATTAGTCCGGATTAGCTTGATCCGGCTTAATACTGGCTATATTAACCCGGCTTAATCTCTATTGCCTCATTGCGGGCATACTCAGTCATCCAAATGGTAGGTAAACATACTGATAAGAGACTTGCTCAAGATTAGCTTAATTCAGATTAGCTTAATCTGGCTTCATCCCGATGGGCTTAACATGGCCATGCTGCGGCATCCAACTGGCTAGACAATCTCAACTCCAAATTGACCTGCTCGTGGTTAGCTTAATGTGGATTAGCTCAATACGGCTTAATCCACATTGCCCTATTGTGGCCGTACTCTGTCATCCAACTGGCAAGGCAATCTCAACTTAGTCAAAATTGGATGGTTCAGTCAAAATTGGATGGACTACCTTAATCCAGCTTAATCGAATTTAATCCGATCGGCTTAATGTGAGCATACGCAGTCACCCAAACGGCTAGTCATTCTCAATTCACTCAACGTTGACTTATTCAGGACTAGCTTAACCCGGATTTATTTTGTCATGCTTAGTCCGATAGAACATCGGGTATAATCTACCTTATGGCCATGCCATCTCATCTTGGATCGAATTAGCGTGATCCGACATAATACCCACTAATGTTACCTAATCCCACTTCATAGGTATCTATCAGTATAGAATGGTATCGACTACCGTTAAATTGGCTCGTCCAAACTCAATTAGGCTGCGATATACTGGCTTTACGAGGCTTTTTCTAAACTTGCCCTGGTTTAATCCGGCGGCCTAATTGGTATAAATGAGTATAAAACAGTATTGATTTGTATCGATTACCATTGATTGTTCTGACCACATAGTCAAAACAATCAATAGTAAACGATGCAAATCAATACTGATTGATATGCTTATTAGGCATTAGCTATGATTAACTTGTCTTGACCAAGCTTACGTAAGCTTGTCGGCAAGGCTGCAGAAGCATCTATTCACTCCGCACGGCTTAACGCAAAGCTTCACATCTTCTTTTACAGCGAAAGCTGTTATGAGATCATTTCACCGGCCGTTTCTGGCGCCGTAGCTGTCCGCCGCCGCCGGTGTCCGTAACCATTATCGCTCGAAATAAGAAAAAATTTCCAGGATGGAACGGGGTTCGAACCTGGGCCCTCTGCGTGGGAGCCCAGTGTTGTACCTCAGAGCCATGCCGGTGCTCGGAACTGCCTTGCAAGGAGATGCTATACAGGTTTCATGTCCAGAAGGAACCACATTAACATATGTAATATAGTGAGGTAGAAGAGTGAAATAACAACCACGCCCCACACAACGCGAATTCTGTAACCAGGCGTCACACAATGCGAATTGTGCAACGAGTTGGCTGTTGGATGATTCCAACCCATTACAAGGGGCTCTGAAATAATTCTTCATCGTCATCAGGCACAACACCAACAAAGTGCGCATATTGCCTTACATGTTTTTAGCGGGTACCACGGCTCTCCGTTGAATGACGAAAAATGGCATAGTGGCTGTTTCCCTACGTCACAGAAATTATGATTAGGTATAGCGTAGTGGGTTCCTCGCAAGTGCACTTGCATTGGTTGCCAAGGAAGCCCATAAGCCCATCATCCATTTCCTCAGGGTCTCGATAATGTTATTCCCTCCTCTCTCTGTCTCTCTTTCTCACGTCAACGTATGTTATACTGCATGGTGGGAGAGTGAAATAGCGACCGGGCGTCACATAATGCGAATTACGTAACTGGTGAGCCGTTTAAAACTTCCAACCCATTACAAGGCCTGAGCCACAATTCTTCATCGTCATCAGTTATCACGTAAACAAAGTACACATAATGTTTACATATGTGTAGCTGGAACCTCGCTTCTGCGCACAATGATGAATAATGGCGTTGTAGGTGCTTCCCAGCTTCACAAATATTGTGATTTGTACCGTAGTGGATACCTTGCTAGTGTACTTGTATGAGTAGCCCCAAGAGAGTTTACAACGGGCTCTAGAAATGACGCTCTTCAAGCTTTCTCTGTGACTGTGCTGCGCTTTCCGCGCAGGCCTGGCGTTTTTTAAAAGCAGCCTCACGCGATGATTATGCGATAAAGCTTGAGCGAGACAAGCAAGGATTTCTTTACAGCGTGGTCACTGCCAGCGATAAAAACTGCACGGCCACATGCTGGACAAGTCAACAACTAACCTCGCATATCTTGGTGCTGTCGGTCGGATGCCAGCGGTCGCGTTTCACTTGTGATTCGTATTTTTTTATCGCTCGCTGTTACGAGGGAATCCAAACGTCCGCCGGCCTTTCGCATGTGAACTTGTACACGGTGGCACACAGCAGCCGGTGATAGCGGCCAAAGAACGCATCTGAATACGTCAAGAACAACGTGTTTACAGAACCGTTCCCGCGCTAGCCTCTGCGCGCCGCCGACCCTTTTGAACCAATATGGCCGCCAGGTGGTGCGGATTTTTTCAAAGGGTGTCTCCACCCTGGAAGCGGAGGCGCGCGCACATCGAGGCACCCTAGCGCGAGTGTGTACTGAGCCCAGCTAGCGGTAGCAATGAGAACTAGCGGCTACCACGGCGATGGACAAGCCCGGAGCATAAGGAGCAAGCGCCTAAAATTCGATGCGACGTAAGAGCAGTCGACGCGTGGCCTACGGGGCTGCTGGCTGCTCACTGTGGTGATCTCTGCCGAAAAGAGTGCTGGAATCCTGCAGCATAGCCGACTAGCGACTTCACCTTTCCGCCACACATGTGCACACACCAAATCTTCTTCAAGAATTCTGCTGGCCGGAGTAAAAAAAAACTCACAGGGTTTTTTATGCATTCACCTAAGTCGACTGGAAGGCGAAAGCCATATTTTTCTTCTCAGTCGATGTATTGAGGCTACTCCGCCCCCTCCGAAAGCTTTCCGCACCTAGCATGGTTCTCTACCACCTCCAGGATCGGAGGCACTTCACCTGGTTTTGCATTGCTCCGTGATCGGCCCACCTCTGACCAAGCTATGATGTCATGTGATGACGTCACCATAAATGCAATTGCTTCTAAAAGCGCGTGGGAAGCATTAGATGAACGAGATTTTTAATACTCTCACAAAGTAAAATTGAGTTATATCACTCAAACAAAATGCTTGCTTTACTTCACAACAACACGCGTGTGTGTAACTACGTATGTGGGGCCTTCACCGCGTTGTCTGCTAAAGAGCGGCGAGTCCGCCAAATCGCGCTTGCTTTACGGTGAAGCTAACTTCCCTCTTGCTATGCGAAAGCAAATGGGGAATGTGGTATGGTTCTCGAGAAGCGCAGCGACCGCGCCATGTTTTGTCCAGCTTTTGCTCCTAGTGTTTTCTTTCTTTTCTGCATGGGATCTTACAAGTAATAAACCTTGTCCCGTGTCTGAGTAAAATGTTGAAGCCGCGCAGGAACTCTCAAAAATAAGCTGCTCAGCTGCCTTGTGTCCAGTAGCCAGAATGTACCTGCTGCTCACGCGATTGTTTTTGATCAGCCTAAAAGTTAGGTGCCACAAAATTGGCGATATATACGTGGCAAGGTCTGACATACCAGCTTTATATGTGCAGAAGTTTGGATTCCTTACTCACCAGAAAAGGAAAGTATGTCAGCAGTTTGCCAATTTCAGAGAAAATACATAAACTCTGGGTGGTACCAGCACCCCTGCCTTCATGCGCTAACGAATACAGCTCGACAATAGGCCGCCCTATTTTGCTTCTCATTTGCAGCCGTGCTTCTTCGTACCATTCATGCAGAAATATAGATGAGCGTTCTAATATCGCTCGGCGACTGAAGGCCCGCGTATCGCTTTACATCTTTGTTGGCTCAAAACTCTAACACGACGCGGAAAGTTTCCTGTGAGCTTTCAATTGCCAGCACAGTCAAAGTTATTTCTTTCTTATTGTCGATTTTGTGTCGCCAAACTTTCTGCTGATGAAAACAATCGCGTGAGTCACGGGATTATTCTAAATGTTCGGCACAAAGCAGCTGAGTAGCTTAGTTGTGGGAGTACCAGCGCGGCTTGGCGATTTTACTCATGCACGGGTAATGTTTATTACTTGTGAGATTGCATGCAGAACAGAACGAAGACACTAGGATCAAAAACTGGGACCGTGCCGGATTCTCGATTTGCATTCGCATATCAAGGGCAAGGTTAGCTTCACCGCAAAGCAAGCGCGATTCAGTGGAGCGGCCGCACTTTAGCAGACGACACGGCGAAGGCCCCACCTACAGCTGTCCCTGCGCTTTCGCGTTAGTTAGAGGCACACCGCAGAGCGCTGACCTAAAACACCTGAAACTTCGTAAAGTAGCGACACTTTCGTCATCCGCTCGCATTCCTCGTCGTTCTCCTCTCCTTCGCACTCTCTTTTCGAGCATGGCGCCGCCTGCCTTGCTCCTGCGTAGCAGACGACGCTTCGCAAAGAGAGCGCGCGCTTGTTAGGCGGCGCGCTTTAAGCATTCGCACTAGCCGTCTAGCTCTTAGTATCATTTTTTTTAATTATATGTTGTTTAGGAGATGTGAGCACACGTTTGTAAATGAGATGTGCGATGTGGAACGTTAATGTCCGGCTATACATGAAGCCTTCTGAAGCTTATACATTGTACACGTTGTCCTCGCGAGGCGAATTCGCCGCGCATACCAATGACGCACTGAGGCTGCCAGTAAGCACTAGAAGTAGCCGTTCCGAAGTATCGGTTGGGTAAATATAGATAACGCCGCTATACGTGCCTGTGTTATGTAGCACTGTTAACTAAAATGGCGTATTTCAGGCATCTCTTTCCCACAAACAAGATCCAGCATCTGGCTCACTTGTCTTTTTTTTCACCAAATCACTGCGCTCGCTATTTCCTGCTAACTGTTTAGGAACCTCACAAAAAAAGGCGTGCTATGGAACGTATTCCTGTCCCGAAGCAATAACCATCAATCTCGTGTGTCTTTCCTTGCATTACAGCCGGGCGCGCCGTACTTCCAGGTCAAGAATGGCGTGCGTGTTATTAAAAAGCATCCTTGATAGGAAAGTGGCGAGCGCCGAGTTTTCAAGAAAGGAAGCGCAATCTAGCCAGAGGACGGTTATTGGTGAGGGGCCAGAAGACTCCACAAAGGGTGCGGACACTTTTTAGAGTGCAAGAAACACATGAGCAATGGGTGTTGGCGGTATTATTCTTGTTAAAAAGTGGTGACTATTATTTATTTAGCAAATAACTGTCAGTGCAAGCAGCAGCTCGGAGCTTCGTTGAAAGAAGAATGCGCCAGAAGGCGTACATCATTTCCAGTCGATACATTTGGACAGCGTTGGTTCATTCGTTAAGAGATTAGACGCACCAACCATAGTGTGCAAGTGCGCCTCGTAGACGTACTTGACATACGAACTATACTCGCTGCTCAATGAACGAGCAAGCGAACGAATAAACTAGCCTGCCACCGTAAACGTTTCCTTCGCGAGAACTCCGCTCGCGGATAATAATATCATCTGGGGTTTTACGTCCCAATACCACGATATGATTATGAGAGACGCCGTAGTAGAGGGCTCTAGAAATTTTGACCATCTGATGTTTTTTAACGAGCATTGACATCGCACGGCACAATGACCTCAAGCTATTCGCATCCATCGAAATGTGACCGCAGCGGTCGGTCGCGCCCTACGGGTCAGCAGCCGAGCACCTTAAGCTCTGCTCCACCACGGCGGAAAGCCACTCGCAGATATAAACCTCCACACGAAATCGCACGTAAACCTTCGCGCTAAATAACACGTGTACATGAGGTTCCTAAACGATGAACGCACCCTGCGACTCGGTTGGGCACGCACACTTTGCCTACCTACCTTCTATCGCAAGTCCATAGGCAGATCTGTCGACGTAAAAGAGCCACTGAAAGCTATTTGCTCCAGGAAAAAAAAAACGAACACACAACAAAAACCGAGTACCACTCCTAATGTGAGCTTTCACACTGCAGCTTTGTTTCTTCAAAATAACTGCGCCGAGTCTCTGAAGTTTCGCAAACACATTTTCCATCGTCAGTCGGCGTGCCTCCGTAGTCGGCGTGCCATGCTAGGTGCACAAACCGATACCGCAAACTCAAACCAGTAGGCGCATCACGTCAAGCAGAAAACGTAACCACACATTCTTGAAAATAAAACACTTAGTACAGACCACGCAGAAGCAGCAATAAAACGTGTGAGGAATAGCGACGTACTGCACAATTAACTGAGACGTGTCTACGGCGTCATAGCACGCAACGATTTGCGCGAACCTCGACGAATACTTAGAGTGAGAGGATAGCAACTTACCTCGCATAGTCGCGTCCAAAACGTCGGCCGAAAGTTATCTCTTTCGATCCGGTGTAACCAAGCCTTCCTTCGCAACTGGTTGCGCTTCCCGGACGGTTTTAACGCGATAGCGTTAGAGCTCGCGTCGCAGAAATTCTGCCGTCGGCGTTGGCACCGTTGGTTGTGAGCGAAAAATCGTCCGTGAGCGAAAAATTGAGAAAGAATAAAATTTTTCGTCCCATTGAGGATCGAACCCGGGCCGTTCGCGTGGCAAGCAGGTGTCCTACCACAAAGCCACGATGTTACTTGCAGCTGCTTCGAGAAAAAACACTACATAAATGCCATGGAGTGGAAGGAGTCTCCTTAACGCATTTTATTCAACAGGTGTCACGACGAAAACGAGCCCATTCGGCGATTTGTAGGCGATTTGTGGAGGCCATCAAACTACGTCGAAAAAGGCCGGGATAGTGCAGCCATCGCCGCTAAAAACACACACGAACTTTCAAACAGCTCTAAAAATGGACAACTATGTCCATCTAGCGGAAAACATATCAAGCCAACGCCGGCTTTCCAGAGGAGGCGTTGATCAAGCAAACAGCAAACGCTAGATAATGTGCTGCCATCTGTGAGGTATTGTGAGACTCTTCATGGCCTCCGAGATGACGAGCGCGCGGCGTGTATCTTGGAGCCCATGCGACTCTTGCTTTAGATCAAAAACCTGTATGTACCACTCGCGCGCGCGCGTGTGTTTTGTCTGTGTGCGTGTGTGTGTAACAATACACATTAATAAGTATGCACCTAGAGGTTGAAGTGCGCACTAGGGGCCGGATTTCGCTATTGCGTTCAACTCTTAAAGGCAAAGCTTAAAGGCCAACTCCGGCGATTTTTTGGCCATGTCAAAGTAATGGTGCTTTTATGTTCTTGAGACGCTCCTGTTACGGGCCCGATAGCAGAAATACTCGGCAAATTGGAGAATAATTTTAAATAAGCAAAAAAGCGCAACACCGAAACCGAAACCCAACCGAGTGTACTGTCTACGTATGACGTAGATGTTGTTACGAACGAACCGGAAATCGTGCAAGGCATGCCGGTGACGCCGGCGCGGAGTATGAAAACTGTGACAGCCGGGACGACCAGCGAAGCGCCGGCCAAACCAACGCTGTCTGTCGCCTTGTGCACAGCAGACTCTCGCTGTAGCGGCCGAAGCGCCGAAGTTAGCGGTGCCCTCGGCTGCGTCACTTCCGCCGCCTTACCAGTACTGACGTCACAGACGCAATGTTGCCAATAATTGTGGGAAGCCAGGAGGGCGTTTGCAGACAATCTTTAAAATTCATTTGCAAACAATCTCCGCATGTCTCAAGCCTGTAATTTGGCATAAATGACGAAAACGTGCAAAGGAACGTACCCAGCGAATTTCATTGAGATCCATCGAGCTCGAAAAATCACCGGAGTTGGCCTTTAAGGGTCCCCCAATTTTTTTGCCTTCGCTTGTTCTGTTTCGGTACCCGAAAGCGCAGCAGAAGCTTATGTCAACCAACCGTGACGTCGGTCTTGTGTGCAAGGCATCTCAGAACACAACGCACGCGGAATGGAAAGTGCGTATCCATAAAACACATGCGCTGAGAACCAGCGAGCCCACGCTTCGAGAGCAATGATGGCAGTCGCGAGCGACTGTAAACAAACGAACGCTACGAGTGGTCCCACGTGACGGCAGTTGGCCAATGCCGACGCGGCGTCAGCCTCGGAGAGGGCAGAGGAGGAAGAAAAGAGAGGAGGCGCGCTTTTATGCACGTATGTCGCTACTTTACGAAGTTTCAGCGATTTTACGCTGGCCGCATGGTGCGGTGTTGAAGATGGAAGTGAACGCCTCTGTACTTTCTTATTTTTGCGAGTACATCAATCCCATGCAACGGCTTTCTGCAGCTTAGGCTTCTAACGGCTTTCTGCAGCCTAATGTTCTATCGCATCAAACTTGTCGGGACTTTTCACATATATATATATATATATATATATATATCATTCGTTTCTATATGACTTTGTATCCTGTGCTAATAAAAAAGAAAGCACAGGAGGGAAACTACTCCGGAACGCGCACGCGTAATGTTCCGACAATAAAACGCGTACGTAGGCCGCTGTTCATCTAATTCATACTGTGAATAAATAAATGAAATTCCCGTAATTATTATCTTGATTGCATCTTAATTGTCGGGTCCAGCGCAGACGGCGGCAAAATCTGCCGAATATCGCCGGTAAAAGACCGAGGCTGAAATTGCACTGTCTAAAGCACCGTTGCAGGAGCCCTATATTAGACGCTGAACTCAAACTGATTGTCGACATTGGCTGAACGACGGCAAAAGTGGTCCAATATGTGTAGGTCCAAGGCATTCGCTAGGTCCAAACTAGGTCCAACGTAGCCGTTGAATGGCCTATATATGTGATGTACAACATTATATATATATATATATATATATATATATATATATATATATATATATATATATGTGTGTGTGTGTGTGTGTGTGTGTGTGTGTAGAGACAGGGAGAGGGTGCTTCAATAAATGTGTCCGGAAGTCCGCGGAAATAATGGCAATGGAATACTTGCTCGTGATCATTACTTTCCCCGTAGTGACAGTAGGTAGAGAAATTAAATTTAGTTTTCAATAGGCACAGACAGGTGGTTGGGTGAAATGGCAGAATTGAAATCGTTACTGCGAAGAGCCTATTGTTGATGGCCTCTGGTAGTCGTTGTGGAGGAATGAAATTCGACCAAATTGTAGGGCTAAACCAAACCGAAGGGCAGGTGATCTCTACTAGCAGATGACCAGAATGACGTTGCCATTCACTAAAATGATTGCAGTGGTGTTAGTTCTGTATTGGTGAACATATATGCGCCATGCCTGTTGCAATACCAAGCGCAGGCCCCGTACACATGAAGCAATGTTTATGGACGATTTATATAATGAAACTCGCTATTTTCAACGTTTCCGCAGAATACTCCAGTAGTGTTTTGCAGGTTTCGGCTTCACCGGTGATACGGGTCAAATTTAATTAATCTGGTAAAATTACGAGCTTCTGCTTTTGGTAAATCCCTAAGCGGCAATGGGCTCTTCACACGACGGGCTCCACTTCTCCCATTTCGCCCTACCGGTTGCCTATGCTAATTAAAATGCACAATAAATTTATTAATTTGTTTGCACCCGTAAGTCTCCATTGATGCTAAGATGTCTGTCGCCACAGAAAAAGTAATTGTGAATGCAGCGAGCAAATGTTACATATATCCCGATCGGCAGTGTGGACATGGAAGATAGGCTCCACCCACAGTAACCAGCGACCAACCAGCCCTACTTTAATATTCTTGTTTTTATCTCCTTCTCAATTATAACATGCTTTCCTTTCCTTTTTTCAGAATCAGTATGGTGACTGGCAGAATAAGTAAGTATTACTTTTCTTCTTCAGTAGCGTCTAAAATGTGGGTAATCGCAATGAACTTGCAACACCAATGCGCCAAGTAAACAGTAACCAAATGGTTTCAAAATAAAAAAAAACTACCTTGTATTACATAAAGACATACAGCGAATATACAGAATTGGTAAAGTTACAAATAAAGTTGAAACTCACTTTAACGAAGTGATGTCCCCATTAGATTTATTTCATTGAACTGAGAAGTTCGTAAAATTGAGAAATATTTTTCGCTCTTGGAAATTTCTTGTTGTAACCTAGCACCACTCAAAAGACACCACGGCATTAGGTCTGACGCTAACACGCCCGTGCGCGTTTGAAAAACGTGTGAGGGTTGCGCGCACATGAAGCCTCCCTTGTCCGGATCATGCATACCAGTAAATGGTCACGTCAAGCTGTGACAGCCTGCCCAAATACGAAGACAGGGAAAGCGATAGCTATATCATGTTCCGGCCGTACGGAGGCGCTCGAGTAAACCTCCGACACTCATCGTGCATTTAGTATGCATTTATATCTTATAGGGGACTGCATGAAAAGGCGAAAATTCGATAACATCATGACGTTGCGAGCATATTATAATTAACTTGGCGCAAGCGACGTGCTAGAAAACTTTTCGATCATTCTGCTAACAGGTGTCGGGCTTACAGATAAAGGAGGAGGTTAACGGAGAAGGGAAAATATAATCCACAAGTTTCAACGCGCGCTTCGAGAAAGTAAAGGCAAGGTGTCATCAGGCACTGAGAAAAAACGTGGAACTCCTCCGCTTAAAACGCGCCTTTAATATTATGCCCTCAGAAATTCAAAACTAATGGAAAAGCGCCAAAAACGATGAACTAGCACATTGTCATTATGAAGAGTCTCTTATCCACAAATTTGTTGCAGTGACACGAGAAAGCACGTGACACATGTCTCACCTTCCGAGTTTTTTTACGTGGCACGCGCAAATTAAGCTAATTTAAATATCCTAACTAGCTCCATCAAGCGGCCAATAAAGATCATTTACGATCAGTTCACTGAAATCAGGTCAAGTAATAAAAATGGTTGCGTTCATGTGCGTTCAACATAAACCAAAACCATGGCCTATGTTTATGTTTAAACAGCCTAATCATTTATTCTGCATGAATTAGGCAGTCGCACACTGCTGAAACTTGTCGCACATGTAATTTGTGATGCAACGCAACACATTTTCTTTCGTTCAATTTTTATGGTTCTCGAAAACAGAGCACAACGCAACGAAAATAACTTACATCAAAAATGACAAAAGCGTGTGGTTTATGTACAATTCGTAATTATAAAGATATGTAATCGCACATCAAGCTTCCCGCGTCCATCTCTCCTGTATGGAAGAAAGCAAGTCCGCACGCAAGACGAGGCGTGCATTTCTATGCAGGAAGACTTACTAATATAATAATATCTGCGGTTGAACGTCCCAGAACAACGATATGATTATTAGGTACGACGTAGTGGAGGGCTCCCGAAATTTTGACAACCTGGGGTTTTTTAACGTGCACCTAAATCTAGGTACACGGGCCACACACATTTTCGCCTCCATCGAAAATGCAGCCGCCGTGGCCGGGATTCGATCCCGCGAGCTCCGGGTCAGCAGTCGAGCGCCATTACCACTAGACCATCGTGGTGGAGCTGCAGGGAATCTTACGGGACTAGGCGTAAATGTCAGTGAGCGTAACAGCCACTCCACATTCGGGCCCATAGGTTGCATTCGGGCCCACGAGTTGCACATGTAGCGAAGTACAGCTTCTTCAAAGCTGCGTCCATAGTCTCTAGGAATCAAGACACAAACACAAAATAAAGCAAAAGAGCACATGACCGACGCGCGCGACCGCACATGCTAAATCGACGGGCTTAACTGACATTGCAGAAGCAGAAGCAGCCGCGTGGATGGATACAAGATCAACGCTCGTAAGGAATTAGGTTAGAGGGTTATCACTGCCAGTACATTACGTAAAGCATGCTGGTTAAAAAAACATGGAAGCCTTTATGATTGCTGACGCAATGTGAACGCCACACGCCTTTATCTTTTTGCGCGTTACTATCTTTATCGCAATGAGTGATGGCATGCGCAGGCTCGAGTTCACATTTCAATTCGCGGCGGTCCATGCATCTCCGTGCATGCACTGGCCAAATGACGCGCGATGTGCTGCTTGGCGAGAAAGCGGGGCTTTTAAACATCGGTCTTATAGCGGAATTTTAAGTTCTAATTATGTCGTTATTGAAGTTCACTGCTTCAATCCACATTTCTGATGCCTAAGGAAATCAACATCAATTACAATGAAGGAGGCGCTTGTAAGTGTCTTTGAAAGTCCGTCTTATGGGCCTCGACAGCTGGTATGGTGGGGTTGCGGAGCCACCACTAGACGCAGCGTGCGTGACGCCGTCGTGACATGTTGCGGGCGCTTTACGCAATGACATGCGGAACACGCAGCGCACGTTATTGTGTGGACTCCGCAGAACTCAACACGTCGCAAGATATTTAAAATGCAAGCCGTCTTCTTCACGACAATTATCTTTACGTGGACAATCATGTTTAAGGCGTTAGGCTGAAAACTGTATCTACAAAGGGGCCTTCCGAATTCATTGACAAGTGTATTGCTCAGATGAAGAGCGTCGGCTAGGACGTCCGCCTTCAGGAAGCTCTTCGCGTAGAGCATTCTTTGACCTTTGCATCCGTTATGTTGGTACTAGGTGTTCGGGATAAGCAAGAAGAAAGTTCGTCCCGTTCCTCTCGCTTTTTCGTGTTTGATGAGCCTAAGATGCCTCATCAAACACGAAATTTGACCGTCGGCGTCTCGCTTCCCGCGCTGTAGGGGACGACGAGTGAGCAAAAAATCATAATCACGAGATGATGTCTTCATATGAATTCACGATGACGTCACAAAGCGCCAAATTTTGTGGTCATCATGACGTCACCATGGCGTCAAAGTGACGTAACGTCACATGATCACGTCATCACATCGTATCGTACCTTGGTCAAAGATCGTCCGATCTCGGAGGCAACGCAAAACCAGGTGACGGACCTCCGATCTTGGAGGCAGCGCAAAACCAGGTTAAGTGGAGAAAGCATTAATACATCAGCTGAGGGGAAAAAGAAGATGGCTTCGGCCTTCGAGTCGTCTTAATTGAATGCGTAAGTGGCCTTGTGAGTTTTTCGCGTTAGCTCCTTCCTTGGGGCTGTCCAATGATTTCTGCACATCTTCCCAGTTTACTATAGAAGCAATTGCACATTGTGACAGCAAGGTGCACATGCAAGGCTGGGAGCCGAGGATAGCGCAAACACACCGCTGCCTTGGCTATGTTTGTCAACAAGTGTGAGCACAACTCCTGCACAGACCTACCGTGCGCATGGCTCTGGCAATCGCCGCGTCGCCTTCAAGATATCAACATCTTTAACGCTTCGTCCAAAGGTCAGGTTGCCGCCTTTCTCATAGCGCGAAAACAAAACTGTCGGAATATAGGCAAAGCGCAGGGCTATCGAACTTCTCTCATCAGCTCCCAAAAAGTGCCCACTGCACATGCGGTTTTCGTGATTCACAAGCTGCCGAATACCTCCTTCGTGGCTAAAAAAGGCAAAGTATATGACCACGAGGAGCAAATATGCGCAATAATAGAAGGGATTTAAAAAATGAAGAGTGCATGCTTATCTGTTCCGTCGCACCACCTCCATCCAACGCTCTCGCCGCTCGTTCTCGTGAGCCTTCCATATAAATTCATATTATTTCATTTTTGACAGCTTGTCAACAGCGTTTCTGTAGCTGTTGTGACAGCCATACATGCAGCAGTAGCATAGCTGCACTCCTGTTTGGCCGCGAATTAGCTTCGTTCTTTCGAACTGCTCTGGTTCTGGCCGTACGCACCCGCTCTCAGCCGCGACTGATTAGTGGCGCACCGCGGCGTGGATGGCGCCTCTTTTTCACTCAAAGCTGCAGCGCACTAGGCCTATAGCAAGATTTTCGATCTTCATTAAATTTGCCCTGAAGTTGACTGCTTTTTTCTGGCGTGCTGACGGCTCGGACGATATATCCGTGACTAAGACGTATTATATTGTTTTTGTGCTAGCTGGGCGAGTGCGTTTTTTTTCGCCTTTTAGTTTCTTTTCTTTTGAGTCATTTGTGTTTATCTTTACCCTCTGAAGCTTTCTGCGTCTCACGTGAAGAAATGCTTAGGGGGAGGAAGCCCCAGGGCATAGATTAATTTTCTCCGAGATGGGGCCACCCTTACCAAGCGACGATGCAGTGTAATGACGTCATCATTTCGCGTCAGATTATGTGATGCCATTTTGTTGTAATGATGAGGCCAATACTTTGGGCGATCTGTAACGCCATAATGATATCATCCGTGATCACGTATCGTTTTCGAATGTTTGTGCTGACACCGACATCGCCAGTGAATTCTAGGGTTTATTAACGCATCTAAAGCCCTAGCTTTAACACGCGTACACCGGCGCTTACATTTCGCATTAAGGAGTGGCATATTCGTCGGTAACTTTTTGATCGCATCGTATCTGTTTCTAGTTTGTACCATAGGCTCTCTTCGAACTTCGCCTACTGGCCAATTTCTTCTTTCTGCGCCAGAGACAGATAACATTTCGCTGACGATACGGTAATGCCGGGGTAGTGTACTCACGGATTCAGACGCGACATCAATTTTTTTTGTTAGTATAACGACTTGCATAACCACGTCATGTCACGATGAATCTGGTCTCTAAAGAAAATGTTGACCGTGATTTACGCGTTGAAATCAAAATTGCGCCGATATGACCTGAACTGAAGACGGTAGAAAGGAAAACATGTGCATTACTTTGCCCTAAATTGTCCTATTTCGATGCGTGAGTTCTGTACACCCTATTCCGTAAGAAAAAAGCTGTGGTCAGCATTCCGTACATCTCGTCCTCTTTCCTCTCCTCCTTGCTTGCGTTTCTATGTAAGCACGTGAGAAAAACGAATATCCGTGGCTTCATAAAATCAGGCTGTGAGCAAAACGACGAGGAACGAAGTCAAGTTCTCTTGAAGTGCTACATCTAAACCTTCTATAGGGGAGACCCGCTCAAGTTTGTCCGCCGACGTCAGCGCTTTCCATTCTCCTACAGGAGGAAGTGAACTTCAGCAGTGAGCTAAGACCCCTCAGCTCCCCTTAGTTCCAACGCATTACGAAGCTCCTACTGCACGTGAAACGTTTCTTGTTCTGGGACTGGTCACGGTGGCGCGACATCGTTGTTAACTGCCATAACAGCTTTTTAAACACGAAGGGGTTGATTTCACCCGTAAAGTTCCACTGATTCCAAAACAGATGCCTCCAAGAAAGCAGACGACAGCCATGGCTTACTTTGTCAAGTTCACTGTCAGCAATAACATTGCCAAGCTCTGAGTCAGCAATAACTTTTTTCATTCCAGTCAGCACGGCTTTCGCTCAGAGAGAGAGAAGAAATAATAGGGAAGGAAAGGCAGGGAGGTTAACCAGTATAGGACAGCCGGTTTGCTACCCTACACATGGGGACAGGGTGGGGGACATTTAAAGATGGAGAGGAGAGAAAGATATAAAGATAGCACATGACACTACACACACAAAATCAGTCGGTCACTCTTGCATGGTACGCGACAGTTCTGTCACAGCCGCTTGTCCAAGTTCGTCTCTCTTAAAAACCTGAGCAGTGCCTTCGTCGCCTTCAACTGTGATGGCTTCTGTTGACGACATGCAAGAACTGTTTCAACAGACATTTGTCTGCTGTCAAGGCGCGCTAGAACGGACGCCAGTGACTGTCTCTGAACATTATACGCCGGACAGTCGCACATGACGTGGTGTAGCGTCTCCTCGCAATGACGGGCACCGCAAAGAGCGTTGTCGGCCATTCCAATCCGCAAAGAATAGGACTTCGTAAATGCCACCCCTAGCCATAAGCGAAAAAGCAGTGTGGCCTCTCTTCGGCGGAGTCCAGATGGCATACAGGTTTTTCATGTGACACACAACTAGCTTCCTTTTATCATGATATCAGTTCCAGCCGTCACTTAAAGATACCTGTTGACAACCTCTCTTTAGACTGAAAAAGCATTCGACAAAGTCCCACATCAGCGGCTACTACTAAAGCTTTCTCGTTTAAACATTATTACAAATGTATTTAATTGGATTTGCAGCTTCCTTACCAATGGTCGACAGTTTCTGTATGCTAACGCCGTCTAATCTAGCCGTTCCTGTGTAATCTCTGCTGTGCCGCAAGGTACAGTGCTCGGACCATTACTTTTTTTTATTTACATCAACGACCTTCCATCAAACATCTCTTCTAGCATTCGCCTGTTTGCAGACGACTGCGTCGTATACCGTCCCTTAGCAAACTGCCCAAATATTAATACTCTTCAAAACGACCTCAATCTCATTGTATCCTGTTATGAAAAGTGGCTAATGTCTTTAAACATAAATAAAACTTCATTGGTATCTTTCCATCGCAGGCCCCATCACCAGTCAGCAGAATATACCATTTCCGGCTCTGCAGTCTCATCCGCTGAATCCTACAAATATATTGGCGTCACATTTTCAAGTAACATTTCCTGGTCAGCTCACGTGACTAACATATTCAACTCCGCGAATCGCACTCTGGGCTTCCTACGTAGGCACTTAAGACTTGCGCCCCCATCAGTTACGCTAATATCATATATTACGTTTGTTCAGCCGGAATTAGAGTATGCGTCTTCTGTCTGGGATCCCCACCAATCTAACTTATCCAACATTCTAGAATCGATTCAAAACCGTGCTGCGCGTTTTATCTACTCTGAATACACCTACAATTCCCGTGTTTCAAAACTTAAAACTCGTGCTCACCTTTCTGATCTAGAATTACGACGTCACATATCTCGACCTATCCTTTTTTACAAATTTTATCATGATCCCAGCCATCCTGCCAGTCCATCGCCCATCAAGGCGCACAAACAATTCAAGAGCAGTATATCTTCCGCCAGCACAAAGCACCGCCCATCTTCGCTCCTTTTTTGTGACAATCGCACGGGACTGGAACCGTCTGCCTGCAACTACCGTGCACCACTCTGACCCCCATCAATTCAAGATTGCCCTCCAATCACTTCTTTGCTGTAATTAATACCCATCCCTCGTGTAATACCCCAGCTGGGGCCTTTGAGGTATTCAAAATAAATAAATAAAGTGCGCTGAATATATAAACAAATTTTTCTGCGTGCAGTAGCAGTGCGGGGTCGGATTTCATCACGTGAATAAAAAATGAGTATCTGTACGAAACATTCAACATAACCAGAGTTCATTCCTGCTTCACAACAGTGCGTTCAACTTCTGTCTTTTCACCAATAATAAAAATTTACGACGGTATATACAGTGTGGCGAGGAGTCAACTTACACATTTCAAATCGTTGACGAAGCCATTGATGCCAACCGCAAGCCATTGATGATAAAAAAGTTGAAGCAATTTATGAGGACCTACGGAGGCGTGTGTGCGCATTGAAGAAGCGTTTGCAACAACGTATTTATGTAAAAGGAGGCCATCTGCCAGATGTAGTCTTCAAGAAATGAACTTGTAATTGGTGATAAATGTATGACATGCTTGGTCGTATATATAAACGCCCATTTTCTCCCTGCGTCCTATATATATATATATATATATATATACAGATATATTATATATATATATATATATATATATATATATATATATATATATATGTATATATATACCTTTCACGTTTCCATTACAATTACTACAGTGCAGTTACAACAATACAATTAACGTCTCCTACGTCTGCCATGGCCTCATTATCTGTTGGTTTTCAATACGGTTGTATCAACCAAAGAAACGAGCCGTTAAAATTTCGTACTTCATATATGTCAGTTGGCTCCACCCCAACCTATATTTACGCTTCTGCCGCTATTCAGTATCACAGAGGGCGTGATAAAAGGCGCGTCTGTCTAGCCTGCTTAGGCCAGACAGAACGCCTTTTAGAATTAGGCTCAACAACCATCGGTCGCTTGTACGTTCCCTGCCCGGCTTTACGCTATCTAAACGTATCGCATTGGAAGATGAAAACTTTGACGGCATCAGGGTGACACTCTTCGAAAACAATTTTCGGACAACCAGAGAACTATTTTTCTACACATTCAACACGATCAAAAACGAAATAAATGAACATCCAGGCACCCCCTCCGCATTACGATCATTAAAATGCGCAAACACCATTCTCTAATCAGTGCCCAGCGCCTTGCCGCCTTTTGGGAGAAAATTAATGTTTTGAATAATACCGCTATTTGGTGCAGCTGTAAGCTTATGCGTCTCAATATTAGGATTAGCTTGCCGCTTCAATCACAGCGGGCATGCACAGGTAAGTGGTCCCGGACGTCGTACAGTTTAGTGTACGTCGTACGGCACTGCACTTAAGCTGTCATTACACTAACAATATTTCGCTCCATCTGTTTCCTTTACACCCTTTCTCTTTTTCTACCTCTTTTTCTCTCCCAAAAAGAGCCAATGCGCTTAACGAATACTGACGGCGCGGCAACACTACCGGCCTCTTCAGATCTTACACCCACGCCAACACGCCGAAAGCCCTCAGTCCCTACCCCACCAATTCCTTTAACACAGTAAACGTCGAGGAAGGACGTCAAGGAAAAAGAAATTTAAAAAGCCGCTCGTGGTTTTTCACCGGGAGGTGGAATACTAGAAGCTCAGGGTCATTACATTGTCCGTTTAGGAGAACGTGGAGGCGTGGAGGCTGCATCGCTGTCAAAATATGGCATCGCTTCTTAAACTAACTGTCAAGACGTTTATTAGCGGGCACTCGGCGACGGCGACAGTCAAAGCGGGGCCGACTCTCTGCACGAAGGGCGTGCTCTCAGAGAAGAGGATGACCCATTACTGAGTAGGAACGTTTCGTTACAATTACCCCGGGTACGAAAAGGGAGCCACCTGGCGACCCAGCAGCTTGTCACTATGAGTGGGTCATGGTAGGGCTTCAGGCGCGCCACGTTGACAATGTCGCGCCCTTGACGGCGCATGTGCGAAGATGGGTTCGATCAGGTAGTTGACCGGGGATGTGCGTTCGACAACACGGTAGGTGCCTTCGTATTTGGGCAGTAGTTTGGAAGAGAGGCCAGTTGCAGTGGTAGGGACCGAGAGCCATACGAGCGCTCCAGAAAAGAACGTGGGCGCAGAACTGGTGGTGTCACCGCGAATGCTTTTCTGCCGCTCTTGGTTCTGCGTAGTAAATGTCTTGGAGAGCTCGCGACACTCTTCAGCAAGTCTGGCTGTGGCAGAAATAGGCGCACATTCAGATCGATCCGGCTTGCAGGGAAGGATTGTGTCGATTGTGTGCGACGGGTGCCTGCCATACAATAAGAAGGGTGAGAAGCCAGTAGTGCTTTGAGGGGCGGTATTGTAGGCGTACCTGACGAAGGGCAGAATGGCATCCCAATATGTGGTCGGCGGCGACGTACATCGAGAGCATGTCGGTTGAAGCATTCGGTTGAAGCATTCGGTGAGGCCGCGGTTGAAGCATTCGGTGAGGCCATTCGTCTGTGGGTGATAAGCAGTAGTTTTGCGGTGAACAACGTTGCACTCTTTCAGAATGGCTTCCACGACTTCCGACAAGAAGACACGGCCTCGATCACTGAGCAGCTCCTGGGGTGGACCGTGACGCAGCATGAATCAGTGGAGCAGGAAGGAGGACACATCGCGCGCTGTAGACGCAGGGAGGGCGGGAGTATCAGCGTATCGCGTGAGGTGCTCTACAGCGGCGATGGCCCAGCGGTTACCAGCGGACGTCAGAGGAACTGGCCCATACAAATCGATGCCAACGCGCCCAAAGGGTCGGTCAGGGCAAGGTAGAGGTTGCAGACCTGCCGGCGACAGGTGTGTTGAAGTTTTGCGGTGCTGACAATCGATGCAGGAGCGAACGAACTTCTGCACGTACCGGTACATCCCTCGCCAAAAGTACCGTTGGCGAATGCGGTGGTAGGTTTTGCGTACCCCAGAGTGTGGACACTGCGGATCAGAGTGGAACGACTCGCATATGTCAGAACGCAGACTGCGGGGTATTACTAGTAGCCACTGGCGGCCGTCGCCGTTGTAATTGCGTCGGTGGAGAAGGTCGTCGCGAACGGCGAAATGGGGGGCTTGACGACGCAACGCGCGAGTGGATGGTGTGGCCGATGGATCCGTCAGCAAGTCTATCAGTGAGGCAATCCATTGATCCTTGCGCTGTTCGGTAGCAGGGCTGGGCAGTATCGCGATACAAGAGTATCGCGATAGTATTTCAGAGATACTTTTCAGTATCTGTATTTCTGTATCGATACATATTTGAAAAATGTATTTGTATCTCAGTAGTGAAATACTTTTACTACGTATCGCTTGTATCGTGATACTATGCAGGGCAAGGGTATCTCGTTACATTCTTTCGTTTTTTGGCGGAAATGAGCTGAAGCGTGTTTCCAAATGGGGAATGAAGGTTCTTTCTTTTTTTGTGCTAAGAAGAGCAAAGGCGCGCCGGCGGTCGGTGACATAGGAAGGGCAGCGATGGTTTCCCCTCAAGAAAGGAATGGTCCATGTGGTAAAGCGCGCGACGCCGCTTACGGCAGAATCGCGGCTACAGAATTGTCGGACTCTGCCGATGAAAGTCATTGTCTCTCAAGGCTAGTGCAGCACGCCTAATTTTTTTCGGATGACAAGCTTCCTGAGCCCCCGCGCAGATGCCGTCTTAAAACAGAGGCTTTGCAACGCTTCGTGTGCGTTGATTTCTCAAAGCGGCGGCACTTCCAAAAGCAATTCCCGTTGTGGCGGCGGAAGTGATTAGAAGATGGCTATCTTTGACGTGCTTTCATACACATCGCCAGCGTGTCAGGGTGCGTTCCTAATTCATTTATAAGCGTGAAACGGTATTTTGTGGTACAAGGCTCCCCCATCAACGGAGCCGACTTCGCTGTTGTGACTGGCTGAAATAGGTGGTGCTGGCAGCCTTTTTGAAGAGTGATCCTTTCGGACCGGGCGACGAGTGCTTGCTGTAGCCTCTGATAAGGAGCTCTGAGTAGCTGTCTCTGCTTTCACATCTGCTTAGGAGAGCTGGCAGGAGCTACCTGGAAGGGCTTAAACCTTCTCACCAGCACAGAACGTTATTTTAGGAAGCCAGTGTTTGAATTGTGCAGTTCTGAGATGTTGGGCTCCGTTGCGCGTAGGTAATTATGGCAAGCTTACATGGGAAGGGGTATTCTCAGCCTTCTGGTAGGGCGTCGACCGGAAAAGACGGCTGAGGAGTCCGAAGATGAGGACCGACTTCGGCTTCTCAACGGTCAGAACAGACAAACGGGAGGGCGGAAGTGTTTCAGTACCTAGATGACCTGATAAAAGATATCGCCATGCAGCAGGTCTATCCAGCTATGAAGGCGGTAAGTATTCACTATAACACAAATTTGTGCTCGTCTGCAGCAGTAGAGAGACTTTTTCCTTTCGCAAGTCTTGTGTTGAGGCCAAACCGACGCTATCTAGAAGACAGTCTATTTGAGAAGCTCCTTTTGCTTAAGTGCATCTGAAACAGCAGCCTTCTCAGCAAAACAGATGTCACGTGCAAAATGAACGTATAGTTTTTCTCAATTCACTGGTGTTCGTTAGTAATTCTAGTGATTTGCTTGAACTATGCTATTTCTGGCATAGCTCATCTTTTTCTCACCTAGTATGTCGATTTCGGTTCCCAATGCTTGTGACTCTTTCTGTGAAATAGTGTAATTTTTATTGCAATTGATACCTGTAATGATGTGAGTATTACCAGTTATGTACTTTGTAAACCCTCCTCTGTAATGTCTTAATGGCGTTGAGGGTATTGTAATAAATGAATAAATAAATTGCAAATTTCAATGCGCTGCAACTTTATTTACAACATTATGCGGGCACTTAGTAAATGTCTTCAGAGTATGTGCATCACCATATGCTCATATGAGCATCCCTGAAATAAAAAAAAGTATTTCAGTATCTGTATTGCTGTATCTGTATACCGAAATACTTTTTTCGTCTTTTTGCAAAAGTATCTCCGAAATCTCCCGTTACGTCAAAGGCAAACGTATCTCAGTATCTGTATTTTAGGCTTCCAACGCAGGTATTTCGATATCTGTATTCCGGAATTCTTTTCCAAGTGTCTTTGTCCAGCCCTGTTCGGTAGCGATGGTGTGAATGTCGATGGAAGAACGACAAAGTGAGACGGTGAGCTGTGGGCATTGTCGTCAGGCAAGGGAGACCGCGACAGGGCGTCGGCGTCAGTATGCTGGCGTCCGTTGCGGTACAGCATGTGGATGTCGTAGTCTTGCAGGCGAAGTGCCCAACGGGCGAGACGGCCTGAGGGATCCTTCAATCACGACAACCAGCACAGTGCATGATGGTCGGTGACGACATCAAATCGGCGACCATACAAATAAGGTCGGAACTTCGTAATGGCCCAAATTATTGCCAGGCATTCTTTCTCAGTGACGATGTAGTTGGTCTCGGCTTTAGTAAGCGTACGACTTGCATATGCGACGACATATTCCGGGAACCCAGGTTTGCGCTGGGCAAGGACAGCACCGAGGCCAATACCGCTGGCGTCCGTGTGTACTTCTGTAGGGGCCGTAGGGTCGTACTGGCGTAGAATGGGAGGGGACGTCAACAAACGACGGAGCTTTGCGAAAGCGTTGTCGCACTGTGACGACAACGAATTGAGGGGCCCGTTACTTCCAAGAAGCTTCGTCAGCGGTGATATGATAGTCGCGAAGTTTCCGATGAAGCGCCGAAAGTAGGAGCATAGTCATACGAAACTGCGCAGTTCTTTGACGGACGTAGGTTTGGGGAACTCTGTCACGTCCCGAAGCTTGGCTGGATCCGGGAGGATGCCGTCCTTGGACACGACGTATCCTAGTATCGCCAGCTGCCGTGCTGCAAATCGGCACTTCTTTAGATTCAATTGTAGCCCGGCGTCGCTCAAACGCGTCAAAACCTGCCGCAGGCGTTCAAGGTGCGTTGAGAAGTCCGGGGCGAAAACGACGACGTCGTCGAGGTAGCACAGGCACGTGTGCCATTTCACGTTGCGCAGAACGGTATCCATCATGCACTCACAGGTCGCGGGCGCATTGCACCGCCCAAACGGCACGACGTTGAATTCGTACAAGCCGTCGGGTGTGACAAACGCTGTCTTCGGTCGAGCGTCATCTGCCATGGGGACTTGACAGTACCTTGAGCGCAGATCGAGCGATGAAAAGAACTGTGATCATTGCAGGCTGTCAATGGCGTCGTCTATTCGAGGTAGGAGATAAATATCCTTACGGGTGATCTTATTGAGTCGTCGGTAGCCCACACATAAGCGCACAGAGCCGTCCTTCTTTGCAACGAGAACGACAGGAATCGCCCACGGGCTGTTTGAGGGTCGAATAACATCGCGGCGAAGCATGTCTTCGACTTGCTCGTTAATTACACGACGCTCTGTTGGCGACACGTGATATGGACGTAGCCGCAGTGGTGGTTGGGCGCCAGTGTCCATGCGATGCGTGAGAGCAGACGTGCGGCCGAGAGAAGTGTGCGCGACATCGAACGAAGAATGAAATTCTTCCAACAGGCACGCAACAGGCAAGGTTGCCAGCAATCGAGGAACCAAATATATCAGCGGGTGACGAATCAGATGTGGAAACAGCATTGAGCGAACGGCAGCTGGCGCAGTGCGTGTCACCCGGTGCGTCCATAACTTGTGCGTCTTCGAGGGCTTCCACTCTGCCGAGACATTCCCCTCGCACCAACCTAACAATGTACGGTGATGGGTTCGTAACAAAAATATCGGTGTCGCCCTGAATGATTTGCATGATCGCAAATGGCACCAGCAAACCTTTCCTAGTGAAAACGCGGTCAGATGGAGAAAGGAGTGCAACGGCGTCGGCGAGACCGATGCAATAGACTGACACAGCCGTCGACGAGTCTGCAGGAACTGTGCTGTCGTCTTTGGCGAGTACCTTGGTCGCAGCCGGTGGGCTGTCCACCGGCGTTAAATCTGAGAATGGTGAGAGCTCTATTTCGGCTGGTGCGCAACGAATTACGCCGGTGTGACGGGCGAGAAAATCCCTTCCCAGGATGACGTCGTGAGAGCATGAAGAAATAATGATGAATTCGACGGCGTACAGAGCGTCCTGAATAATGACACGGGCTGTGCACACCGCTGTCGGGTGAATACTTTGTGCGCTGGCTGTCCGGAGGGAGAGCCCGGAAAGTGGCGTCGTCACTTTTCGTAGTAGTCGGCTAAATTTAGCGTCCATAACGGATACGAGAGCTCCAGTGTCCACAAGGGCCAATGTGCGCACACCATCTACAAACACGTCTACTACGTTCCATGGGCTTTGCTGAGGGCTTTGGCAGTTCGACAGCGTCGCAGCCTCTTGGACTGCGACGAGGTCTCGTGCGACCGGACGAGGCCGCATCGGTGACAGTGAGCGGCGTCGTGGGGATCGCGAACGACGGGTAGATGGACCTGGGCGTGACGTCGTTGACATAGGCGGCGGCGGGCCGTAATACGGGCGGCTGGACTGGTTGGTGATGGCTGATCCGACTCGAGGCGGCTGCACGCGATTGCAATAACGGGCGATGTGACCGGCGCAACCGCACGCAAATCAGATCGGGCGGTTGTTGGAAGTGCGCCATCGGTTGGCCGGGCTAGGTCCCATCCACGTCGCAGGACGCGAGGGACGGGGCGGCTGCTGATATGACGACTGCATGGCGGGCTGCAGTCGGGGCGTATGGATGATGCCGGCGTACGCAGCCGGCACACTCGCTTCGAAGGCTTGAGGCCTGGCGACGGCTCCGGCGTATGTTAGCGGGGGCACCACAGCGAGCGCTGCGGGTGGCCTGGTTACAACTTGCGCGTAACTGAGCGGCGCAGGCGCCGGAAGGGCTGGTGGTATTCCGGCATGACCTCCGCGATTTCCTGCTCAATAGCCCGGCGTAGAGGAGGCATCAGTGTGGTCGACTGCTGTTCAACATGTTGCGGGTGAGAGAAGGCCAGTAGAGAGAACTGGCGGGCAATTTCCTCGCGCACGAATGACTTGATCTCGGCGAGTAAGACGGAGTGGTCCGACACGGCCGACAAGCCAGCGAGATCGGCGTCGCTTGATGGAGGTCGACGCGTCATCAGCCGCTGCCGGCGCAGCTCCTCGTAACTTTGGCACAGTGCGATGAGCTCTGCCACAGTGTGAGGGTTTTGGGCGAGTAGCATAATGAAGGCATCGTCGTCGATGCCTTTCATGACGTTCCGGATCTTGTCGGCTTCAGACATGGTCGCGTTGGCTTCCTTGCACAAGTCGAGCACGTCTCCAATGTAGCTCGTGAAAGAGTCGCTGGACTGCTGGGCTCGTTCATGTAAACGCTGTTCGGCTTGCAGCTTGCGAACGGCAGGGCGGCCAAACACGTCGATGATGGCTGTCTTGAAAGCGGACCACGTAGCGAAATCGGATGCGTGGTTGTTGTACCATAGACATGCCACACCCGCGAGGTAGAAAACGAGGTTGCTCAGTTTGCCTGCCTCGTCCCATTTATTGGGGACGCTCACACGCTCGTAAATCGCGAGCCAGTCCTCGACGTCGGTGCCATCCGCGCCGGTGAAGACAGGAAGGTCGCGGATGCGGGGGACACCTGGACATGGCGTCGGTGCAAGACAATAGGTTAGCGTTAAGAAAAATCATTCTTACTGACCTTCTTGACATCCTGCTCCTCTTCTTCCTTCTTTTTTCCCTTCTTTTTCTCCTTCCTTGTTAAGTTCCTCTTTCCCTTCCTTTCCGTCATTTGCCCTCTACTCTTAACATGGCATAAGACACACACAAGCTGTAAATATTGTTACGTCTTGAAGAAGACGGGGCTTCCGTCGAAATAAATATATATAGACGGTGTTTCAGCAAAGGCTTGCGGAACTTCTTTAACATAAGCCCTTCGACGAAAACCTCTCCAAAGGAAACTGCTAGCTGCGGCAGACGCCAGGAAGTATCAGTGGTGTCTTTGGTGTGTTAAGTGGCTTGAAGGTGAATTAAAATTCGCGAATTAATTGGCAAGGTTTGGTGGTTAGCTTCAATGGCGCGTTGGTAACCTCCTATAAGACGATGTCGTATAAGTTTCTAAGGTCGTTGTCTAACGCCCTACAGCGGGAGAAAACCTGACGTCTGTGTGTGTGCGTGTGTACACTTTCAACAATATCTAAATCTATGTGCGACGTCAAACTTGCCATTGTCAATGACCGCCTGACGTAGCTAATTGAAAAGGTCGTTGGAGAATTTGGGTTCATTGACTATGTAATACTCATGTTTCTCACAACTGCTGACGTCCGCCGAAACTGATACCTTGCTTCTTTTGAGAATTCATAGTTTTTTTTTTCGAAACATGCACCGTTAGACATGTTTGTAGGTGTTCGTTGAAACAGCCTACACATACACAGACATCCACAATGATAGATAGATGGACACACGAACGGACGGATGGACGGATGGATGGATAGAAGGATGAATGGATGGATGGATGGATGGATGGATGGATGGATGGATGGATGGATGGATGGATGGATGGATGGATGGATGGATGGATGGATAGGCTCCCCCAATTATACATGAGTCAAAATGAAATTTTAGCCTTTCCAAAACTGCCGAATTCTACTTTTGAGGTTGAGTTGTATTTGTGTCTGTTGGTGCGTAATCTTGAAAATGTTTGCCTGCCGAGAGACGAAAGACAGTGGAGAGAAGTGGCACACACAACTACTGTACTAACAACTGTTAAATGTGAAGTATTTTTAGGGAACCAAATATACTTTGTCCGTTTCTATCTATCTATCTATCTATCTATCTATCTATCTATCTATCTATCTATCTATCTATCTATCTATCTATCTATCTATCTATCTATCTATCTATCTATCTATCTATCTATCTATCTATCTATCCGCCTGTCTTGTGGTCATCTTCCTAACTCTATATATGCCAGTACATACCTGTATAAGAGCAGGACACGAGTATATGAAGAACACAATTCACAGATCATGACGTGAGTAACCTGAAAAAATTCGGCAGATCCCCCGTATCGTGGGAGTCGACGTATGCGAAGCATACGGCGGGAAGGTGACTGTGGCGTAATTTTTTTACTGAGCAAAACGTTACGAATTCAAGCTACAGATTTGTAAAATTTTTAAACGCACGCATATACGTTGAAGAGCCGCGTATGTGTTATAAATCAGGTGTTTACAGTTGGTAACGCTGCCGACGGCGACGTGGGTATTACCAACACCAGAAGCAGTAAGGTGATATGCAAGGCTTATAGTTGTCCGTTATGATGGAGAACGCACGCGCGTTTCACGAACCCGTGTGCACGTGTGGAAGAGGTTCTTGACAGTTATTGAACAAGGTCATCATCACCATGAACAGTGAGCACCTGCAGCTGGTCATGACTTGTTATCGGATCCGATTGTGATAGCGGTGACGAGTGGTCCATGTGTAGTGAAGTATGAGGTATAGTACAGCGGTTACAAATTGTGGATGCCTCAGTCATTTCGTCGACAAATCGTCTGCCTAAAGCGGCGACGTGTCGGAAACAAAAGTCACCCTTCGCATTGGTGAGGTTTAGTCTGTTGAGGTTGCTAGGCTTGGATAGTGCTACGTAGACCAACATCAACGGATGGCACTTGTCGTATTCGTAGATTACCTGGGCTTATTTGACTTAAATAGACTATACTACAAAGCGGCTGTCAATCAATCTATCATCCTCGGTCAGGATGAGGCCATCGCCCTGCCTCGTAAGAAATTAAGAGGACACTGCGTCGTTCTGGCGGACTAAGTGCATTTTACAGTGCGATGACGTGAATATCATACGTAACTTTCGTTAATATTATCCTCCGGTGTCGACCAATGCGTCAATATAGCTTGCTGAATCATAATAATCCAAGTGTAATGTTTATGAGACTGCTAGAAAAGCGAAGCCAACAGTGGAACCACAGACGTTAATCTGATATGACGCCTATATCGTAGGAATACATAAGTAATGTTCATTGCTTTCTTGTAAAATGAGATAACCAGCACCCCAAACTCAACTGACGTTGCGCCGACATTACGCCTGCATAGGCAGTTTTTCGAAACCAGCGTATCGACCTGGCGTGGATCTGTGGTAGAATATCTGATTACAACGCAGAATGCTTGTGTTCGATTCCTGCTGGGGTCCTAATCTTTACTCTTTCTATTCGGCGGGTCAACGCTGTCGATGTCGGTTTTTCTTAACGCTCTCGCATTTAAATTACGAATGTCTGTTCTCGTCGTTCCTGTGTAAATATAAACTGTCAATCACCTGTGGCGCATACCCGTAGACCGCGGCCTGTGGTAAACTGCTATGTGTCACACGTGCCGGGAGGAAAGGGTTTGATAACTCACGCGACAGGATTTTCACATTATTATTGCGATAGCAGTTATATGGACACTCTCGGCTGATTTTTGCCGTCACCGTCGCCGTCTGTCGACGCCGTCATGTCCCGGATATGTATATGTATGTATATATATAAAAAAGACAGAAAAATAAAGCAGAATAAAAAAATTATGAAGTACCCGATCGCGGATTCGAACCAGCAACCCCTCGCCCCACAGCGCGCTGCGTTAGACAACTTAGCCACACACCATGTATGCGCCGGCGAAATAACGGCGAGCTATTTATGTACACCATGTACCGCTGGTGGTAAGCAAATCTCGGAGGAGCGTGAGCGTGTTTTCTATCACGCAACGCTCCTAATTTTTTTTCAATTTGAAAACTGCCCAAGAGTCGCGCACGGCAAGTGGCCCTTTTCTGTACCCACTAGTGACGTGGAAGGAAAAAGAAGAAAGAACACCGGGAACCCCTTGCATCAGACGCCTCCGTGTGGCTGGAGACGCAGGGGGTAACTCCACGCGCCACAGTTTAAAAGAAAGATAAATATCTAAGAGCGTCTGATTCTCCATTGTCGACAATTGCAGACGCAGCGCTCCTAATTTCCTTTCATTCGAATACTGCCCTTTAGAGGCGCGCGACAAAGTGGTCATTTTCTCTAGCCATTTGGGATGTGGAAGGAAAAAATTCGGCAGATCCCATGCACCCTGGGAGTCGATGTTATGCGAAGCATGCGGAGGGTAGGTAACTGTGGCGTAACTTTTTTTCACTGAGCGACACGTTACAAAATGACACTAGAGGTTTGTATAAATTTTATACGCACACATATATATGTTGAAGAGCCGCATATGTGTTATATAACCAGTTGTTTACGGTTGGGTAACGCTGCCAATGGCAACGTGGGTATTACCAACACCAGAAGCGATGAGCTGATATGTAGTGCTTATACGTGTCCCGAGAACGCACGCACATTTCACGAACCCGTGTATATGTGTGCAAGACGTTCTTGACAGTTCTTGAACAAGGGCATCATCACCGTGATTAGTGAGCACCAGCAGCTGGTCATGACTTGTTATAGGATTCGGTCGTGATTGTGGTGACGAGGGGTCCATGTGTAGTAGGTATGTGGTATAGTAAAGCTGTTGGAATTCATGGATGCCGCGGTCATTTCGTCGACAAATTGTCTGTCGACAGAGCCGGCGACATTTCAGAACCTGAAGCCACCCTTCGCCTTGGTCAGGTATAGGCCGTCGAGGCTGGTAGGCCTGGATAGTGCTACGTAGACCAACATCAGTGGATGGTGTTTGTCGTATTAGTAGACTACCTCGGCGTATGTGGCTTACGTAGCCTAGTCCACAAAGAGGCGGTCAATCAATCTGGCATCATCCTCGGTCAGCATGAGGCCATCGCCTAGCCTCGTAAGAAATGAAGGGGACACTGCGTCGTTCTGGTGGACGAAGTGCACTTTACGGTGCGGTGATGTGGATATCATTTGTAACTTTCGTTAATGTATTCCTCCGGGGTCGAGCAATGCTTCAATATACCTTGCTGAATCGTAGGAATAAAACGTAATGTTTATTAGACTGCTATAAAAGCGGAGCCAACACTGGAACTACAGGCGTTAATCTGATATGACGCCTGTATCGTAGGAGTACACATCGTAGGAGCATCATGTAGTGTTTATTGCTTTCTTGTAAAATTAGATAGCCAGCACCACAACTACAATTGACGTTGCAGCGATATTACGTCTGCGTAGGCTGTTTTTCCAAACAAGTTTATAGACCGTGCGTGGCTCAGTGGTAGAGTACCTGATTGCCACGCAGAATGCTTGGGTTCGATTCCTGCTGGGATCCTAATTTTCATTCTTTCCATTCGTTGAGTGTTGGTTTTCCTCAACGCTCTAGCATTTAAGTTACCAATGTCTGTTCTCGCCGTTCCTGGGTAGATATAAATTGTCAATCTCCTGTGGCGCATATCCGTACACCACGGCCCGTGGTAAATGGGTATGTGCCACACGTGTCTGGTGGAAAGGGTTTGACGACGTACGCTACAGGATTTTAAGGTTATTCATGTCATGACCCGGCAGTCATATTCGTCAAATCCTCTTACCCTCCCATGCAAATTTTGGTCTACACCAAGTTAAGGAGGCGATCATGAGAGCGCCCAGACGTAGGCGGCTAGATAGATAGATAAATAGATAGATAGATAGATAGATACGTAGATAGAAACGCTCAAAATGCCAGAGGTTCGCTAAGAAATGCTTCGCATTTAAAAAAGAAAAAGAACATCGGGCATACATTGCATCAGACGCCCCCTGTGGTAGGAGACGCAGAGGGTCACTCCACGCACCGCAGTTTAAGATCGTCTGAATTCTAAATTTCCCCACCTATATTAACCACCGGTTTCATGGCCCATCCCCCGTAGTGGGTAAGAACCAAGAAATAAGGGGAAACACGCAAGCAAGCCAGCAAGCAAGTCTGATTCTCCATTGTCGACACTTGCAGCGTGTTGATCAAGCACATAGGCGTAACAACAGTGACAGTTGTTAGTTCACGCTTGCCCTGTGCATGCCTGTGCGTTCACTTAGGGCGTCCTTTTTGTGCTTCAGCGGCACGCTACAAGTATCGAGCTGCTTCTGGTTCTTCGTGTGACATTTCGATTTCTTGCTGTCGCATTCATTGCTTCGCCCTTGCGGCGAAACTGTGACTTTTTCATGTAATCACCTGACAGTCATATTTGTGGAATTATCTTAGCCTCCCATGCCAATATTGGTCTTCACCAATTTAAGGAGGCGATCATGAAAGCACCCAGACGTAGGCAAATAGATAGATAGATAGATAGATAGATAGATAGATAGATAGATAGATAGATAGATAGATAGATAGATAGATAGATAGATAGATAGATAGATAGATAGATAGATAGATAGATAGATAGATAGATAGATAGAAACGCTCAAAGTGCCAAAGGTTTGCTAAGAAATCCTTCACCTTTATTAAACCCTATCCACCAGTAATGTCATAAAACCCTATCCACCAGTAATATGTGGCACTTACCCGCATACCACGGCCCATGGTATGCGTGTATGCGCGCCAAGTTATTGACAGTCTATACCAGGGACAGTAAGAAAGAATTTGGAAACCTAACCTGACAGCTCTAAAGAGCCCGTGTCGCAGAAAATGCTGTGCCGTAAGTATATGATCGTTGACGTCTAAAACTTTATTGGCAATCATTCAGAGCTGTTCATGACATCGCTGCGGCCCCGAGAAACACTACATCAAAACGTATGCCAACTTTATTTTGTCGCATACTAATTTTCCATGTTTTCTGGTGATACGAATATTTTTGGTAACTCCGCGAGATTCGTATCACCGAGGTATTACTGTATCTATATAATGTAGCACTAAACGCCTATGCACTAAAGTGTTCGCTTGAAAATTTATTAGTGGCCAATTTCGTTTCATTAGAATGAAATGGTTGTTAGTATTTTAAAAGTTTTGTACCTCTTGCTCAAGGTATATTAGTTTCATTCCGAAATAACTTACTGGCGTCGCTTTAGCTGCTTAATGCACACTTCGCTGACAGCGGTTTTTGTTTGCCGCTTTTGCAATTGATGGGAGTCGCTGCTCTGCCTGCCGACCAGCTAGCGGGTTGCCATGTAATCACGGAACTTCAATAAGAAGTCTCCGCACGATGGTGCTGTGGGGCTCTTCCTTGCCCGTAAACGTGTTGCAGTTTTTCGCAATGACGTATCACCGGACAAGTGTTCGTCGCCAAGAACATGTGCAGCCCAGAAACGCTTCAGACGTATTGTACAGTTGCACAAAGCGCCGCAGGACACCGTCGCTAATCACACAATGCCCACTTGTAGCTCCGATTACCTGGTGATTATTGAGTAAAAAATTATTTAGGGAAGCCTGAGCGAGGAAAAGAAATATTTCTAAGTAAAATAAACAGCGGTTTTGTATCAAACACAGCGAATAAGCATAGAAACACGATACAGGCGGCACTAACAGGAACCAATAATAATTGTTACGTTTTACGTCTCAAAACCACGACATGATTACGAGAGACGCTGTAATGGAGGGCTCCGGAAATTTCGACCACATGGGGTTCTAAAACCTAAATATAAGCACACGGACCTCTGGCATGGCCGCCGCGAAATTCGGGTCATCAGTCAAGCACCATAACCACTAGACTA
Organism: Rhipicephalus sanguineus; assembly: GCF_013339695.2. Taxonomy (NCBI): domain Eukaryota; kingdom Metazoa; phylum Arthropoda; class Arachnida; order Ixodida; family Ixodidae; genus Rhipicephalus; species Rhipicephalus sanguineus. The sequence continues at coordinate 65,654,941 of NC_051182.1, forward strand.
TTGCAGCGGCAACCCCTAAGAGCTATAACAATTATATGCAGATATGGAAAATAACGTAAATCGGCTCGTTGGGACGCTCATCAGAAAAACGGAGCAATGGAATAACAATTTTTCTCAGGTACCGTTGCTGACATAGTCAAGATGGCTGCTAATAATTTACGTTATTATAATGCAAACTCAATTTCGCTATTTTACTTAGTAGTAAGCAGAATTTTTGTTACTCTGTACTCCAGGCGCGCCCGGAATATTACATGTTTGTTCTCAACATTGCCTTTACATAACAGTAAATTCAAGTGGAATCATAGGCGTGCGCAGGGTTCCCCATCAGGGGGGGGCGAAGGTTCATCGCAGTGCCCCCCCCCGTACTAAGTCAATGTACGCGGCAGATTTTGCGCCCCCCCCCCTCTTAGGCGACTACGGGGCCTCACTGTGTGGTGCAGATTTTGCGCCCCCCTCTTAGGTCGCCCCCCCCCCCCTGTGCGCACACCTATGAGTGGAATATAAGTATGTAAACGATAGCAGAAATTACGCAGACAGTTAAAAGTAAGAATAAAACAAAGAGCTTACTTTAGCAGAACCTTAGAGACATATTGCAGTAAGCAGACCGAAAAAATAACAACAACGTAGACACATAGGTAATGTATGGGATGGAAAAGGACAACTAAGAAAGAACATTTCCAATCAATGAAATTGTGATTTAAAACTCTTTGAATAAAAGAAAAAGAGACGTACGCCAAGATAGTCCGTTAGGTGAATGCTTGCTCTATTAGGATCGAAATCGGCACCGGAGGTGCTACAGCTGTTAGAATCTTCTCTGCATATTAGTCAATGTCATTGCATGTAAGTCAACCTTACATCCACGAGATACTTCAAATCGTCGATTTGTGTGAGCCACGAGGCGCAAAGCAACCCCTCATTCTTGCATTCTTCAGCCTTCGTAACGAAGCACAACGCAAGAAAAACTTCGATAATGACGCTACAGCGGCTTCAGAATGTTTGCGGAAGACGCCGCACGCATTGCAATACGCGGCACAGGACAGTGACCAAGTGCCAAGTGTCATAGCACTCACCCAACTAAAGAACAAAAACTAATATGAGAAAGAAAAAAGTCAAGGCCCCTAGTGGGTTTTTTGTCGAGACGACGCGAGCGCCACCACGTCACTTTGATCTACCAATAGGGACCCTCAGATCTCATGACTTATCCTTGCTGAAAAGCTGTGGCGGAAAGATAAAATAACGTCAGTGCCTTTAGTGTTACTCTGGTGAGTTAATGACAGCAGTATCAGCTTGAGAAGCGGAGTTCGGCCAACGTTCATTGTTTCGCACGGTAGTTGTGCGAACGCAGTATGTTGTATCTTAAGATACACGATACATTCTTCAATGTATCAGAAATACAGATACTGATACTCGTCTTGCGAGACGTATCTCGATACAGATACAAGATACCCAAAGAGTATCTAAGATAGTATCTAACATACATGTATCTTCGATACTGCCCTGCACTGCTTTCTAGTGACCTCGATTGTGAGGTCACGGATAATGCTATCTATGTTAACGAGCACCTGACACGGCAGAAGCAGCAGCTTCTTGGCGCAGCCGTAGCATAAAAGAAATCTGCCAAATAGAACTTTGTATGGTCTAGTGGAGGAAAACTTCTTCCGTGCAAACATGAAACGTCTTTGTAATAGAGTAATAGTCTATGCCAGTGTTGCGGAGTCGCCACTCCGGAATGGGAATGACTCTGGAATCATTTCACATTTTCCCGACCCCGGAATGGAATGGGAATGGAATGGGGACAACGCTTGGAGGAGTGGAATGGGAATGGAAATAAGCGCCTTTTGCACGGAATGGAATGTCAATGGAATTAGGTCTTTTCGAAAATAGAGCTCGTTTTCATTTCATTTTAATATACCCCCCAGGGCCAGAGGCATTACAGAGGGGGAGTGGTAACAACACTTTGACAGAAAAAAAAAACAAGAAACAAAGGAACGAAAAAAACCCAAAAAAGTAAGAGATAACGCACATGAAACCCTAGAGCAAAATGTGAATTTACAGTGGGTTTAGAAAGATCCTGAGTATACAATGTTAGCTATGGAATTACGGAACTGTTCATGATGAATAATGTTCACAACGTCCGCGGGAAGGCCATTCCAATCGCGAGAGGTTCGTGGTAGAAATGAATGATAAAATTGCGCAGTATTACATGAAGCGAGTCCGACTTTATGACGATGGTCTGTGCGATGGGATACATACGATGGCTCAGGGATGAGGCGGTCACGTAGTGCAGGATGATGATACATGTTATGAAACAAGGCAATGCGTGACACTTTTCTGCGCGATGATAATGATGGGGGGGAAAGGTTTGATTTCATGGAAGTTATATTGGCGGTGCGGCTGTAATTAGAGTGAATGAAACGTGCGGAGTTATTCTGAACCATTTCTAGAGCATAAATTAAGTTTGCTTGGGTGGGATCCCAGACCGGTGTAGCATATTCCAATTTAGATCGAATTAGTGTTTTATAAAGGAGGAGTTTCAAGGAAGGAGGAACATGATAAAAATTTCGACGAAGGTAACCTAACATGCGATTAGCTTTGTTAATTAAGTGCTCAATATGAGTAGACCAGTTCAGGTTTGCTGTAATGTACGCGCCGAGGTACTTATATGAAGTGAGTGATTCTAAATTAATGTTATCAGTGTAGTATGGTGGTGGGCAAGATTTTCTAGAAACGCGCATGACTTTACATTTATTATTATTTGGCTTCATTAAACATTTGTTACACCAATTAGCAACTGCACCAAGATCAGATTGGAGTCTATGAGCTGCTTTTCAAACTTCAAAGCATAGAGTAAGTCAGAGCCTCGAATTTAACAATAAAGCAGTATTTTCAAAATGGCTTGGCTGATTAAAAGCACCGTACATTTATAAGCAAGGCACCTACCCGAATTCTGTCCTTATATAGGCGGTGTTGCTCCAAAGTTTGTCTCTATTCTTCACGTAACCGCGGTTCTATGCCGTTGGTGTCCGTCGTGCGGAACTAAGGCAGCGGTATACCCTCCCCCCCTTACGCCTTGTGATTTTTTCCCCTTGTGGACTAAATAAAGTTGTTTCACTCACTCACTCACTCACTCACTCACTCGGCGGTGCCTCAAGTGCCTGCTGACTCCGTATCCTTCATTTCATTGCTTTTGCGTCTGTCGCCGTTAGCGACTCGGACGCATATTCGAAAAAGCGCTTCTCTAAGTTGTGCAATGCTTGTGTTCACTGCAAGCTTTCGCATACCAGCTTGCCCGCCGTCTCACCTCATACTCCCCATCACCCTTTTGCAATACTGTGCCCCTGTCTAGGCACTCCAAACGCATGGCAAAACTGTTTAGTCTTCTTGAACACTACTGTTGTCAGCATGAAAATACGCTATCGTCATTTTAGGATTCACACATGTAAGCTTAATACGAAAAACTGCGCAAAATAAAGAGGGACAGGGAAGGCACACGCGCAAGCGCAGACTAGCAACTGGAAGTTTATTGAAGGAAACATTTGTTGTGTTTCCTTCGATAAACTTCCCGTTGCTAATCTGCGCTAGTGCGTGTGTCTTCCCTGTCTCTGTTTCCTTCAATAAACTTTCAGTTGCTAGCCTGCGCTTGTGCGTGTACCTTCCCTGTCCCTGTTTATTTTGCGCAGTTTTTCGTAGTACTGGAGTAACAACTTGCCCAGCGCTCAGTCGTTTTAAAACAATGTTAATATCACCATTCTTTCAAACTTGCTCACCGTGCAAATGCTATGTACCATTTGCATGGTCAGCAAAACTCCTATAGGGGCAGTTCTCCCGCTACCTATAATAGGTAGCGGGAGAACTGCCCCTATGGGAATTAGTAGTGTGGTTGTACTGCAAGAGATATGTCGCCAAGCTACTATCACTTAATAGAATGCGTTGCTGGGCGAATTGGTGCATTGTCTGAAAATAAAAGCCAGAGCGCAAAAAAGACAAGAAGACTTGTCTCTTGTGTACCGTCTTTTTGCGCTCTGCTTTTATTTTCTTATCACTTGTCCTTCCTAACGTGTTTTGCGTACTTTTCCAGTTCTTAATGCATCTGATGACGTCAGCTTTATGCCCATTCTTAACTCGATAAAACTATCAAGGTGCCTTTCCTACATTGAGGAATTACAAGAATGGAATTGAGCTGCCCGGCCATTGCCGGAGTGGGAATGGGCTAAGTTTTTTCATTCCGAGTAATTGAAAGGAATGGAATTGTGGGAAGTTCCAATTCCCCGGAATGGCATTTGAATGGAATGTAGGGGCCCATTCCGCAACACTGCTCTATGCCAGCCGCTCCCTGTCCCATGCCGAGGCGAATCACTCGGCCACAGAGAAAGAGTGCCTCGCAGTCGTTTGGGCGTTCACCAAGTTTCGCCCTTACCTCTGTGGACTAGCATGCCTTCCGTTGGTTGGCAAACATACGTGATTCCTCAGGACGACTGACCCGGTGGAGCTTGCGCCTGGTCGGAAGCACGAAGACGCTCATACACTGTCGCGTGCACCCATTCATCTCGTCAGTCAAGAAGCAGTGGACGACGACGATTTCTTGGGCGCCCTTAGCTCATCGGACTTGAGGACTTGAGCAGACGGCAGCAAGACGATGAAGAAATTCGAGCGGTCATCGATTATTTAGAGGGTCGTAGCGCAGTTATGCCACGCCATCAATCCCTCGTGTTGTCATCATTCTGCCTGCGAGACAGTGTCCTGTACAAGAAAAACACCGGTCCTACGAGTCGCGCTTACTTCCTCGTGACTCCGAAGGACATGCTGGACGGCGTCCTCTTTGCTTGTCATGACGAGCCCACATCTGGCCACCTAGGCTACACACGAACACCGCCAGAGTAGGCGAGACTTACTATTGGCCCGGACTTTCGGCAAGCGTCAAGCAGTACGTCAAAGGCTCTCGTGAATGCCAGCGCCGGAAGACATCATCCCGTTAGCCGGCTGGGCTACCTCAACCAATTGATCCTCTTCATAAGCCATTTGTACCAGTCGGCATGGCCCGTGTACTTAGATTTAGGTGCACATTAAAGAACCCGAGGGGGTCGAAATTTCCGGAGCCCTCCACTACGGCGTCTCCAATTATCATATGGTGGTTTGGGACGTTAAACCCCAGATATTATAAATAAGTCGCCACGGACCTTCTTGGCCCTTTTCCCCGGTGTACCGATAGAAACAAATGGGTGATTGTTGCAACTGACTATCTGACACGGTATGCCGAGACAGGCGATCCCACGAGCCACGGCTTCCGAGATAGCGCAGTTCTTCATGTGCCACATCGTACTCCGCCACGGTGCTCCCTCTGCAGTCATAACAGATAGAGGCACAGCCTTCACTGCGCAGCTTATGCATGAAGTTTTCCGACTCAGCAACACTAAACATCGAAATACGACTGCTTATCATCCGCAGAGCAACGGACTTACCGAGCGGCTAAATGATCTCCGTGTATATCGATATGCAACACAAAAGACGGCATTGGATTTTGCCTTGCGTGACGTTTGCTTATAACACCGTCGTTCAAGAGAAAACGCGATTAACACCATTTCGCCTTCTCTACGGCAGCGAAGTTCAGACGATGTTGGGCGCTGTGCTTCCTTGTCAAGATGCCGATCAGTTAACAACTGACGCCGAAGAACTTGGAGAGCGTGCCGAGGAAGCTCGCCAGTTCACGCGGCTGCACATCGGTCTGCAGCAACAGGGAGATGCACGACGCTACAACGTCTGCCACAGAGACTTATCCTACAGTCCAGGCTACAAAGTTTGGGTGTGGACCCCTGATCGTCCCCGTGGCCTCTCCGTAAAGTTGTTAAGAAGATACTTCGGTCCGTATAAAGTGTTACGCCGCGCGAGTGACGTAAACTACGATGTGGTTCCGGACACTGCGTCGTCAACAGGAACACAACGAAGACAACTGAGCTCCGACGTAGTTCATGTCGTGCGCATGAAGCCTTGTTTTGCGCGTTCGTCATTTACCTCACCGTTCATTCACTGTGCGCGCGTAACGTTTTACCATTGTCCTTTCGCGTTGTCTAAGCTGCTTTAAATTTTTAAATGCAAAGCATTTCTTAGCGAACCTTTGGCACTTTGAGCATTTCTATCTACGTATCTATCTATCTATCTTGCCGCCTACGTCTTGGTGCTCTCACGGTCTCCTCCTTAACTTGGTGTAGACCAAAATTGGCAGGGGAGGGTAAGAGGATTTGACGAATATGATTGTCGGGTCATGACATGAATAACGTGAAAATCCTGTCACGTACGTTGTCAAACCCTTTTCACTAGACACGTGTGGCACATACCCGTTTGCCACGGGCCGCGGTGTACGCGTATGCGCCACAGGTGATTGACAGTTTATATCTACCCAGAAGCGGCGAGAACAGACATTGGTAACTTAAATGCTAGAGCGCTAAGGAAAACCAACACCGGCAGCGTTGACTCGACGAATGGAAAAAATGAAAATTAGGATCCCAGCAGGAATCGAACCCAAGCATTCTGCGTGGCATTCAGGTATTCTACCGCAGAACCACACCAGGTATATAAACTGGTTTGGAAAAACAGCCTACGCAGGCGTAATATCAGTGCAACGTAAATTGTGGTTGTGGTGCTTGCTATCTAATTTTACAAGAAAGCAATAAACACTACATCATACTCCTACGGTATGTACTCCTATGATACAGGCGTACTTGCACATTAACGTGTGTGATGGCAGTGTTGGCTCCCCTTTTCTAGCAGCCCACATTTGTATTCCTATGATTCAGCAAGCTATATTAAAGCATTGCTGGACCCCGGAGGAATGTATTAACGAAAGTTACGTATGATATTCACATCATCGCCCCGTAAAGTGCACTCAGTCTGCCAGAACGACGCAGTGTCCATTTCTTACGAGGCTGGGCGATGGCCTCATGCTGACCGAGGATGATGCCAGTTTGATTAATAGGCGCTTTGTAGACTAGGCTACGTAGGCTACATACGTCCCTGTAGTCTATGAATACTACAGGCGCCATCCACTGATGTTGGTCTACGTCGAGACCTACCAGCCTCGATGGCCTATACCTCACAAACACAAATGTTGACTTCAGATTCCGACATGTCGCCGGTTCTATCGACAGACAATTTGTGGACGAAATAACCGAGGCATCCGCGAATTCCAACAGCTGTACTATACCTCATACTTCAACACGCAAGGACCCCTCGTCACCGCGATCATGACCTGATCCTATAACAAGCCATGACCAGCTGCTGGTGCTCACTGATCACGGTGATGATGAGCTTGATCAAGAACTGTCAAGAACTTCTTCCACACATGCACACGGGTTCGTGAAAAATGCGTGCGTTCTCCATCATAAGGAACAAGTATAAGCACAACATATGAGCTTAACGCTTCTGGTGTTGGTATAACATCCACGTTGCCATTGGCAGCGTTACCCAACTGTAAACAACTGCTTATGTAACACATATGCGGCTCTTCAACATATATGTGTGCGTATAAAATTTATGGAAATCTTTAGCGTCATTTTGTAACGTTTCGCTCAGTAAAAAAAATTACGCCACAGTCACCTTCCCGCCGCATGCTTCGCATAACATCGACTCCCACGGGGCGTGGGACCTGCCGAATTTTTTTTCTCGAGGCACTTCGCTTTTTCGCAGAGGAGGGAATAACGCCACCTGTAGTAGTGGGTTATATGCAAAGGCAGAGTCACAGACCACGAAAGAAAGTAGTGAGCGTGCTATCCCTTTTGAGAACAAGCCTAATCGATGCGTTTGGTAAGATCCCTGTTGCTCTACGTTGAATAAACCCTGCATGGACCTCTGAAGCGACGTGGCAATATTGTTATGTGCCGCTTACCTAGAGGACGAAGAAGAGGCGGACTGGTTCGTTGCTGTTTTCACCATCTTCGTTGTTACCCCGATCCCTGTGATTGTGTCAGTACTGTAAATACAGCTTTCTTCTGTCGTCTCCCCGTAACATCTTTGGTGGAGGCGCGGGGTATATCTGAAGCACACCACGGAACTTCGCAGCGGGCGTCTCCTTGGGCATCTCATGTCGACAGGCAGGCCCGTCGATCCAGCCTCCGCTACGCCAACTGAACCCAGCCACGTCGTTGTGACCCATCTCCGAGAGCCTGGTACCTTCTGCGGAACTGACAGTGTGCACGTCGAAAAGTGGCTGGCCGACTGCGAGCGCGCCAGCAAGACCAACCGGTGGGATCCCACTTTGATGCTGGAAAACGTCAGTTACTACCTCAGGGGAACGGCGAGTGTGTGGTTCGAGACGCACGAGGAGGAGCTGATCAGTTTGGATGTGTGCAAACAAAAAATGAACGACCTTTTCGGAAAGCCTATCGCACGACAACGCACCGCCCAGAAAGAACTTTCGTGCCGTGCACAAACCTCGACAGAGACGCACATGGTGTACATCCAAGATGTCTTAGCCTTGTGCCGGCAAGTTGACGACCACATGCCCGAAACTGATAGTCAGCCACATTCTCAAAGGCATCGCCGATGACGCATTTCACTTACTAGTCTACAAAGACTGCTCCACCATTTACGACATCATCAGGGAGTGCCGACGCTTTGAAGAAGCGATGAGTCGTCGAGTCACGCAGCAATTATTTCGGCTCCCAGCACAGCCGCCACGTCGTCGTGCGAACACGTCCAGCTCCAGCCGTCATCCAGTACCGAAAAGTTCCAGCGCCTTGTGCGGCGAGCGATCGAGGCAGCATCCCCATCCGCACCACAGGCCCGTTCTTACGAGGAGACCCACCCGACAGTGTCGTTAATCCAGACCATCGTGCGCGAAGAGCTTGCGAACGCAGGCATCCAGCTCATATGTGCCCTAAGTCATCCCGCGGTCAGCACTGTTCCATCCTACTGCCCACAAACGGCCTATTCCAGGTTCCGTGATCCGAACCAGTGGCGCACACAAGATGACAGGCCTATATGCTTCAACTGCAACGGGGTAGGCCACATTTCTCGTTATTGTCGCTATCGTCAGCCATCGTCTCCTCGTGCACCGTACCGTGGAGATGACACTCAATCCTCAGTTTTTTACGCGCGCGAAAACCCTATGAACCATAACGCCCAAGCCTAGGCTCCACGTTACGACCGCTCACCGTCCCCGCAGAACCAGCGACGTTGTCGGTCACCTTTGCCCCGTCGCCCACCTTCGCCGTATCCTCGCCGTCCCTCCTCGGAAAATTGACCAGTGCAGCTCGCGGAGGTGATGCTGCATTGGCCTACCGACCCGAAAATTCTCTGTTGACTCTGGCTACCTGACTAAACCTTTTGGACGTAGAAGTAGATGGCATGCCTGTCTCGGCGCCCATCGACACTTGCGCTCAATTATCAGTAATGAGCGCTCACCTTTCTTGCCGTCTCCGGAAGGTCCTTACGGCCGCTTCATCACCTGTTGTTCGTGTAGCCGATGGCGGTACACCTTGCGTTCTTGGAATGTGTACTGCGCGTGTGAGTGTCACAAACGAGCGTGTTATAAAGCGCGCGCGTGGCCGCTTTCAAGCAGCTGCGAGACAGAACGGCGCGAACCGCGCGCCCAAGAAGCACGAAAGACGAAAAAACAAGCATCAAAAGACGCTGGCGCGCCGCCTCCTCCTCATCCACTGGAGCCAGAAGCAGACAACATGATCAACGCCCGGCAAAGCCTGGATGTTTCTAGACGGAAAGGGGGACGCAGCACCGAGCGATGCCGCCGCGATTTGAACCTACGAGAAAGCTCTCGCCCTTTCTCTAGCCTCAGCTGTACTGCACGCCGAAGAACTCTCCCGACGCTTCTAAAAACCGGGGGAGAAGGGATAAAAGCGCGCGACGACGACCAGACAGTCAGTCGGGAAGTCAGTGAAGGAGTGAGTCAGTCGGCCCGGTGATGGTGAAGTTATGCGAAGTGTGGCTCCGTTAGCCAAAGAAGACGTGTTTATGATGGGGTGCGGTCAGTCGATCGTCGATCTGGAAGAATCCGATGACGACACCGTGTGAGCCGTGACAAGTCACGACGACGGTTGAGCTACGACGATCAACGCTGGAGCTGGCGTGAGTGTTTCCTTGAAGAGAAGCATTCGATTACCGTCCAAGTATTGTGGACTGGATACGCCATTGTTTATTCAGGACTTTAACTGTCGTTGAATAGTTGTAATGCATGCGATTGCATTCGTAGCGTGTGATCTGTTTGTTTAGCTCCCGTTGTGTAAACACCATCTGAATTATATTGTGAAGTTTTAACTGGTACCAGCCGAGTGTGCATGGGTTTGTATTATTTGTATTGCCTTAACTGAGAATATATTTCGTTTTCGTTTGTGTTATCGACTCTCGGCTCTGACTCGGTCTTTGGACCACAACCGGCGTTCGCTGGCGCACCAAAAGACCAACTCTAAATTGTCCGCGCTTTCGTGGTGCGTTTTCGAAGGGCCGTGACGCCAGCCCTTAGAATCCGCCCGGCGATTGCCAACCCGATTAACGGGATAAGTGACAGTGAGCTTCGATGACCACAAGACCTCAGTTCTCTTTGCTGTTCTGGACGAGTGCCCCCATGACCACATTCACGGTCACGACTTTCTGAGCATGCATTCTGCCCCTATCGACTGTTCTTCTGACCTTTTACAGCTAGAGCTTCCTGCTATGGCTGACCACGTCATCGCGTCGCCACCACGTTTATGTGCTGTCCAGTTGGTTCGCTTGCGCCGAGGTAGAGCTACTTACGTCTCATTTACCCCACACCCTCCTGTACGTGATGGCGACCACCTGATTACCCTTTCCTTGGACGTTTTTCTGATGCGTCGTGTAGCTCTGCCTCACTCCCTAGTGACTGTTTCTGCGAACCAAGCATGCATACCTGTCCTCAACTTTGGACGTTGCGCACAGTTGCTTCCCGAAGGTATCACGCTGGGCACTATATCACCTTTAGACGCACATGACCCTGTGGCTCTGGTCATTGATATTCCACAACCGGCTTTAGAAAGCCCTGCTGCTAGCGCAACACTTGATGACCCGCTCGACGACATGATTGTGCTGGACCTTTCCCCTTCTCAAAGCAAGGAACTACACCTTTTGTTGGCGTCATACCGCGTCGGTTTCAATTTCGCTTCGCCGCAGCTTGGCCAATCACCTCTGGTCACCCACTGTATTGATACCGGGGACGAAAGACGCACTCATCGACGTCCGTACCGTGTCTCTGCTACCGAGCGCGGCGTCATTCAGACGGAAGTCGACAAGAAGCTCGCTAAAGACATCATCGAGCCATTTTTGAGTCCTTGGGCGTCCCCTGTAGTTCTTGTAAAGACGAAAGACAACACCTGGTGGTTCTCCATCGACTATCGGCACCTTAACAAGATCACCAAGAAAGACGTCTACACTTTGCCGCGAATAGACGACGCCCTTGATTCTCTTCATGGCGCACGATACTTTTCTTCCATAGACCTTCGCTCAGGCTATTGGCAAATTGCTGTCGATGAAAATGATCGGCAGAAGACGGCCTTTATTACACCGGATGAGCTCTAACAGTTTAAGCTCATGCCCTTTGGGTTGTGTAACGCGCCAACAACATTTATGCGCAAGATGGACTACCTACTTCGGGGTTTCAAATGGTCCACACGCCTTTGTTACCTCGACGATGTCGTCGTTTTCACACCTACGTTATTAAGCCACCTACAACGCTTGTCGGCTATTTTGCAAGTCTTTCGCACCGCAGGTCTTCAGCTCAACTCTTCAAAATGCTGCTTTGGCCGCCGCGAGATCACCGTGCTTGTCCATCTTGTTGACACTGCGGGTATACGGCCTGGCAAAAATACGCGCCGTTACGAACTTCCCCACTCCACGTTCTTCCAAGGACGTTCGGTCGTTTTTTGCCCTATGCTGGTACTTTCGCCGCTTTGTTAAAGATTCTACAGTGACTGCGCAGCCCCTCACATGCCTTCTCAGAAAGGACATGCCCTTCTCTTGGGGTCCTGCCCAAGCGTCTGTTTTTCTCATGTCGTCGACCTACTCACTGGCCCCCTGTCTTGGCTCATTTCGATGACTCTGCAACCACCGAAGTACGTACCGACTCCAGTGGTCATGGCATCGGCGCTGTTCTCGGCCAAATCAACGTGGTCGGGATTGCGTTATTGCATACGTCAGCCACATTCTTTCCGCAGCTGAACGGAATAATTCAATAACAAAAAGATGGTGCCTCGCTCTTGTTAGGGCCGTCGGCAAATGTCGTCCTTATCTGTACGGCAGACCCTTCACCGTTCTCAGTGATCACCACGCCCTCTGCTGGCTGTCTTCTCTCTAGGATCCCACTGGTCGCCTTGGTCGTTGGGCATAACGACTTCACGAGTACACGTACACTGTCGTCTACAAGTCTGGCCGCTTGCATCAGGACGCCGACTGCCTGTCTCGATATCCCGTAGACCGACCGGAACCTTCGGCGAACGATACAATTCCATCTGTGCTCGCAATAACTGACCTCTTCAACATCGCTGCTGAGCAACGCCGTGACCCGTCTCTCCGCAAGATCATTGACCGCCTCAACTCACCAACTCCTGATTTCTCCCTTCGTCTCTTCGTGCTACGCGATGGCACCTTGCTTCGTCGCAGTTTCATACCTCACGGTCTTGACCTCTTGCTTGTGATTCCGGCACACCTTCGTTCGACTGTTCTGGCGCAACTTCATGATGTGCCGACAGCGGGGCACCTCAAATTATCCCGCATCTACGATAGTGCACGCCGTCGTTTCTACTGGCTAGGAATGTATAGGTCGGTACACCGTTACGTGACCTCATGCGACCTTTGTCAGCGCCGGAAGAAGTCAACACTCCCGCCTGCTGGCCGTCTGCTGGCTCATATGGGATGTCGAATCACTCGACATCCCATATGAGCCGTTTCATCGTGTCGGCCTCGACTTGCTTGGTCCGTTTGCTACGCCTGTCTCGCGAAATCAATGGATCGCCGAGGCCACGGACTACGATACACGGTTTGCAATTACTCGCACACTTCCAACCAGCTGCGCGACCGACGTAGTAGACGTCTTGCTCCATAACGCCATCCTTCAACACAGGGCCCTGCGCCAGCTCTTGACAGACCGTGGCAGACAGTTTCTTTCCAGGGTCATCAATAACATCCTGACGTCTTACTCGACCAAACATAAGCTAACCACGGCCTACCATCCACAGACGAATGGCTTGACGGAGAGGACGAACCGGACCATTCCGACATGCTAGCCACGTACGTCTCGGCCGACCACCAACATTTGGATACATTACCTTTTGTCACGTTCGCCTATAACACGTGCCGGCACGAGACGGCTCGTTATTCGCCTTTTTTTCTCTTATTCGGCCGAAATCCAGTGTTGCCTATGGACACGATGATGCCTCCTACCATGTACCCACCTACTGAGTACGCTCAAGAAGCTATTGCCCGCGCCGACCATGCACGTAAAGTTGGGGCGTTCGGTTAACCGAATCGCAAGCGGGCCAGCAATCCCGCTACGAGCGCCGTCACAGAAGCGCCCACTTTCTTCCTGGATCTCTTGTCCTCCTTTGGTCTCCAGCACGCCGTGTTGGGCTTTCCGAAAATCTACTGTTCCCGTACACCGGACCATACCGTGTATGCCGCCGAGTGACCGACGTGACGTATGAAATCGAGCCATTGTCTTCATCCTCGTCGATTCAGCCCCCCACCGACATTCTTCACGTTGTGCGTCTGAAGCCCTATCACATACCGGAACCCACTGACGCGTATGTATAGTGACCATTCTCGCGACCGTCTTCACCCGGGTACACCGAGTCGGTGCTTTCACCGCCGGCGGGTAATGGTATGTGCCGCTTACCTAGAGGACGAAGAAGAGGAGGATTGGTTCGTTGCTGCTTTCGCCATCTTGGTTGTTACCCCGATCACTGTGATTGGGTCAGTACTGTAAATACAGCCTTCTTCTGTGGTCTCCCCGTAACAATATTATGTAGAAAGGAGACTGTTTTAAAATGTATAAATTTTCTGTGAATGTATGCCGAAGTAACCATGTTCTGAGTGTATAAATCAGTTTGAATATATATGCATGAAAAAAAGAAAATGTGAAGATCATAGCACGTAAAACCAAATAATATCTCATACTAATTAAATGTGTATTATATGTCACTTATTTGCATATAAGTATGCTACACATATGTTAATGTGTACAATATGGCGCTGATGAAGAATGTATTAGTTATCATCAGGTCAAGACGTCGTCAGGCCGTTTAGCCTTTACTCTTTACCTCCCGCAGGGAAATTTTGTATTTTTTTTCTGCAAATATATAACGTTCAATGTTCAACACCAGCTTACGCTGTAGAATTTGTGGCAAAGGACTGGCGCAAGGCTAGACCCGATACATATTCCTTTTTTTCTGTATGAACAGGAAGGTCTTAAATCGACAACAGCTCATAAAAGAGAAGATCTTAACAATATTTAAAAGACACCAAGGTTATCCCACAAACATTCTGAAAGGCAGTGACGTCATTTTAATCAATCAGTTCACGAACTAGGGTCACCAGTTCGCCGTGATTAGTGTTGCAAAATTACTCTACTATGTCCACAGAAAAGGCACTACTATTGGCTCCAGGAATGCCATTCCTTAGCGCTTAAACTACTGCCGCCGCAGTCGCTACACCGTATCACAGTTGTAAGTACAGTCGTTGCGTGTACTACTTCTCTCCTCTGTGGTTCGTCTGTAGGTTGGTTTAAATAAACTTTTCTGGCCTCCCAAACACCGTTCAAATACCCATAAGTAATGCGAAAAACGCACGCCGCGGTGGTATAGTGGTTATAGTGCTTGACTGCTGACCCCAAGGTGGCGGTATCGAATACCGGCCGCACTTCGATACATACGAAATGCTTGAGGCTCGTGGGCTTAGATTTAAATGCATGGCAAAGAAACCCAGGTGGTCGCAATTTCCGAAGCCCTTCTCTACGGCGTCTGTCATAATTATATCGTGGCTTGTCGACATAAAACCCCAACAATTATTAATGCGATAAACATACTTCTACCCGCACAACCACTGAATTGCTCTCAAGTTCCAAACATATGCAGCCGGGCCTAATTAATCACAAATACACGCAGCTTGCACAACACAAAAACATGATGTATCTCATAACGGAACTGTTTTTCACTTGGAGCAAGCCCCAGAACTTGCAAAACGTGTCAAGTAAACCTAAAGATGTAGAGGTGACACCCACCGTGGGCATTAGCCCCGAGAAGTTGGGGTGGCGCCGCCTGGCGGGAGGCGTGGATGACGTCACGGCAAGGACTCTTCGACGCCCGCCGTGACGCGCCGGCATACCACGCGCTTGCTTCGTGCGCTGTTCCGTTGTTTACGTGCGCTTTTTGCCTGTCTCAAGCTTCAGATGAATGACGAAAACAGCATCGATAATGTTCCTAGTAAGACGACAAAAAGTTATATGCATTTTGCCAACGGTGCCCGCGCGCCGTCGCGCACACTTTGAAAGGGGAGATCAGGTTTGTTGTTGTGTCGCGCTGCTAACTTCGGGGATTGGTCTGATTCCCGACCACAGCAGCCGCATTCCCCACGAGTATGAAAAGCAACATTCCTCTACTTAGATACAGGAGCACGTTAAAGAATTCGAGGCGGTCAAAATTAATCTGCAGCGTGTCTCACACTCATGTCGTGGTCTTGACACGCAAGACATTATTAGATTACGTTGTTGACGGGCGATACCTTTCAAAAATATGATGGCTTCGCCTTCACGAGTGTTATTTGCATCGGACGCCTCCGGGATCGGAGGAAAGGTTCTTGCCGGTGTGTCAAGCCCCGCGCACGATTACGAAAGCGATTAGGCTTCGCGAAATATCTCGAAAGCGCTCGCCCGATAATACCACCGCAGTTGTGTTTTTTTTTTTTCTTGTGTACTCGCTCACTCATCATGTTGTTTAGTTTCACGTTTTTCTCGCAATAATTTCGGGGCTTCATTTCACAAAATAAAAAAGTTGAGGTTAATTGCGGAAACTCGTTATTGCTGTCAGATTGTGTCTTCATGCAACATCGTAGTAACGGCGTGTTACACTTGTATAGGAAGGAAACAGAAAAAGGAGAAGGCAGGGAGGTTCACCAGAAACACTTCCGGTTGGCTACCCTACACTGGGGGATCGGGGAAGGGGAATAGAAAGACGAAGTACTAGTTTCGATAGCCAGCTCGTAAATTAATTTTCTTTGCATTTGACATACCCCTGACCATCATCGACCCTTATGTGGACATGACCTGCGGGACCATTAATTCACTCATTAAGGCGAAGGACATTTAATTAATACGTGGGCCACGTCATTGAGAGTGCCATCGAAACAGTTCAAAACGCTCATTTCGACTTTGAGGCGTTTATTTTGCAGGCGATTGCTATCGACAGTGCTCCCACGTGAATTTAACATTACCGCTTCTGAGCCGGCGGTTGATCGGACCAGAAGTTCACCAACTCAGGGTATACGGCCACATATTCCCAGACGACCACTGAGAAGAAATGTGTACATAATCCAAGTATACTAACGCCTCAGAATTTCCGAAAACATTGTGTGCGTGGCAGTATTATTTTGTTTAATTTCCCGGATGTATTAAGTGATCCTTTACGATAGACAGATTCATCTAAAGTCTCCTCTAGCAGAAAGCGCGATTCTGTCAAATCACCTAGATAATCTGCAAAGGCAGACATAACTTGTACGATAAACCGAAATGTAGTTAGTCAATTGAAACGTCCTAATTTAAATTGCAATCTTTGGGACGCGTGTTCTAACCGCGGAGTCTACGCCAAGTTGTAATGAAGCTAGAACCATTAGCGTAAATTATTTAGCACCGATGTCTTGGAGTACGCGGCGAAAACAACGAATGACTTGCTCTCGTGCATCACTATTTTCACGGTGAATCTTCCGTTCGTACGGGAATTCGCCCATTATAAGCTATTATCCAAACTTTCTACAGCTTGCTAAACTTTCGCTAGTACTGGAAACTTCCACCTTCTACCTTGGGAAATTTGCATCGCAAGAATGAGCAGTAATCACCACCGTATCGCGAAAGAGCGGGTACGCGGCGGGCGCAGGAAAAGCCGATCCTCGGCCGCGGAGCAAGCGAGTCCTTGCCGTGACGTCACATCGCCGCGACTGCCGCGCCGCCAGTGTTCGTTCTCAGGGCTAATAGACGAAACCCATGTGCCACGTCACCCATTGTAATGCTATTCTACGACTTCAATTCCAGGACAATGAAACTGCTATACACAAAAGAAAGCGGGGATGAACACGTGGAACTCACAGTGGACGGTAAGCAACCGCAGCCTCGCAAACACACTGGCATTTGCGTAGGCATGTTCACATACATTGTGTGTATATTCCGTTCAGCCCTAGATTTTTATTTTGGCCGGAGGATATTTTCGTGTGTGTTTTCCTTATGGTTAAGACCTCAAAAGGCCACAAACGAGAAATTGAGCCAGTGGTGCAATCATTTATGGATTTAGAGACATGGCGTCAACGTTAGGTCATCAGGGCTCAGTGGTTGTGAAATGAAAAAATGGCTTCTTTGTTGCTGCTACTCACTAGAGTACACAAAATTTCAACCAACGTCATATTCGGCAGTGTGGAAGTCCTTGAAGCAACTTCGGGACTTCGTCTTCGGGGCCTGGGAAGCCTCAGCTTACCTGCCTGGGCGTCACCCATGACTTCGATCAGGCATCATCTTTTTTGTGGCTCCCAGCTGCGCAAAAATGCCACAAAGGTGGTGTCGATCAAGGTAGGCATCATTGAAAAAATACTTCCCCAAATATTAGCCGTATTGGTTTCGTTTATGAGTTGCTAGGGCAAATGTGTGGTGTATATATATATATATATATATATATATATATATGTGTGTGTGTGTGTGTGTGTGTGTGTGTGTGTGTGTGTGTGTGTGTGTGTGTGTGTGTGTATGCATGTGCGCGCGACAAACACAGCCATCGACCGTCGTTTTTCCAAGAGCGTATAGTCTGTCATGTGTAGTCAGTACAATTATTCTCCGTAGATTATGGAGCCATCCTGGCGAAGAAGGGACCCGAAAACACAGGTGGCTGGAATCGGGACACGTGGACAATTTCTGGCCACGACGACGATGGGCAGAAGATGGTTCCAGTGGATGGATCAGATGTTTGCGAAGTTTTTGATGTACACTTTATGAATCGTGGTACTTCGGGACCAGTTTGGTGGAAAAGCCAGGAGTAGTAGAGGGGACACGCAGCCAAACGACCGAGCCAGGATCATACGAAGGAGTGTTAGTGGATGCGTCGTGATGGTGGTTCTGGCGCCACTGCTCTTGTGTTCTGAATGATTCTGCATTTTGGCGGCATTCTTCAGCGTTTGCAGCCGCTTGGGATATTCTTGTGGATACTGAGGCGTCAGGTCAGTACAAAAAAATAGTGGCCATACCACAAGAAGGTTCGCGTCCGCAAAGAAAGAAAGGCCAGAACCCCGTATTGCTTTTAATGGCGGTATTATAAGCGAACGTAACAAAAGGTATTACTCGGTCCCACTTGGAGTCGTCTGACGAGATGTGCATAGAGAGCATATCACCTAGGATGCGGATGCGGGGGATGCGGTGCTAAATTTCAACATATAACGGTTGCACCAATTTTGATGAAATTTTAGGCATGCCTCATCTCGATGTTAGGAAATATTTCAACTTTCAGCGCCCTGTCCTGAACACAAAAAACTAATGCTCCTAAAATAATCAATCGTGTATACTAACTTAGGAAAACTATGGTTTCGAGAAGAATGAAAAGGTACGGTTTCTTTACCATTTAAACTCCTCTAGAAGGCGTGTGGTGCATGGTAAGACCAGTCACGTTTGTTTATGATATTTCTGTTAAAATACCGTCGCTCTACAAGACAATATTATTTTTTGCCTTGTCACTGCACGTCAGACTAGTGCATTTTTTTGTATATTAGAAGATGCTAATGCATCAGAAAAGTACCTTACCCTGTTCCTGACAAAATTTCAGTCTGGGAACAACTTTGTAAGCAGCTTTTGGCCAAGCAGTTAGGAAATGATAGTTTTTGCGAACTGAGAAAAATGAGTTTAAAGATTTCAGAACATGCTGTTAATTTCGATGGTCAAAAAATTTATCAAAGCATCTTCCTCCAAAAACACAGCCTTCCCACCAACATGATACTATTCTGTGAGAATTTCATGCAATAGTCTTCAATTTTTGTGGCTTTCCAGCTGTGAATGTTGGCCACAAATTGACCGCGCGCTGATTACAATGAACTGCCAGGAAAACGAACATAAAGCCGAGTCGCACAAAAATGCAGCAGGAGTACCTCATAATTGGCTCGAATGCAGCGGCGAATGGTCACGTCATATGTTTCCGCCAATTTGAGCTTCAGTTGTAGTTTTCCAGAGTCCAGCGACTCTGCTGTTGGCGCGGTTCAAAATGTGCTTTCTTAACTTATTTGTTTTTCCTCTGATGTATTCTCTACGGAAGGTTTCTGTGACAAAAAAGCGCGAAACAAAAACAACCTAGCAAGGGCATTTACTTCGCGTTCTGGTTCTTGCCCGATTTGCAGCCGCTTCTTGAAAGGGGCGTTTCAGAGACGCTCTCGGCAGCAAACTCGCACCACCCACTCCTAAAAAGATTTATTTTTGTTTTTTTATGCTGTACAGATAAAAACCAAACTCGGTGAGCATGTTCTTTAATGAACCATCCTTCGAAAACAGCTCAAATTCGAAAATCATGTTTTTAACTCCGCACCCCCCCTTAAACGTTCTGTCATCCCATTGGTTTGAGGATGATACGCGCGTATATGCTGTGAATGACGCCGCACTCTCGCAGCAATGCTGCGACGATAGATGAGAGGAGCACATGACCGCTATCACTCAGCCACTCTCGGGGCACTCGATGGCGAAAGACGAGATTGCGAAGGATGAAAGTGGCAACGTCTTCAGCTGCAGACGACGGACGAGCTGAAGTTACGGCTTATCGTGTGAGGTGGTCCACGGCAACGATTCTCCAACAGCTACCGTCTGCAGTACTGGAAAGAGGACCGTCACGTACCAGGACATCACGTTGCACTACCGCCTCTCTCACGTGACCTTCCCGCACCACAAAAAATCCCTTTCCCAGCACCACCAACACCTGTGGCGCCAACTTCAGGCCCACACCTTTCTTACTCCAGCACGTCCTGTCCTTTTGCACCACGGGACGAGCTCGGTGGCCTGTCGCTTATGTGGCAGCTCCATCGCCAATTACGACAATATCTTCTTCTCATGCCTAGCAGCCTGGTTCATGCCTGGCAGCCTGGACAATATCTTCTCCTGCCGGGAACCGGAAGGCCGCCAGCAACGCTGCTTTTTAATTTTATTGCGATAGCAATTATATGGACACTCTCGACGGGTTTCGCCGTCGCCATCATGTCCCGTATAAAGTCCAAATTTATAACAACGGCACGCGCTCCCTATGTTCTACTGCGGGTAAAAGCGCGCAAGCGGGGGCAACGAACGCGGTTGTAGCAAAGCTCAAACGAGCCGGCCCATCTCCGTCTCTCGGAGGACGCGCGCGATAACATCACCTAGCTCGGGCTGGCCTGCACTCGAAGCAGAAAGGAAATGCCCTGCCCGTGTAGAGCGACCATGGAAAGAAACGAAGGGGGGGGGGGGGTGTAGCCCGTGCAGGAAACTTAAACTTTGATTCTTAAGGCGTGGTCACAATCATGCAGAGAATGGGCGCGCGCCCATTCTCGGCAGCCATCAGCGGGGGACTCGTGTGACCTTCTACGTGCTGCACTGTTTTAGCGAAGGGACTGCGCTGAAAGCTGAAAGGACATCTCGCCCGGTAGCGGCTGTATTCTCTTACACCAGCGTTTGTTGCGTTACGCGAGATCGAATCCAAAAGAGTTCGCTGCCGGCTTCACATCTATAACATTGCAATTTGTTGCTATAAATTTATTGCTTCGCCCTTGCGGTGAAACTGGGACTTTTTATTTTTTAAGTTTTTTATCTGTTGGACTTCACACAGATGAACTTACTCACCACCATCACCGTAGATGTCAAGGCCGACGCGATCGATTGGTCGAGCGGGGCATGACAAAGGCAATAAGGTGACGGAGGCGTGCTGTTGGAGAGTCTTGTGCCATGTCGAGCATGCCCGAACGTACTGTTTAATAAAACGGCACATGGCACGCCAATAATATCGAACCCTGATGCGAGAATAAGTCTGTAGCGTCATCATTATCGCCCTTCATCGTCATGTCATGTCACCGCGCGGTGCCTCTCGCGCAGCTCTTGTCTAAAGTATAGTAAACTAGAAGTACTCTAGTGGCGCGATCGGCCAGGCTCTGGCGCCAGCCTTTCACAAGGATGCCGCTAAGTGGCGCCACTGCTACACTTCTTAGGAGCTTCGGCTGCGTTGTCGGGCCGTCGCGGGCTCCTTTCGAGTTGCAGCTGCGGTTAATTCTAACGCGCGTGTTTGCTTCCTTGCTCACGCAAACGTAAAATTGCCAGGTTAGTTACTGCGTGGCTCAGCGGTTTCTATATATATAGGTTGGCCAAGAATATATATATATATATATATATATATATATATATATATATATATCATATTTACCACATGCGCTAATAACATGCGCTACAAAGCGATTGCTCACACATGCCTAGGCTTACGGCGCGCTTCAACTATAGTTTTGGTGCTGGCTTGGACACAGTGCTCAGCATCGAAAATGAAAACAGACACCTCTTTATTTATTGTGGTGGTTGGAAGAGGACAAAAAAATTACAAGATAACCAAATAAATTTCACTAGTTGAACAGCTTTTCAAAACTGTTACGACGATTCGCAAAAAAATGCCAGGCCTGCGCGGAAAGCGCAGCACAGTCACAGCGAAAGCTGGAAGAGCGGCATTTCTAGAGCCCGTTGTAAACTCTCCTGGGGCTACTAATACAAGTACACTAGCGAGGTACCCACTACGCCATAAATCACAATATTCGATAAATTGGGAAGCACCTACAACGGCATTATTCGTCATTGTGCGCAGAAGCGAGGTTCCAGCTACACATATGTAAGGCATTATGTGCACTTTGTTTACGTGACACTGATGACGTTGGCTCACCAGTTACGTAATTCGCATTGTGTGACGCCCGGTCGCTATTTAACTCTCCCACCATGCAATATAACATACATTGACGTGAGAAAGAGAGACAGAGAGAGGGGGGAAGAACTTTATTGAGGCCCTGAGGAAATGGATGATTGGCTCATGGGCTTCCTTGGCAACCAATGCAAGTGCACTTGCGAGGAACCCACTAGCTATAAATCATAATTTCTGTGAAGTAGGGAAGCAGCCACTATGCCAATTTTCGTCATTCAACGGAGAGCCATGGTACCCGCTAAAAACGTGTAAGGCATTATGCGCAGTTTGTTGGTGTTGTGCCTGATGACGATGAAGAATTATTGCAGAGCCCCTTGTAGTGGGTTGGAAGCATCCAGCAGCCAACTCGTTGCGCAATTCGCATTGTGTGGCGCCTTGTTGCAGAATTCTTGTTGTGTGGTGCGTGGTTGTTATTTCACCTTCTACCACACTAAATTACATATGTAAATGTGGTTCCTTCTCGACATGAAGCCTGTATAGCGTCCTTTTGCAAGGCAGTTCCAAGCACCGGCATGGCTCTGAGGTACAACACTGGCCTCCCACGCAGAGGGCCCAGGTTCGAACCCCGTTCCACCTGGAATTTTTTTCTTACTTCGTTTTTTTTCTTATTTCGAGCGATAGTGGTTACGGACACCGGCGCCGGCAGCGGCGGCGGACAACTACGCCACCAAAAACGGCCGTTGAAATGATCTCATAACAGCTTTCGCTGTAAAAGAAGACACGTGAGATGGACATGTCCAGAACTTAACATCTACTGAGTTTTAGGTACTTGGCTAATTCGCGCTTTTTAGCACTATTCTGGTTCACGCTTTTAGTTAGGAAATACAGACGGGTAGTGATGTGAAAAACGATGACCTCAGCTGCAATGCCATCAGATTGGTCAGGACAACAAAGTCGCTTTTTTTGCTTTGCCTTAACTTCACTTAAAATATCGAGTATGCTATCAGCATGCAGCTCCAGCAAACTGAAACACCTTGTGAAGGCCTTCTCCAAATCATGGACAAACTTAAACAACAGGCTAGACGGATAAAGCAGGCCACCTGTGTCTTTCATGTGTGTCAATTGTCCAAGGTGTTTGAGAATTTCAGCCGACTCCTTTTGCATTACGAGAAGCTTCAGGCACTCTTCGCAGCCAGACTTCAGTAGGCATTTTCGCGCTACGTATCCTGCTTTATAGAATGTCAGCCGGTTATCACTGGCAGATATTACACATGACGCATGGTCTTGCGCTCTCTCAGGGAGCGACCTATGCGCGGCAGCTACATTGTCACTGTCTATAAACTTGTCCATTAAGCGCTGTTTAACAGATGTGTTACGGGGGTTTATTGAGGATTCTACGAGAGCGACGATCGTAGCAGCACCACGCAGGGCGTAGCCAGAGTGCGAATTGTCGGTGTGTGCCAGCCGATGGCGATGGGCCTCCGTGCTTGCCGATGTTCTTCCTCCCAATCACCCCCGGCATGGAGAGGTAGCCATCCTGGCGATCTAGATAGAGGTCAGAGGATCATAATATGCCTTGAGGCGGTCAATGTGGACTGCCTCTCGCCCGCGACGACGGAGATCGGAAGATGGCGTAGCGGGTTCCACGACATAATTGACAGGGGATGTTTGCGCAACCACGCGGTAGGGCCCATGGTACTTTGGAAGGAGCTTAGTTGAAAGGCCGGGAGCAGCAACTGGAGGCACCCAAAGCCACACGAGGGAGTCGATAGAAAAAATTACACCATCTCCCGCTAAAGGGGACCATGAGGCGATGCGAAGCCGGAGCACTTGCACGATCGCGTTCCATTGGCGTTCGTTGGGCATGCTACCGACCTCGCGTCGTGGAACGCGAAGGGGGACGCTACGCGCGTCGTATCTTCCATCTAGCCTGGCCGTTAATTCTCACAGGGCGAGCGAGGAACGCGGTCAACAGGCGGGCGGGAGGGGGGCAGCGTAGGAGAGGAGAGAGAAGGGGAGGGGACGCGCATGCGCTCGAGCTCATCGCGGCGTTGCGCAGGAGAGAATTTCGGCATGTCTAGCCCGCGTTTCAGAGGAAGAGTGGAAAGGGGGAGGGGAGAGGGGTATGGGAGAGGGGAAGGGAGATGGAAAGTGGAGAGGGGAAGTGGAGAGGGTGAGTGGAGAGGAGGTGTGTGGAGAGGGTATGCGCATGCGCAGTAAGGGTGGTCACGCCGCACACCACTGGATTGAGCTCGGCCTTAAGATACTTCGCATCTAAAAGGGTCTAAAGGAAGTAGCTTGGAGTCATGGCGCAGTTTTTGGCGACACTGTTCATCATAGGAGAAAGATCGGGCAAGTTGTCGGCATCTCTCGGCGTGCTGGGCGAGCTCAGAGTCTATGCCTATGCATAGTCGTGCTGAGCGCACGACTAGCATAGGCGACCACGTATTCGGTGTTGGCGTCCTTACGTTGTGCGAGCACGGCACCAAGGCCAACACCACTGGCATCAGTGTGAATTTCTGTCTGTGCGCTGGGATCGAAGTGGCGCAAAATTGGAGGAGATGTAAGCAGGTGGCGGAGAGTCGTAAACGCGTGATCACAGGCTTCCACCAGGTAGACAGTTCATTGTCGCCGTGGAGAAGTGCATGTAGGGGGGCGATGACATTAGCGAAGTTGCGAACGAAGCGTTGAAAATAGGAGCATAGGCCAATAAAGCTGCGTAGTGCTTTCAGGGTAGTGGGCTTTGGGAAATCGGATACGGCCCGGAGTTTAGCAGGATCGGGGAGAATGCCTTCTTTGGAGACAACGTGGCCTAATATAGTCAGTTCTCGAGCCGCAAACTGCCACTTCTTCAAGTTAAGCTGGAGGCCAGCATTCTGGAGACAGGTCAAAACTTGATGTAAACGGTGCAGATGAGTCGAAAAATCTGGGGAAAAGACGACAATGTCATCAAGATAGCAGAGAGAAGTGCGCCACTGCAGGCCACGCAGGTTGCCGTCCATCATGCGTTCAAAGGTCGCGGGCGCGTTGCAGAGACCGAACGGCATTACAGTGAATTCGTACAGTCCGTCTGGTGTTACGAACGCCGTTTTCGAACAATCAGCGTCAGCTATGGGCACTTGCCAGTAGCCAGAGCGGAGATCCAAGGACGAAAAGAACTCCGCACCCTGCAAACAGTCCAGCGCGTCATCAATACGGGGCAACGGATACACATCCTTTCGGGTAATCTTGTTAAGCCGTCGATAATCGACGCAAAATCGTATGGTACCGTCTTTTTTTCCGAACCAGGACGACAGGCGAGGCCCAGAGACTGTTGGAAGGTTGAATGACACCACGTTGGAGCATGTCTTTCACCTGCTCATCGATAACGCGCCTTTCGCTTACCGATACTCAGTAAGGACGCTGTCGAATGGGCGCATGGCTCCCAGTATCGATGGTATGCGACACAGTCGTCGTGCGGCCGAGCGCGTTGCGTGGGAGTCAAACGAGGATGAGAAACCTTCGAGCAAGCGAAGAAGCTGGTCGCGCTGCGTCGTCGTAAGGTCGCTTCCAATAGTTGGTGTGAAGGACCGCGGCAGTGACTGAGGAGGCGAGGTCTCGAGGGCGGCCAGGTCAGCGGAGTCTTCCATGATGTCGAAAATTGAAGAAGATGGCAGTGGTTCGGCTCTCCCTAGGCTTTCACGGTGGCGCAGGGTGACTGGTGCGGCAGTTGGGTTTGACACGTACATCACATAGGTGCCAGATTGAACCGAAGGACGGCAAACGGCAGTGGTAGTGATCGGCGGCGAAGTAGAAGGTCAGAGGGTGCGAAAAGCAAGGTGCCGTCGTTGATAGATGTACAAGAGATGCTGACGAGAGCAGTAGACCAGGCCGGTATAACGGTGTCCTCGGAAACTGCGATTTTACGACAAGAGTCTGTGTGGTCATTGATAATGTCTAGTGAAAACAGAAACAACTCGATTTCGGTGCGGGCGCAATTGATGATCGCATGATGCGTGGAGAGAAAATCCCAGCGTAATATTACGTCGTGGGAACATGATGGCAACACGATGAATTCGATGACATAGACGACATTCTGTATGACGACACGGGCTGTGCAGGCGCCGGACGGCTCGACGTGCTGAAAGAGCAGCGCCAGTGTCGACAAGGGCTAGCGTCCGTATTCCTTCTATGGCGACATCAATAACGTTCTTCGGGGAAATTTGAGGCCTTACACATTTCGCTGGCATCGCAGTTCTTGCCTCCTGAACTGCGCTAGTTAGTTTTCCTGTCGCAGAGGGCTCCGCCGTCCGTGCATGGGTGAAAGGGAACGGCGGTGAGGAGAAGGCAAACGGCGCGAGGAGAATGGTGCCTCGGTGACAGGAGCAGATTCGTGGTCGTCCGAATAACTACGGCGGGGCTGACGTGGCGCATACGTGACCTATGATGGACGCATATTGTTGGAGACGTTCGGTACACGAAAGCGACAGTAACGTGCCGCATGCCTAGGAAGACCACAATGAAAACAAATAGGACGGTTGTCTTCTGTGCGCCAATGATCCTCAGCTCGTGCGTACTGTACTGCTGGTCGGGCGGGTGGAGATACTGGCGGGCGCATATGCGGGCGACGTGGGCCGTAACATTGTAGCACAGGCATCGAAGCGACTTCAGCGTACGTCAGGGGAGCAGCAGTTGGAGCCTGAATGAGAGAAGGTGGAACTTGATAGGCTACCTGATCCCTGCTGATGTTCTGGAGAGCGGGCGCCAATGAAGAACTC
Source organism: Rhipicephalus sanguineus (assembly GCF_013339695.2). Taxonomy (NCBI): domain Eukaryota; kingdom Metazoa; phylum Arthropoda; class Arachnida; order Ixodida; family Ixodidae; genus Rhipicephalus; species Rhipicephalus sanguineus. The sequence goes on from NC_051182.1 coordinate 65,681,801, forward strand.
GACTGGCCGTGAATATGCGCATCAGCGAAAGCTGACGAGCAAGTTCTTCTCGAACGAAATGCTTAATCTGTTGCAGCAGGGACGTGTGATTGGGAGCAACAGCCAAGCCGGACATTGAAGTCGCGGGTGGCAGAGATTGGTGGGTGGCTGCACGTTGTTTGCGCAGTTCATCGAAGCTTTGGCAAAGGCTGACTAGGTCAGAGACTGTTGATGGGTTCCTCGCCAGCAGCATCTGAAAGGCATCATCTTCAATTTCCTTTCAAGGTATGCCTAATGTTCTCGGCATCGGTCATTGCTACATCAACGCGGTTACATACGTCGAGAACGTTTTCGATGTCGCTTGTGAAATTCTCACCGCTCTGCTGCGCACGAGCACGCAAACGTTGCTCAGCTCGAAGTTTGCGAACGGCGGGGCGCCCGAATACCTCCGTCGCGTGAGTTCTGAAGGCAGCCCATGTCGAAAGGTCACGTTGGTGGTTTCGATGCCACACGCTGGCGACACCGCTCAAGTAAAATGACAGGTAGTTGAGCTTTCCTGCGTCGTCCCACCGGGTTATCACGCTCACTCGTTCGTATTCAGCGAGCCAGTCTTCCACATCTTGCTCTTCTGCACCGCTGAAGATTGGTGGGTCGCGTTGAGGGAACGGGCCAGGGCAGAGCATGGTAGTCACCGTGGCACCGGGTTGTTGTTGCATTGGTCCTCCTTCCGTCATTGTAGAGGCGGCCTTGAGTTTCCCGTTGCGTAGTTCCAGATTTGCTTACCTAGCACCTCCACCACTTGTTACGGGGGTTTTATTGAGGATTCTACGAGAGCGACGATCGTAGCAGCAGCACGCAGGGCGTAGCCAGAGTGCGAATTGTCGGTGTGTGCCAGCCGATGGCGATGGGCCTCCGTGCTAGCCGATGTTCTTCCTCCCAGATGGAACATTTTCAGCACCTGAATTCGCGGGTAGAAGGGCATGGAGCACTGCAGGCTCACAGTTTCCCTTTGAAGCTGAGTGGGCAAGATTGTTCAAGATCAAGCAGTTGATAGTGATAATGAACTGCTGTGGTGTTGGGTGCGTGTTGCATCCAGATGACTGCCTGACAATGCTAGAAACATGCTCAACAGGATCTTGGCTTACTCTAGATATCATAAAGTACCTGAAGCCTAGTTTCTCAGTGAGGTACTGAAGCAAAGAAAGCACACTTGACACTGTCACTCGCAGCCCTGCAGCTGTTGACTGGCTCACGAATCCTTTCTGTCCCTTCGTGTGGTCTTCCCATGATGAAAGATACTCCTGAAACGATTGCAGCTTCTCAACACTTGCTGAGTTTGGGCGCAGCGCTTCAGCTGGAAATCGTGAAGTCATCATTTGCACAAGGTCATGGATGATCATGTGAAATGAACAAAAGTAGAATGAATCTCTGTGTGAGCAAGAGTCAGACTGTCATATGCAAGGTGGAAGGTACAATCACAATACAACCGCAATGTGATGACACTTGAAAAACTTCAGTGTAGCTGTGATGTCACCACAGGCATCTTCAATTCCAAACTTGTACAGCTGCAGACCATGAACCACTTTTTCTCCAAAAAGCTGAAAAGCTAATGATACTCGCATCTTTTCACGATTGTTGCGATTCGTGTTGCGTTCGGTGATTCCATGCATTGCCTGCAATGTCACGCTGCAACCATCCAGTGCCAAAGCTTTTCGTACGAATTCTAAAGATACCTGAAAATCATACCAAAGTGATCAACTGTTGGAAACAAACAGATTGTATCAATAAAATTGTACAGCATGCTTGGAGATGAAAAACAACTTACCCGGCCCTCAGGTGTTTCGTAGTCCGACCTTAGTAGTCCATTCCTCAGGCACTTAATTAGATGAGGAAAGTCCGACAGAAAATGGAGTTTGCGTGTTGGGTCCACCGGATGCAATGTGCTGCATTTCGTTTCTGTCAGTGATGCTTTGATGCCCATCGCAGACCACATTTTCCGATTCCAAGTGGCACCATCAGATGTAATGAAATCAACCTTGAGTCCGGCCTTCTCAGCTAAAATGACGGCTTCAAGCATTATCTTCGTCAGCAGGCTCCCATTTATGTTTTCATGAGTCGCAAATGCAGCGAGTATTTGCGTCCATTTTCCAACAAAGGACACAAACATTATCACCATTCCGTGATCACAGACACTGTGCTTATCTTTATCAGACGTAAACTGTCCCAAGTCAACGAAGCCATCAATGCGGCCTTCACTATTCACTGAGAGGTGCTCCGAGAGTTTCAGTTCATCCACGATGAGTCCTCCATGGCATGAAAACTCGTCCATAGTGCAAGTCTTTTGTTTCAGCACAACAAAGATTTGATTGCTAATTCCTAACCCAGTTCTGTAACATTTTACACATTTGCGAAGCGTAGTCTTACTGGGGAGAACTAAGATTTTTTCTTTTCTCAAGTGCTCATACAACTTTGCACTTTTCAGCTTCATAATCAAACATTCCAGCACCCACTCCTTTGAAAATAGCATGCCTTTGAATATGCGGAGAGTTGCCTCACGCTGCTTCTCTGGTAGGAGAGCTGCTTTTGCATTGAAATCTTCTGCGATTGACAAGTTCTTGGTAGCATGGCACTCAACTTTTTCTTAAGTACGCTTGCCTGATTTTGAAGACGTGCTGTCTTCTTCTTTTGTTGCGTCAATCGTGAAGAAAGGGTTTTCTTTACAGGCAGGTGTACACGACAGTTAATGTACGACTTTCTTGTCAGTAACGCTTTCCTAAGGGACTTGCATTCTGCACAACTGGCGCCTGCAAGTGAACAAACAATGTATACGGTAAAATCACATCCTTCTATACCTGATGCAATGTGGTAATGTTATGGGCATCCTAATGCACTTTACGTCTACTTACCTTCAGCAGAAACTTTTCCAAAGCAGCGTACGCTGATCACGGATCGTCCAGCAGTGTTTGCTTCAGCTCGATGATGCGCGGTCAGGCGAGAGGAAAGCGGCTTGAATTCTTGTTTACACATTGCTCCCTTGCAGACAGGGCTTTATCGAGCTTCTTCCAATGCGGATGTGGCCTCAACAAGGGATTGCACGGGTTTCTCTTCACACAACAGACCTTGATAGAAGACTTGGGCAACAATTTTGTCCGTAATGCACAAATTCAGCACCTAGGGAAGTAAGCGCCGCACCAAGTAAGCCACCAAGTTCTGCACGAAGTAAACAATAAGTGAAAATAACGTCATGCGCAAAAAAAAATTCGGCAGATTCCACGTACCAAGGGAATCGATGTTATGCGAAGCATGCGCGGGAAAGTGACTGTGGCGTAATTTTTCCTATTGAGCAAAACGTGCCGGAATGACGCTAGAGAAGTGTGCAAATGATATATACACACACATATATTTTGAAGAGTCGCACATGTGTTATATAACCAGTTGTTTTCAACGTTCACGGAAAGCTGATATGTTGTGCTCCTATTAGTCAATATTGGATGGCACGGATTCGAACTGGACAAAGAACGAACACAGATGCACAGGACAGGCGCTACGCGCAACTAAGCTTTCTTCAGAAAAATTTCTCTAGATTATACATAGCCGAGTGGCACGCGCAGATGCCCTGCACGTACGTTAAACTCACAATTACAGTTGTTTCAGTTGCGTTTCAATTCTTATGCACGCACGTTTCATGAACTCGTGTGCATGGGTGGAAGGAGTTTTAGACAGTTCTTGAACAAGATCATCATCACCGTTATCAGTGAGCACCAGCAGCAGGACAGGACTTGTTATCGAATGCGTTTGTGATTGCGGCTACGAGGGCTGTCTAAGTGTAGTAAAGTGCAAGGTATAATGCAGCTGGTGGAAATCGTGGACGCCTCTTACGAAGAAATGATCTGTGATGCCTCCTGTCCTGGACCTGGCAACGAGGTCTTGTGATGCTCTGTCCACATCCAAGCCGTTTTTCACGCAGTATAGGGACCAGGCGTTGTTGGGTTTTGATAAATCAATGTTCAAGTGACCGGGCATTGATGAGGGGCATGGTCCCCTCGGCATAGTTATAGTAGGAAACAGTGACCTCGGTTTTTGCGCAATCCCCGAGGTACAAGTTGCGGACCACGTGAACGAGTGGATGGCAGTCGAGCGTCTTCCAGGGCTGTTTTGTCTTCAGCTCCCTCAATTTCATTGTGTATGCCGCCGTGGGGTAGCGGTTACGGTGTCCGGTTGATGAGCCGAATGTCGCGGGTTCGATCCCGGCCGCAGCGGTTGCATTACGATGGGGGCGAAATGATAAAGGCCCGTGTGCTGTGCGATGTCAGTGCACGCGAAAGAAAACAGGTTAAACACTGGTTAAAGTTGGTTATATAACTTTCCTTGCGTGTCAATGTGGATGTTTGAGGTTACTGTGTTGGTTGAGACTCTATCACATGTGGCACATACCCGCATAACATGAACTCTGGTATTCAGGTATGTGCCACACGTGACTGAGAGAAAGGGTTTTATGACGTACGCGACAGGTATTTTGCGTTATTTATCTCATGACCAGTGAATCTCGTTGTTCATACATTGATCCTCTGCTATGCCAATTTTGTTATTTTACAACCTATGGAGACGACCAGGAGAGCGCCCAGACGTAGGCGGCTAGATAGATAGATAGATAGATAGATAGATAGATAGATAGATAGATAGATAGATAGATAGATAGATAGATAGATAGATAGATAGATAGATAGATAGATAGATAGATAGATAGATAGATAGATAAAAACGGCCAAACTGCCTGAGGGTCGCTAAGAAATGCTTCACATTTAAAAGTGAAACCGATAAGGTATACAAACGACGTAACTTATTTGTTTACAAGATGTGCGAGTTGCATGCACGATCTGTTTCCCATAGTGATTTTTTCAACGCGGAACTTATCACATTGCACGAAATAGAGTGCAACTGTGTATCTACGTTAAATGACAAACGGGAAATGGTGTGAAACAAATTTTATTTTTTCTCTTCTCAGTTTTGATACATAGCATAGAATGAGGATATGTTCATAAAGGTTTCGAAGTGAAACGAAATGAAGCCCACGGGAAAGTGGTGCTCATTAGCTTTCGTACGAAGAATTCCCCTCCGCACCATTTGTGGGGCGCTGGTGGCGTACGTGATCGTGTTTCTTCAGCGTATGCTGCCCAAAACATCGGTTGTTGTGGCTTCTTCGATGCTTGCCATTGCAGCGCACTCGGCCGAAACTGTCAGCCGTCGGTGGTAATTTGACGCCAACTTGAGAAAACGGTGGCGCGTGCTTTGTGTACGAGCGGGTTTGTGACACATATAATTTTAGTTACAATTTTCGGTACAATTTTCAGTTACTGACTCCAAATTATCTCCACAGCTACGCATGCAGAGCTTTGACTGATGCCGTAGATAGAATGAATTATTGGAAAACGGCGCATAGAAATACGCGTGAGCGACCCGCCTTGGAGACCGCATTTCTGTACACTCACCGGCGCAGGGCATTTCGCGTACGATGACGCCACCACAGCCACCGAAATCTGTCTCTCATATCAAGCTTCAAAACGCGAAAAAGCAATGAGAACAAAGCTTCCTTCTGGCCGATGTCCTGCACGTCCCTCTCATTTTTAAGCGAAGCTTCTATAAGTTACAGATTTCGGTGCTGGTGAAAGCTTGGTTACCGTCAAACCCGGAGCCAACGAGTGTACGGAAACGCGGGTGTGCACAAATAGGCCGTCGAAGGTGCGCCGGTCCCATGCTTATTTGTGAGCGCTGTTTTCATCAACTAATACTCTCTCGATCATGTACTTGTCGGGGATCTGCCGTTTGTGATGTGGAAATCTGATGTCCACTTGTCATTTCCCGTTGTCGCATTTCATTGTTGTCTTTCACTGTTGCATTCCATTGTTGCATTCCATGATCGTCGTATTTGCTTGTAAGAAATGAAGCGTTGCCCTGCTAAGCACGCTGGTGACTGTCCAGTTCCCGGAGTGAAGGAAGGAAAAAGTTAGGAGTGAACATTGCACAATGCGATAGAAAAAAATAAGGAATGAGAAACAGTGGGTCAGGCACGCACACGACGAACTTCGCTTGCCCACATTTTCGCAACAGGGAAAGGACTCATAATTTCTGTTTCGCCAAATCAACTGTTCTGCTAAAAGTCCCACGTGTTTTTGACCCCTTGCGACGCACTCTTCGCGCTCGTGAGTAGTTAATAAATGTATCGAGCTATGTACGCGCAGCAGCAGGAAGAAAAATATGTGTAACAATGAATAACTACACATTGAGCTTAAAAATATGAAATTTTATTGCGCAGTAACCTCGCACACTTTTCCAGGAGTGACGCCACCTCAGCATCTTTTATATGAATACGTCTCTGCTGAACACGGGTGTTTCATCATTGGACAGCAACAACCTTCTGCAAATGGTACGTACATGTGGAACGCGTGCAGGAAAGCACCGGCTAAATTACAACACGCGTCTAGCAGTAACCAAGCCATTTCATGTTGTATGTAGGGAAGTCACTGGCGGAAGCTACGTTTTGCTGAACGCGGCACGTTTTGCGTTCACAATTGATTTTTACAAGACAAATGCAACTATTTTACACTGCATGAGTGTGCACCACTTTAGAGAAGGGCTTCTCTACGAGGGTGGTATATGCCTCCGGTGTGTAGCTTCACCACTTGCTACCTGTAAGGTCCCAACGGTATTGGCGCTCGTACAGGTACTGTGAAGCATATTCTTCGCTTTCAATTCAGGTCGGAAGTGTCTAGCAGTGTGTCTGTCAAATGCCCCATTCCTTACACCAGGAGCACCTTACCTACAAAAGTGGGGAAAGGGACCTTGCTACAGCCAAGGTGTTTTTAGGTAAAGTGAGATAGAGGGAACAGGAACGGAGGGAAGATAACCAGTCGTAGTATTCGGTATGCTACCCTGCACGAGGTTGAGGGAATAGGGGATCCGAAGGAGAGAGGGATAAAAAATTAATAAGGAAAACAGCACACGCACACACGCGAGCGAGAGTGTTCCACTCTGGGACACTCAGACAGGCCTGTAGATCGTAGGAAGCCCAGTAGTGCTTGCACGGCCTCCTTCTGCGACGTTGAATATGGACGATGGCGTTCTATTCTTTCCTTTGAGAGAGACTGGTGGTCTAACTTGTTAAGAGCATTACAAATAGATTTTCTCTGTGTGCTACACTCCGGGCATCGCACAGAACATGTTCAATTGTTTCTTCGTCACCGCATTATTCACAGGTGGCGGTGTCGGCCATCCTTATGCGGAACGCACACGCAAGGGTAAACGCGACGCCTAGCCATAATCCACGCAGACCGGTAGCGTCACCTCGGCGAGGTCTTCATGGAACTCGAAGGCTTAACGTGGGACCAAGGAAAATTGTGCATGAATGAAATGTGACGTGGTGCGTCGGTGGAGCTTCCGCACCACGGAAGCAGCTCGGAAGCTCCATGCGGAGCTTCCGAGCTGCTTCAGTCTTAGAAAGAGGTATCCACAGGTCGCGGTCCTCTATATGGGCTGAATGGGCAGCTTGATCGGCCAGTTTACTACCGATAATCCCATAGTGACATGGTAGTCATTTAAATATAATGTGGTGTCCATTCTGACTTAGAGAAAGTGAAGCGGCTATTGTGCTTTCGACACTTTTAGGTAATCGATACCACTGGAATGAGGCGTTTAGCGGTTCGCCATGCTCAGGCGCTGGCAAGATAGCGACTGTCAATAATGCGAAGTTAACTCGCATAAAAGACGAGACGAAAGACACATGTAAAAACCGGGCAGTGCTGACCTAACTGAGCTTTATTCGACAAACCTGCTTTTTTATACATTACACAAGTCATCACCGTCAACAAAGTGCACGCACAAATTTTGCTAGTGATAACAACAAACATGACTGCTATCTGGTAACAGAAAACGGCGGCAACATTGTTAAATATGCAGTGCAATTACAAATTATCACTGCGTAACATCTTAGTGCGCACATTCAGCATTTCGTTAAAGCACAGAACAGCGCGTGCTCCTCCCACAGAAAAGCAGCATATTAAGATGATTAAAACATGCCAGGTTAAAGATGATAAATGTACCTAATTCAAAAACTGGAACAAGTTACGGTCAATGCGAGCAATGCGGTCAATGCGAGCGAAAGCAAGATTATTCGTTTCCTCTCATTGCATAATACTATTGCGCGAGCCTTTGATGCCCGCAGTCTTCTTCCTCTTGCCTCGTATGAGTTTTAAAATGTATGTACGTATATATAAAAGCCACAAATAAAAATATTTCGGAAGAAAATTTTCCGAAGCACCCTACAGGGGATTCAAACGTGCGACTCCTTACTTTGCAGCCCGCTGCGTTGGACAATTCCGCCGCGTAGTATAAATCCTCCGGTACACTAACGGCCAGCTATTTGTATACACCATTTACCGCTGGCGGTACGCAGGGCATGGAGGTGACTAAGCGTGTTCATTATCACCCACCAGATGGCGCGAAGGGCGTGCTAAAAAGGTCGTCGCCCTGCTATTAGCGGCGTTGGGTAGGCTGCTCTTGTGTTCGTAGGAGCAGCTACGCTTCAGAGTTGGATCAAATGCAGGCGGCGTTCGGTCAAACGCAAGCAACGCCACACGTGACGAAATTAAAAATTTCGTCACGTGCAGCGAAAACTCATGGTCCCCGGCATGGTCTGCGGCATGGTCCGCGGCAAAGACGCGGACCACGCTACGTCTTTGCCCGCGCTGTATTTGCGTCATCTCGCTGAGGATCCACGCTAGTTTCCTATTTTTGGGTCTTGGGACAACGCGAGCACAACAGTCCAAGAGTGGCTTGGGTTCTGCGCATGCGCCCTGATCGCTCGCGAATTTCTTGAATCCTCTAGCGCCTTGAGTCCTAAATTCTAAAGCTCTCTCCAGTTTCGCCGGAGTTTGGATGTGTGCCTCCGACATGTACTTTGGCATACAGGGCGTAGTCAACCGTGCTCGCGCGCTTAGCTCTTGAGGGAGGAGGATTGTACGTCTCGTGCTTTCACCGCCGTTTGCGTTGAATCCATAGACCGCATGGAGGTTGCGTCACTCGCTGCAACGACCGACTTTGCAAATGGAGTGAGCTACTAGCTAGAAGAACCATAGTAGGGGTTAGTTGAAGTAACAACTGTGACAGTTAGTTCGCGCTTCCTCTGCGTACACCTGTGCGTTCTTTTAATGGGCCCTGTCTCGTGTTTGAACAGTTCGCTGCAAATGTCGAGCAGTAACAGTTGTTAGTTCGCACTCGTCCTGTGTGTGTTCTTTTTGCGCGACCTTTGTGACTAAATAGGGCGCAGCAAGTTTGTAGCTGCTTTCCGTTCTTCGTCCGACATTTCAATTTTCTTGCTCTCGCATTCATTGCTTCGCTCTTGCGGTTAAACTGAGAAAATAACTCGCTGAAAGCGCCGAACGTTGTCGTAAAGAGAACGGCGTTCCTCACAAATGCTCCCTGTACAAGTGGGTTTCTGAACATCTCGGAAAAGGTGGTGTGGCGTTCCCGAAGAGGTCCTTGCGTGTTATTTAACTGCTGGGAGCAAGTACCGACAAAGCAGGAGAGCCGAAGCGAGAGACTCCGATCAGACGACGCGACGCGGATGAACACGCCTTCAGTGGCTTCCGCCTTTCCTATTGGCCAAGGAGCCCTGTAGATTCCACAGTGCTGCGAGGTACTACGGAGATGGGGTATAGGTGCCCACAGTTCGCCACTAGGCCACGTCAGAACCATTGTACCACGCCGGAATATGCAAACATTCCAATTACTATTCAATAAATGACCACAGCGTTTGGCTTCACCTTAACATGCCACATACCCAAGAACTGCGTGAACTTCCTCTCCAAATCAAAGTTGCGTCTTCATAAAACACAGACTGAAAATGCGACCGATGACAAATGACATGGCAATAATGGTAGCCGTAGCCACTTTTATTGAGAAATGGCATCTTAACCGAACAAAGTTTCAGCTGGACCAAGCAGCAGATACACTTTGCCGGCTGTTACTGCCACGTTGATTGGCGCTGGTTTCTCCTTCCACTGGTCGACATGTACAGCAGCTTTATACCTGCCACGGTGGTCTAGTGGTTATGGTGCTCGACTGCTGACCCGCAGGTCGCGCGATCGAATCCTGGCTGTGGCAGCCGCATTATCGATAGAGGCGAAAATGTTTTAGGCCCATGTACTTCGATTTAGGTGCAGGTTAAAGAACACCAGAGGGTGAAAATTTCCGGAGCCCTACAATACGGCGTCTCTCATAATCAAATTACTGTTCTGGGAACTGAAACCTGAATAATTATTATTGACAGTAGCTTTATGTTGACTGTAATCTGCTTTGATCAGTACCCGCGTATTTCATTGGATCTTGTGTATTGCCACTGACAACCTAAGAAGGAAAACTAAAATGTATCGCTGTTATGTGTAAAATGGACGTATAAGTACGGACGCTCTTTTTGAAAACGTCAAATTTTAGAGGAAGCAATAAACAATGCAACATGTCGTTTTTGGGACGAGTGGCGAGGCGCCGCTACAAGGACAGCCGTCAACGTGATATTCCTGTGATATGTGTTTGACTTAGGAGAAGCTGTTTCTTACTTTCACCGCACGTACCCAAGCGTCAAGCTCAGCAGTCTTCAGTCGATGCAGTAGAATTTCGTGGTTGTGCCGCGTACCCACCGTTGTATCTTGGCACGTAAGGTGTGACGCTGCGGAGCTTAAGAGTGCGGGTTTTATTACCGGCCCCGGCGGCCCGTTTTCCATGGCAGCGAAATGCAAATAACTCCCGTGTTCTAAGTCGTCGTCATTTTATTGAAACTGAAAACCGGTTTATTAAAATCCTGGGACAGCAGATTGCTTTCGCTGACACACGGCTGCCGTGCAATCGCTTTTCGTGACGGTGAATACGACACGCTAACGAAGAAACGCTGTACTCTAAGGTTGCCAAAGTTATACTTTGAAGGTTGCTGTCTCGCTCCAGTGGCTCTCCTCGACTGAGCCCCGTCACGGTGGTCTAGTGGTTATGGCGCTCGACTGCTGACCCGAAGGTCGCGGGATCGAATCCCGGCCTCGGCGGCTACGTTTTCGATGGAGGCGAAAATGTTTGAGCCCTGTGTACTTAGATTTAGGTGCACGTTAAAGAACCCCAGGCGGTCGAAATTCCGGAGCCCTCCACTACGGCGTCCCTCATAATCATATCGTGGTTTTGGGATGTTAAACCCCAGATATTATTATTATCCTCGACTGGGCAACGTCAGTTTTTGAACTACTGTGCTTTTGTGATCGTGAGCAGTTGTATCATAATTTCGTCATCTGCAAAGTACTTTGGTGCATATTGCAAGTACAATCTTTTGCTAATAAAACAAGCTTGCCTCCCTAATCTTTCTTTTGATCTTACTTTTATCTCGGACACGCAATTGGTGAGCCAAAAGGACGCAATCAAATTGCGTAGTTACGAAAACCATTTCAATGGTCAGGAAATAAAAAAAAAACAATTTCGCGTCATGCAGTGCAAGTGCTCGACGTCGATACCGCTTCCGGCTGTGACGTCGTATTTTATTTTTTATTCTTTAATCACTGTTAGTTGTCCCCGCGATGTGTCGATGGTGACTGTGGCAACAAGCCGCCAATACTTGATACATGGCCTTCTGCGGATATTTTGCCATCAGTTTACATATCTCGTACCTTGCAACCAATGCAACTGGCCACAGTACAAATCGGAACCGAAGTGAAACGATTTATTTCCAGTTTTCTTTGTTATAGTTTGCAAATTGAACCACTTCATCGCAGAGAATACTGCTTCAAAGATAATTCCAAGTTGCACATTTTCACCTGGGGCGGGCGAAGTAAAGGAAATTGCAAGGATTGCCAGAGATACGTTTCTCGTGTGCCGATATCGAGCGGCGGTGGTTTTTCTAACGTCCATTGGAAAGACGTGTAGTGTGCGAGCTCATTTAATTCTCCCCAATTTCATGCTTACCTGAAAATTTACTGCAAGTACACATTGATTGTTCACAGCGACTCTAAGTGACTTAAACTTCACAGTGACGCCTTTACAGTAATAGACACTACAATCAAATTGTTGCAGCAATACATCCGGGATCTGAAAGGTATGTAAGGGTGCGGTGCATCATAGTCATATCCTTGTTTTGGCGCGTAAAAACCTCATCCGCATTCTCAGTATGTTTTAGTCTGCTGCCGGACGAAGGCCTCTCCCAATGATCTCCGGTTTACACTACCCTGCGCGAGCTCATTCCATCTAATCCCTGCGAACCTCCTAATTTTTGTCAATCCATGTACATTTGCTTTCCTAGACTGCGTCTTTTCACACATTGAAAGCCATTCCGTTGCTCTCACTGTCCACCGGTTGACTGTTCTACGCATTCTGTGGCCAGCCCAGGTCCAGTTTTTTCGCTTGATGTCAACTACGATGTCTGCAACCCTTCTTTGTTCCCTCGCTCATTCTGTCATCCTCCAATAATTTACCTCCTAACGATGTACGTTATACTGAACTCTGCATTGTCATCCACTTTTTTTTTCTATTTGCCCTGTTATCCGCCATGTATTTGTCCTCATTGAATAACTGGAAATGTGGACATAATATATACTTTTTGCTTAAATGACAGTGGCAGATTTCCTGCCATTATTTCGTAGTGCCTGCCAAATGCGCTCTAGCACATTCTTATTCATCGGTAAATTTCTTTTTCGTGTTTACGCTCTCCTGTTAGCAGTTGTCCTAGGCATACATATTCTTGTATCTACTCAAGTATATGGTTACCAATCGTGAACTATCTCTTTCGCCAGGCTATTCAGCATTACCGTTTCCTTCTTCACATTCATTTTTAGACGTACTTGAACACCTTCTAGGTTTCATTCCCCTATAATTTTTCTCAGTTGATTGCTATCATTACTGAAGAGCACTGCGTCATCTGCAAATCGTAGGTTGTTGAGACAATCTCTATTAACCTTGATTCCTGCTTCTTAGTCTAGCTGTTTAAATGCTTCCTCTAAGCATGTAGTGAGCAACATTGGCGATGTTTTACCTCCTTCTCTGACTCCTTTTTATCATAATTTTATCCCTTTTTTGTGTAGAAGTGAGGTAGCTGTGGAGCCTTTGTTGATGTCGGCTAAGATATTGACATAGGTTTCGGTTACTCATTGTCGACTTAGTGCTTTTAAGACTGTTGGTATCTCTACCGAGGCGAATGCCTTTTCGTAGTCTATAAATGTTAAATGGTGGGTTTGTAGTATTCAGCAGCTTCCCCCATTGACTGATTGATCACATGAATGGGACCCATCGTACAGCAGCCTTTCCTGAAACCGGCTTGTTCTCTAGTCTGGTTCAGGTGCAGTGTTTCTCTTATCTTGTTTGAAATTGTCTTTGAAAATATTTTGTATTGTGGCGGTCACCAGGCCGCGCAGCAGCAGCCGAAACACTCTGGCCCATCGGTCACAATTGCTGAAATCTTATCGCGTTGTGTGCAGGAAAGCGAAGTGGGGCGAGGGTGTGGAACTGAACTGCCCAGAGTGGGCGGGGATGCAAATAAACTTAATTGTTTGTTCCTCATGGATCTAGTACTCGCTTCCGCTTGTTCATAGCAGAAAGTGATATTAACACACCTCAAGGCACCGACCTTTCAAACGGCGGTTTCTGAATTATGGTGCACCGAGGTAGAATCACAATTGGCTGCACGGTGCATCACGGCGGACTTGACGAATACCATTACGTGGTGAGCAGTGTGCCCCCAGCATTCACTAGAGAAATTCGAGACCTCCTGTTTTGCCCACCAGCACACAACACTTACAACATGCTGACGCCAGCACTAATTCACAGGGTCACGCCCCCTGAAATACAACGGCTGGAGTAGCTTCTACATGAAGCGAAACATTGTGACCGCACGCGAAGGTAACTACTGCGTCACATGCAGGAATTACTGGGTAACAAAGTGGATTGTCTCGATAGCGTACTGCTCTGACAAATATTTCTACAGAAAATACCTCTGAGCGTAAGAATGGTCGTCACTGCCTCATATGAGGACGACCTATTCAAGATAGCCGAGATAGCTCACATGTTCATATTGGTAGCTCCCAAATCTATCGCAGCTGTCACAGGCAAAGTCTCAATTCGAGCAGCTTCAAGCACCAAATCTCGCTCCTCATAGACTCTGTGGCCGCCCTCCATACGGCGTCACTGTCAACGAGTCGAAGAGCTGCGCAGCCGCCCACCGAATGCCAAATACTACGTTCCTACCATCGCAAGTTTTCCAACGCCGCGCGCAAATGTTTGCTGCCTCGCTATCTTTGGGAAAACGGCCCGGGAAAGAGGTGAGGACAACCAGTGTTCCTGCCATACTAACGTCGCCCATACGTTTTCCTCCGAACCGATCGCAACACCGGCCTCCACATTCTCAGTAACACAGCTGCCGAAGTGAGCGTACTCCCAGCCAGGGCTGGGCAGAGATACTCGGAAAAGTATGCCGGAATAAAGATATCGAAATACGTGAACTGGAAGCCTAAAATGAACTGGAAGCCTATCAGTGCCAGGCACTGACAAAGAAAGCGTGGGCGGAAGCGCTTTTGTTTTTGAAAATGGCGGGGACCAATTTCTTAAGACACGCCGACTCCCTGTGTGGAGGCTATCTCCCTGTTTTAAGCCATCACCACACAAAGCTTGAACAAAGCCGCGGAATCTGCCATGAGAAACTGTACGGGCATGCTTTTCATGGAAGTGGATAGTAGCGGATGGACTGCTGGCACCTGCGTCTTTTCGTGCCCAAAAGACAGGCCGCCCGAAGAGAAAGCCCAAGGACTGGTTACCATGTGCTGATCATGGCGCTTTGCACCCGTGGGGGGAACAGAGAACTTCCCCGAGAGGCTGCGACACCACAAAAACGACGTCCGCAAGTACGAGTGACAAAGGAGTACACTGGCTTAGCACAGCGTGGTGAACGACCACCGCATCGAATTTGACAACTCCCGCGTCCTCGACTTAGAGGCAAATTACTATAAGCGGCTTTTTGTGGAAATCTGGCCCATCCACTCGACAGCCCGCAACGTCAACCGGTCAACGTCAACAGGTGCGCTGCCGATAGAGAGTCTGCCTCAACGCAATGCTGCACATCATAGAGAAGGAATAGAGTGACCCCATGGCAGGAATAAAACGCTGAAGAAGAATGCGAGTGGGACGGGAAACGTCTGCCTTTTTTTATTGCGACAGCAATTATATGAAAAGTCTCGGCTGGTTTTTGCCGTCGCCGTCGCCGCCGTTATCGCGGCCTCTCTGTCCGGCGCGCGTGGCGCTAACCACGACGCAACCGAAGCCAGATCGTTCAGGTAGCTAATGGCGAGCGTTATTACGCACCCTTTACCGCAGTACTCAGAAACGGCAGGCGCGTATAAGCGTTTCTTCATTACCAGCGAGATGGCGCGAGGAGCGCGACGGGCGCACTTAAAGGCGTCGGCCAGCTCGCTCGCTTCTAATATTTGCGCAGGGAGGACCTTGCGCTTCCGCTGTCTGCTCGCGTGGTAGTAGCTGCCGGGTAACGCCGTTGTTCTTCGCCCTACAGGGCGTGGTCGCCGTCGTGCGCTTGTCTCGAAGAAATAAGGGGGTGGGCGGGCGGGTGTAGCGGGGGATTGTATGTGTTGTGCTTTCCCCGCGATGTCCGCGCTGAAGCCGCAGAGCGTACGAAGGTCATTTCACTCGCTGCAGTGGCCGCGTTTGCGAAAGGACCGCGCTGTTCAAACAGAAATAAGCAACAATTGTGACAGTTCGCGCTCGTCCTGTGTGTACCTGTTCGTTCGTTTCGTGCGTCCTGCTTTATGTTTGAGCAGTACGCTTCAAGTGTCGAGCTGTGATGCATGACAGTTCGCGCTCGTCCTGTGTGTATTCTTTTCGTGCGTCCTTTGCGCTTGAGCGACGCGCTGGAAATTTTGAGCTGCTTTCCGTTCTTCGCGTTACATTCCAATTTGTTGCTATCGTATTCATTGCTTCGCCGTTGCGGCGAAACTGTGACTTTTTTGAAACACACAAAAAAAATTCTTTTTACTCACAATCTTCGTAGGTGTCTCTCTGTTTCAATCAAAGCCCATTATTACTTCTGTCACACGAACAGCCTTCACCGCAGATAAGCACACTAAGGTTACACGTAGCTACACGGCAGACATAACCGCAATTATTCTCCTAACCGTGGTTATTGAAAACAGGTGATTCCACGAGATGTAAACGACAATGTAAAACACAAGTATTTCCGTTAAAAAGAAGTCATTTGGTGCATGAAATGTATGCGCAACAAATAGTAAAGATTGCTTGAAACTTGTAGAGCGAAGGAAACTATTTTTGAAAATCGCTACATAATGGTTGCTACAAAGTTGATAAGGCTTATTGCTTTCTCTTAAAAAAATTTGCTTTTTCTCTATTTGCAACTGCATCTAGTTTCTGGTTATTGTACTCCTGAGCGAGCGAGGCTAATCTTGAACACCCTCACATAAACGCTGGAAATATTGCTGCGATTATACAGCTTAAAGTGAGCAAAAAATGTTTATGCACAGATATTTTTTCCCGTGACTAGGCAATTAAAGCACCCCTTTAATACTACAAAATTTGCGCGTCTATTTTGCAAGTAGAAGCATGCCATCATATTTACTGTAACTTTCTTGAGTGTTCAGTGATGCTTTCTTTGCGGATAGCGTTGATGATTAAATCGCATATTGTGTAAAATGTCACATTGAGAAAAATGGCTTCACCATGTGTCAGAGTCAGAAGCCATCCAAGTTTACAGACAACATTAAGCCACTCATTGCCAAGGCCCAGTACATTTGTGCAAATAATCCTCGTTAAATCAGCATCTTGGGTACAATCGTTGTTTGTGTTAGAAGGTTTATGTAAAACATAAATTTGAGATTTAAAAAATTCTTACTGGTGCAGTCCTGCAGCAAAGACACATTGATTAAAATGTATGATTGCGGAGTAACGGTATAGGTAACGTCCGTTACTTTTTTTCGGTAACGGTAACGGTAACGTGCTACGTTTTTATGTATGTAACGTAGGGCGGTAACGCATTCCTTTTTTTATAGTGCAACCAGTAGCGTATTTAGTCACATTTTTTCAGTAACGCCTGTAACACTGCATGAAACTGAGCCTGAGTGTGTATGAAGCTCGCTCTGTCATCTCTCTCTCTCGCCATACATATTTATACTCGTATTTGACCCCCCACTCGTGAACAAGTTGATACACCACTAACTGTGCGCTTCTGAAGCTGTTTTTCTAGGCATTCGTGACTTCTGCAATATACGGCCTTTCTTCAATATTGTAAACACCAACAATATCAGTACGAGCAACTTTCAGTAATTTCAGTTTTTTTTTTCCACAATCAACAATTATTTTCATACTGAACTCTGTAATGCCAGGCATAAACAAACATTTCTTTGTTTTTATTTCAGCTAAGACAACTTGCATGGTATTTTTCCCCACAAATGACTTTGATAGTTTGCCAGAGGGGTGCAAGCAGCTACTTCGAGAAAACTGCAGAGAACCATATACCATTCCGTCAAGAAGCGTAGAGGAATGTCCGGGAACACTAGCATCTGAATAAAATATTAGTTTTATATATACAGCCTCACAGCCTATCTCTTCCTTCTTGGTTTAATTTAGGCTTTCAACGTTTGCATAAGCAACCACGAAGTCACGAATTTAATTGCGCGTGTATCCGAAATCTCATTAGAATCTACTGCAGTTTGTTACTTGCAAGGTGCAAGAAGAAGGTGATAGCTTCTGAATTTACGAGACCATAAATTCCAAGGGTATTACCCTCCATTTTCTTGTCAGATAAGCTCGGTAAAACTGCCTTGTCGCTTATACCACTCCTCTAACTTAATATACTTACCCCCAGGGTTAGTATAATTATAGTTACTTCAACTTTCTATACTCATACATCTGTCACACGAGAAGGTTTAGCGTCATTTTTTTAGATTACTTGGCTGCCAGCGATGACCTCTAGTGTGATAAAAGAAAATGACTTTTGACGACAAAAATGACAAATCAGTTTGCTGAACTCATTCGAATGCGTTTGCGTCGCGAATGAGTACTCTCGCCGATGGGGGGCCAGGAACAAATTATATATCACAGGGTTAATAAATCATAACAAGTATGATTATGTTTTGATTTTCAGGTACTGCTTGATCTTTTTGCTAGCAGTTCAATTCATTCGTTATGAAAAGTTTGAATATCCTCGTTGCCGGCGACACTGTTCTCCATGATGGCCGGCCATGTTGTCCATGTGCTCAGTGGTAGCCAACGTGTTTACGGTAGCCGTCAGTTCGAAGTGCATGCATACCACGTTCATGCGTACTACCGATGGCGTCAACGCACTCTGACAGTGGCACGTAGCCTGCAGCGGAGAAAGATAAAAAGGGTCCGTTGCATCGAAGCGCGAACATTCGCGCTGATCAAAATCTGGGAGGACCATTTGGCCTACCAGAGAAGCGCGACAAGCGAACGTGCTATTGAGCGAAAAGCAATGTCGCTCAAAACATTCTTCATCCCTTCCCCTATCAGGAACATGGGGACAAGCGAAGGTTGGCGAGAGCGTGCCTGGTGTTCTACTTTTGTTTATTTATCTTTCTTTTTTCGCATTGTGCAATGCTCCATTTTCTTCCCTGCCTGCACGCGGGGAATCGGACATACAGTACATGCAATTGTTTAGCAGCACAACACGACAGTGATGCGTTCATATCCAGGCAAACAATGAAATGCGGCAGCTTGAAATGAGAACTCGTTTTGATAAAGGATCACATTTCAATACCAGGAACGGCTGATCGCAGACAAACGCACGATCGAGCGAACATCAATTGATCGAAAACGGCGCATAGAAATACTCATGCCACCAGTGCACATTCGAGGGCTGCATTGGGAGCAGTGCTGGGCAGTATCGAAGATACAGGCATCTTAAATACTATCTTAGATACTATCTTAGATACTATCTTAGATACTCTTCCGATACATTCGCTTATGTATCGTGTATCTTAGGATACAAGATACTTCTATATGCTTCTATCGCAACACAACCGTACGAAACAATAATCGCTGGCCAAGCTGCGCTTCCCAAGCTGGTACTGGTGCCACTAAAGCCCGTATTCCGAAACGCTCCTTACCTCAGTGAGGGGGCCTTAACTGCTTGAGGACCCCTTATCACGTATTCTGGAACGCTCCTTACTAAGGTTCCCTCACTGAGGCCCTCCTTGGTGCTCCCTCAAGTTAAGGTAGCTCTAGCCCTTTCAGCCCTGGATTTTTTATTTTTGTCGGAAACTTTTCTCGTGCGTGTTTACCTAATAGTTAGGACCTCAAAATAGCACAAACGAAAAATTGAGCCAGTGGTGCAAGTATTAATTGATTTAGAGACATGGCATCAAATTAGGTCATCAGGGCTCAGCGGTTGTGTAAAGAGAAAAATTGATTCTTTTTTCCTGCTACTCACTAGAGTACACAAAATGTGAAACACATCTCATTTTTCAATGTGATAATCAATGAAACCGCTTCGGTACGTCGATCCGAAAATGGCGCTTACCCGCCACAGTTTACCCGCCTCGGCGTCACTCATGACTTCGGCCCAGCTTCTTCTTCTTTGTGGCTCCCAGATGCGCAAGCATGTCACAATTTTGGTGTCAATCGCAGTGGGGTTCATTGAATACGTATTGCCCCAAGAATGAACAGTTTTGGCTTGATTTCCGAGGTGCTAGGGGAAATGTTGTGTGGTGGTGTCAATTGACACCGCCAGGGCCGGAAGGGCTAGGGCTACCTTCAGGCCTCCTTACCTTGCTACTTGCACTGAAAGGGCGCTTCTCTGCAGTACTTTGTCAGCGACAGTGTGTCCGATTTCTTATTTTTGATCGATGCCTTGCACTTCTGCACAAGCTCCCTCTAACTGTATCCTCGTCGTTGTTGGAAAATTGCTTGCCAGGCGTGTTTTTGAGCGTGCGCCCAAACGATTGGCAACATTTTCCGTTAAAGGGACACTAAAGAGCAAAACGATTTTTCTCGCATTAGTAAAGTAGTCTTCCGCGATACCAAAAACACCACGCTTGGTGCGAGAAGACGCTTAATAAGCGAGAAAACATGCAAAAAGAAAATACACGTGACGACGCCACCTTGGAATTCCCGCACCATTTGCCGTGACGTCACAGATTTTTGACGGCGCCTGCTTGGGCCTACGTAGTTCCTAATCGGTTAAGTCGAAGTACATTGTCCTCTGAGGTGGCCAGAGACTTGACATAACGAGTTTGTCGAAATTTCGTCGAGCCAGTGGCGCCAAAATACGTTAAATGCTCTTTGAAACCTTTTACGTCACGAATTACGAAGTTCGGCGCGAAATTTCAAAATGAAACTTTGAACTTGGTTTTCTCCTCTAATAATAGACCTATGGTGGTGAAATAAACTACACAAGAGTTCTCCGAGCACACTTTATCAATCTAATCCAATTCATTGTTTCTCTTTAGTGTCCCTTTAAGACTGCGCAGCGCGAAGAGGACAAGACATTTTACAGGAATAGAGAAAAAAAGAACAGACTCAAGGAATGCGAAACGGTAGGCCCCCTCATCGCACACCGTTCGTGCTGCCGTCTTCCAGGAATGGCAGTTCTTGTTTGGATTAGGCCAACAATGACATTCTTCACATGCCATGTGGGCTGCTTCCACAATGAGACAGGTGCGGTCGTCCGGGTACGAGAAATCCTCAGCGAACACAGGGGTGCAGCCGCATGCGCTATAATGTATGCCCCGAAAGCCCTCCTTTCCTTTTCTGCGAATTATCTCAGCCACTGAGATTAGTAATCCGTCGTGATACACGCGAGCGACCTGTGCCTGAAAGCTGGCGCCTACTCTGTGGCAGCATGACTATTTTATTGCGTTGTAGAAGCAAGCCCGAACAATAAACCTTTTGGCAAGCTTACTGTGCGGAGTTGAGCTTGTACGAGCCTGGTTCATATGTCCAGCAAACATGATCACGGGTGAAATCGAACTTAAGGTTAAGGAGCCCGACAGAATCCTAGAAGGGGACATCACGTGTTGTGACGATGGGCGATATACATTCTTCAAATATTCCGACCATTTGTGACAACTCAAAATGCAACTCCGAGGCAGCACACTGTAAGACTACTAAGAAATCGCGCAGAAATATCTGAATAATTTCAGGACTTGGGTTCCTGGCAACAGTTGCTGTAAGATTTTCTCGTTTAGCAAAAAAAAAAAAACAACAGGTCAATCCACGAAGGCGCGATGCACGACCCGATAGACGCGCCCTTGTTTCGAATGTAAACATAGCAATTTAGTTGGACATAAGTACATTCGAGTCAAATTTGCACCAAAGTGAGATTTCACAAGCTTACCTCTGTTCGGTTATGAAAATCAATTTCACCCACGTCTTCAATTCTTTAAACGATCTTTATTACTCGCTCCCACATAACAGGCCGTTGAAATGCATCAATGAACGCAATGAGCTGCAAGGTTGCTCGACCATCCTGTTTTTGTCTTCTGCAACAGAGTTAAGTAAATGGAAAAGGCTGTGCACCCAAATCGCGAAAAAGCAGTGTACACATTCATCATTATGCACAAAAATTGTTCCTCAATTCTTGATTGAAAACGGACGTTTAGTCAGTATTTCCCACGTACTCTGGATCCCAGACTTGTGAAACACGCGCCTTACCTTACTGAGGCGGCCCTTAGGAAAGGAAGGTTGAAGGAAGCTTTTAGAATACGCTGTCTCCCTCAAGGAACTCCTTAAGATAAGGAGGCATGAAGGGCTCCTCACGTAAGGTAAGGAAATGGTCTGAGGTAAGGAGCGTTTCAGAATACGGGCCTAAGTCATTTCAATAAGTCTAAGGGCAGTGACGTAATTTTATTTTTCCGCCAGAGTCCTCCAGTGAGGACAGAAGATGAGGAAGACAAGCGCGCGGACGTCTACGCTCAGCCCAGGTACCTTTTGTTTTCTCGGTTTTTTAACAGCGAAGCTGTTTAGCAAAGCGTTCCTTGTCCGATAAACCAAAAAATATCATCCTCATAAACGGGTATGTGCCATAGAGACTGGGTAAATCCCATTACTCACCACTCGTCCACTAAAAATGAAGCAGGAAACAGCCCAACAAATGGCTGCGAAGCGACGGCGGCGAGCCGAAGAACCTGAGTACGTACAACGAGAGAACACTAGAGAACGGGAAATGCAACGACGGCTGCGAGAAGACCCCGAAGCGACGGAAGCCAACGACGACGTGCCGGTAGATTTATGAGAGGTGCGAACGCTTGATTTCAGCTCGAGGTTCTGCCTCTGGAGTTTGGACATCCGTGTCGTGTCTGCGGCTGTCTGTGGTTTAACTCGAATCTCTCTGCGCTGAGAATCAACGTAGAAACAACCTCGCATCATCTAGCTAAGGCCTAGCAACGACCTAGAAGCAACCTAGGAACTACCTGCACCACCTAGCTAAGGCCTAGAAACAACCTAGAAGCAACCAGATCAGTATTGCTGTTTCAAGCCTTGCGCGGCTTAATGCAAGCTTCGCCAACTTTTTTTTCCTTTTAGTTGCGCCAATGCCGTGACACTTGCTCTTAGCCACTGTCCTGCGCCGCGGACTCCACTGTGTGCGGCGTCTATCGCGCAAATTCTGATGTTGCTATAGTGTCGTTATTGAAGATTCTCTTGCGTGTTGCTTCATAACGAAATGTGATGCGTGCAAGAATGGGGTGGCTTTGCATCTCGTGGATTTTACATGTCAGCGATTTGAAGGATCTCGTGGATGTAAGTTTGACTAGCATGCCATGAATTAACTTATATGCGGATAAGATTCTAAAAACTTTAGCACCACTGGTACTGATGCTCGAACCAATAGAGCAAGCATTTACCTAACAGAAAATATCTTGGGGTACCGTAGTATTCACTTCCTTCTATATTTATTCAAATGATTTATGAAATCATAATTTGATTATTAGCACAAGTGCTTTCTTAGCTGCCCTTTTGCATCCCAAACATTACCTAGGTCCATGTACTGTTTTTCCGATCACCGCAGTATATATTTTGTAACGCGCTACCAAAATGAAATATCTGATTTATTCTTTTAACTGTCTGCTTTATTTCTGCTACTGTTTACACATTTACACGTTGCCAAGGCGATTTTTAAAACAACTATATAATTATATGGGTATGCCTTGAGTATACAGTACAAAACATTCTGCTTACCGCTTATGAAAATAGCGCAATTAAAGTTTGCGTTATAATAATGGAAATTATTAGGAGCCATCTTAAAGATGTTAGGAAGGGGATTCGAGAAACGTTGTTATACCGAATGTTCCGTTTCACTCACGACCATCCCAACGAGCTGTTTCAGGCAATTTTTCCATATGCACTCCTTTTTCTATTGTCTCAACAGGTAAGTTGACTATATTTCATGCTCAATTGTCATAGCTATTAAGGGAGCCGTCTGTATTGTGTTTCTGTACTCATTCAATGTGAATGTTGGATACAGAACCACCTCTCTATTTTACTTATATTTGTTTTCCTGTTTTAGGCCTTCCTAAACTTTTTTGCTATTACTAATCGCCACATAATCGGGGCTATAAGTGGCAATAGCGCGAACAGAGCGCGGTGTCATGCGACGCTTTGTGCAAGTATACAATATGTTTGAGATGTTCTTGGGTTGCACATGTTCTCTGGTTGAAGAAAAATTACTAAAAGATGGCACGTTAGCGAGTATATCAACAAAGAATCATTTACGCCAGCATATAAGAAGAATATGAAAATTTTGCGTATGCACCAGGAGTCTCAAACTCACCTTATAGCCAGCGAGCCGCAGTCATGAAATTTAGTTCCACGAGAGCCGGAATGGTGAAGATGGTGGGAGTGGGGGTCGGAGATAGTTTGAACAGAACGTCCCCACCTAAACGATGCCATTTGAAAGGAAGCCTTTCCAATATCTCATATATAGGTCATTTCTGAAGGGGATTTCGAGTCAGGATTCGAAAAACATCGATACCGATCTGCACGATGAGTGAAATGTGGACGCGGATTCTGAAATATAGAGTTTTTGTCCCACGTTTATGTTTTAGCACATATGATGACCACATGTCCACAGAAAAGGAATCCTTGAGACCAGTCATGTCTGTGTAGCTAATGTACATACTTATTAGCAAGATAAAAACAGATGGAACGAAGACAGTCGTATGTGTAGACAGGGCCGCTAGCGAAAGGTCTCAAACACCTAGTATACATCATGCGTCGCCCCCAAAAAATGTTGCTTCCAGCGTTGTTGCTGCTGTACCCCCGTCCGGATATCCGGTATTGCGCAAACAGTCTTTTACTGAAAAGGTAAAAGTCCACACCGGTATTTGCGCCATCGCGCGAAGGCTTCTTATTGAAGTTATTGGGATTAAATGGGCACCCACTAGCTGGTCAGCGAAAATAGGTCACAATTTAGGAAATTTTCAAGCAGACATTTTTCGTGCATATATAGGCGTTTACTGCTACATCATATGGATTTATAATAACAAATTTAAGAATGTATCGAAGTATCTTAAGATACAATTGCCAAGTATCGTATCTGATACAATTATTGCGGCAGTATTTTGTATCTGTATCTCAAATACTTCTTGTCTGAGTATCTTGTATCGTATCGCGATACAATTTCAAAGTATCTTTGCCCAGCCCTGATTGGGAGGCCCTGCTATCCAGCCCCGCCCCACCGACTCAGCTCGCACTGACGGACAAGGGTCAGGAGCTGCTGGCAGCATATGGTTTCCGGCATTAGGGAACCACTAATACAGTTTGAGATCAATAAAATTGATGCATCATCATAATTTCACTGCGCTCAGGGGGGCCGGGCTTTTCGCGTAGGTCGCATGAATGTGTGAGTTATAAAAGCTTCACTCAAACGACACATGACAACAGGTGCGCCTCGTGTATCTGCGCGTTCAATGTGCACGCTCACTTCGTCATTGAGGGTGAGACATTTGCGTGATTTAAAACAAATCAAGAAACCGGGGTTCGAGTGACAGCCTAGAATCACATGGGCTCCCGCGTGCCTCGTCTCGTGATCGTGATTAG
Source organism: Rhipicephalus sanguineus (assembly GCF_013339695.2). NCBI lineage: Eukaryota > Metazoa > Arthropoda > Arachnida > Ixodida > Ixodidae > Rhipicephalus > Rhipicephalus sanguineus. The sequence goes on from NC_051182.1 coordinate 65,706,869, forward strand.
GAAGAGAGGGAATATCACGTGACCACGCGAGCTCTTTGCTCACTTCGTCCTTAAGACATTCTTGTGACTAACAATTAAAACTACCGAAGTTCTAAGCGTAGCTCGAGGCGTTCATCTCGCGTTCATTTCGTATTTCCGGCATTAGCGTGAAAAGAACACTCGCAGGGTCCTTTATTTATTTAAGACGACTCGAAAGTAATAGCCACGCCCAGTGGTTATTTAACAGTGCAGTTCATATCGAGGTGAAACGTTACATAATTAACTTTGAATCCGCCATAGTGGTCCATAGTGGTTATGGTGCTCGACCGCTGAGCCGCAGGCTGCGGCGACCGCAATTTTCATGGAGGCGAAAATGCTTAAGGGCACTGTACATAAATTTAGGTGCACGTTAAACAACCTCAGGTGGTCGAAATTTCCGGAACCCTTCACTACGGGGTCCGGCATATTCATATTGTGGTTTTGGGACATTAAACACCAACAATTAAATTCATAAAACTTTCACCGATTAACTCTCACTGCTGTCACTGCACGTATCAACTTTCACTATTGTATTCCTGCTCACTTTATTATTCTGATATAAACATTCCGAAAAAAAAATTCACTGCATTTACTTGTACAACTAGCTACAATTTACTTTCACTGATAAACTGAACCACTCGATAGGTTTTTTTTTTTTTATCACAATATATTGCCGCAGTCATGCTTTCAGTCGCTTTGGTACGGCTTCCGTTCGCTCTGGCGACAGTAAGCCTAGTTAAGTAAACGTCGCGTTCTTTCTAGTCTCCGAGCGGCCGGTGCCGTCCGATCGTCTTCTCTATTTTTTTTTAATGCGATGGCATTTATATAGACACCCTCGACGGATTTTTGCCGTCCCCGTCATGTCCCGTATAAAGTCCAAATTGATAACAGCCCCCGCGCATGGTACGTTCTATCTACAGTTAATATCGTGCGAGCGGGGCAACTAACGCAGCTTAAGCAGATATCAAACGAGCCGGCTCATCTCCGTCGCTAGGAGGGCGCATGCGATAACATCACCCAGCTCGGGAGGCTGGGCTATTGAAGCAGAGAGGAAGCCTCCTGCCCGTCTGTAACGAGCATAAAAAGACGCGAAGGGGGGGGGGGTGGCTACGTTCAAGGAGCAACTGTGAACTTTTTAAGGGCGCGGTCGGCATCGCTGCTGCGCGCGCTATCTCGGCAGCCATCAGCGGGCGGCTCGTATACCCAACGTGCTGTGCTCTCAACGCGAAGAGACTGTGCGAGAAGAGTCCCTGGAGCGGCCGTATTTTCTTACAACAGCGTTTTGCAGAGCTGCGTCTGATAGGATCCCTTTGAGTTAGCTGTCAGCCTTACTTCATATAACATTACACTTTGTTCTTATCGCATTCATTGCTTCGCCCTTTGGGTGAAGCAGTGAATGCTGCTGTCCCGTAGCTGTTAGCATGAACGAGCTGTATCTGCCATAAGGGCGAGAGCGATGCATGGCTCCTGTCAAGGGAAATAATATACGGCACATTTCTAAGCACCGGTAAAGCTTTCCTGTACGCCTGGTGTTATGGTGATGAATACCATCGATGAGAAACAGAACCACATCTATTAGAACATGCACAACAGCGCAATGGCTGGGTAGCCGGCAAGAAAATGTAAAGAAAAATATTGAAAGCTAGTTATATCAAGCGTTATTTAATCTGTTTGATTAGACAAAGTACAAGAAAAATCTAAAAAAAGCTGGATCACATGACAGAACTAACAAGTGTACAAAAAGCCATCGAGAATAACCGATTAGAATAATCACGTGCAATCTAGACTAACCGAACTAGAAAAGACTTGGCGACCGGAGAGCTTAACCTTTCACGGAGTTCCATGCCGAAAACAAACCTGGCAGAAAACCAAAGTTGCCTAAGTGTATTGGTGGGGTTTTTCAGAGATTTCCCAGGTAGTAAGTTCGAAGGACGCACCGCTTAGGTCACCAAATAGGACCCCATTGTCGCTATGTTTACTAATTTGAATATAAAAGTGAAAGTTCTGGCTTCAGAGATTCGAGTGCTACTTTTGCCGAGCACAGAGCAGAAAAGTGCATGACAGGACGGGCGCTGTCTCTTACTTATTGAAACCACACGAGTTACGCTTTATAAGAAATGAAGGGAATGAGCGCACGCGCGATGACAAGGGAACAGTGGAAAAGGTTGGGCTTACTGCAAAAACTGTCAACATTTGTTCAGTATTCTAATTTAGGATGCTGGCGTAGTCGACGATTTGATAGTCTCAGTTATTTTTTTCAAAGCGAAAGCGATAGATGCCTCATCAAAATTGAAAATTGACCGTTAACTTCGGCGTCAACACAAGCGATGCAAAAAAATCGTCATCACATGAACGTCACCATAGGACGCCATCATAACGTCGCAGTTGCCAAAACTTGTTCCATCACCACGACGACATTATGACATCACTACGACAATACATAATGAGACGTCACATGTTGTGGCATCACATCATGACGTAATCGCATGACATCGTCGCTGTATGAAAGGTGGGCCGGTCACGGAGGCAGTGCAAACTCCAATGAGGGGCACAATGCTTGCAATGCGTCCGAGGCTGGAGACGGGGCAGAACCACGTGAGGTGCAGAGAGTTTACGGAGGGGGCCGGGGTCATCAATACATCGACTGAAAAAAAAAAGAGTAGGTTGGATTTCGCCTTCAAGTCCTCTTAGCCGAATGCAGAAAGACCATGAGAGTTTTTCCTTAATGTTTCTTTTTTCATGTGAACCAAGGCTCATAGTTCTTCCAGACATTATTATTCTCATGAGTGTCGAGTAGATTACATATAGCTGTGCAGCGACCATCTCACGTGGCGTTATTCGCAGGCAACAAAAATTCAGGAGTTCATCCCGTATCGGGGAAATGGGGGCAAGCGAAGCTTGGCGGTGGGCGTGCCTGACCTACTGCCTTTTTTCTGCTTTCTTTCTTTCGCAGTGCTGCATGCTCCCTGCAAACGTAAGATTTGACACTTTATAGGTTTTTATAAACAGCGGTCATCTCCGGAACGCTGTTTTCGGGCTGAATCGGCATGGTGTATTTCATATTCTTTCCAGCGTTCGTCAGCCTGTAGAACTTCCCAACGAAACGACCATCACGTGATCATAGAAGGGTGGGTTGAGAATTCAATTTTCTTGAGGTCTAAATCATCCTGAAATGTGCAATTCGCGATATAGGCCTTAGAAGTTGCCCAGCAGATGGCCTTTAGCCCGCCAACACGAAATATTGCAATCAGTGTTCCAAAATGGGCGCCCCCATTTCATTCTAATTCCATTCCGGGGAATTAGAACTTGCCGCAATTCCATTCCTTTCAAATCCTCGGAATGAAAAAAAAACTTAGGTCATTCCCACTCGGGAATGGCCGGGCAGTTTTATTCCATTCATGTAATTCCTCAATGTATAGGGAAGGCGTCTTGATAGTTCTATCGAGTTAAGAATGAACGCCCCATAAAGCTGATGTCATCAGATGCATTAAGAACTGCAAAAGTACGCGGCCGTGGTTACCAGGGGCGTAGCCCGAATTTTTTTCGGGGTGGGGGGAGGGGGTCAACCATACATTTTGTATGTTCATGCGTGCGTAGTATGTGTGCGTGTGTATATACGCAAGCAATATTGAAAATGTTGGGGGGGTATGAACGCCCCTTGGCTACGCCCCTGGTATTTACGTGGGCTCTCCTTCTTCGGCTGGCTTCCCGAACCAATGCTTTCCAAAGCTTATTGTCTCTCTCTGTACGGAGGGTGAGGGCACACAATTCATCGTGTACGACTGTGTGCTGCGCTGACCTACAGACCTTCGCCGACAGAGTTTCGGGCAAAGGCGCCCATATGTCTAGACAAGGGGGACAGTATTGCAAAAAGATGGATGTGGGGCGGGGGAGTATGAGGTGAGACGGCGCGCAAGCTGGCATACGAAAGCTCGCAGTGAACACAAGCATCGCGCCAGCGTCACTGTGCATCACAAATATTAGAGAAGCGCTTTTACGAATATGCGTCCGAGTCGCCGACGGCGGCAGAAGAAAAAACAAAGAAGTGGAGGGTGGCGAGACAGCAGGCGGCTGGGGCGCCACCGAGGGAAAAAATATCACAAGGCGTAAGGGGGGGGGGGTTATGCCGCCGCCGTAGTCCCGCACAGCGGATCCCAACGGCATATAACCGTGGTTACGCGAAGAATAGAGACAAACTTCGGAGCAACTCAGTCTATATAATGACAGAATTGTAGTATGCGCGTTGCTTATAAATGTACCATGCCTGTAATCAGCTGTAAACACCCATGCCTGTAAACACCCCCTATACTTTCCTTGGCGTTATTGTCTGTTAGTTCTCAATAATATTGTAATCAGCTAAGCCATTTTAAAAATACTGCTTTATTGTTAAGTTCGAGGCTCTGACTTACTAATGTTCGGAGTTTGAAAAACAGTGCGTAGACGAAAACGTGCTGCATTTTCGGAAAAAGACAAAATTCCCTTCCCATTCCACTCCGAGCAAAAGGTGCTTAATTACATTCTCATTCCATTCCTCCAGGCGTTGTCACCATTCCATTCCAATTCCATTCCGATGTCGTGAAATTTTGAAATGCTTCCGGAGTTATTAAAATTCCGGAGTGGCAACTCCGCAACACTGATTGCAGTGAAACACGAAATATTGCAATGAAGCGTGTCCCTCATGTGGACTTTTTCCGGGCAGGCTTTCTGGGGAGCTTCTGAATGCAGGGACATATGTATGAGGTCAAGCGGCACATGCGCGACAGCCGCACTACGTTTACAGTCGAACCAAAACTGGTGACAGCGGAGGCATCTCTAATTACTATGCACATGCGCATGGTCCGGGCTGTTCTGCGCAAGCCAACACTGCCGATGTTCAGGGCCAATGTCAAACTTTCTCGAGAAGTCTCTGCACAAGCAAACGGTCATCTTCTCTTTGTGTAGAGAGAGAGAGAGAAAGGGTTCGTTCAGAAACCGAATCATTATTTTCAGCAACCCTTGCGGCAGCATGGCTCAGCGCCTAACCACTCTATTGTAAATAGTTCTACCCTTCCATGAGAGAGTGGGGGGGGGGGGGGGAGCACCTCTTTTCTGGACAGTTGCGCGGGAGTGCAAAGGCTCTCGGGCAGTGCATCTTTTTTTTTTCATTCTTGCGGAACGGAAGGAAGGCCGGGGGGGGGGGTGACGTCAGGCACATTTGCAACATCCCAAAGGAGCTTATGGCAACAGCTGCACCGCTGAAAAGAAGGGATTAGTTGCAACAGATGCAGGCTCTTCGCCACCGCATTCTGCGACTGTGAAGAGCACATTTTCTTCTCTTTTTTCGAAATATGACTGAGTGGCGTCGTCTGGTGCCTCAGAAAGAACTACTCCCATGATGGCGACCGTTCAACGGCCACCTTAATGCAAGAATTTAGGTAAAACCTGAGGTTTTTGTTTGCCCCTGTAAGTCATTTCACGCCTGAAAGCAATCTTAACAGATATCGTTATATCTAGAGGCGCGGAAGACTGGGAGTGTGGAGTAGAAGATGGCTGATTGGCGCTTGTGACCTGCTGTCTGACCGCGAAGAAAGACGCACAAAAAGACACACACGCAGCACACAACACGAGCCCCGACTCTGGCTACAACTAGCCCATACTCTGGCCCTTCGAGAAGATGGCGCTCGTTCCAGCGACCAAGCCCACTACACAAGTCACATTTTACGAGCAATTCATTCACGAATGTTGATACTGGCGTGTTTACTGCGGAGTTTTCCGGGGCGAGTTCTGGTTGTGCTTCTCGGTACTTTTAGCTGAAGAGCCTAAGCCACAGTGGAATCCAGTGTCCTTTTGTACGTGTTCTTTTTCTTTTTTTTTCCCTTGACGCACCCGCGATGCATGGTAGACCAGTGAGTGTGCTCGAGTGGCCATTCGGAAATGTCGGCTCACTCCTTCGCGAACGCTGCCGTCCAGAGCTTGGAGTTGGCTCTGTACTGTTCCCGATTGTTCTTGTACTCGGCCAAGCTTTACGAGGTGGATCGACGTGTTTTTGTACGTGTAGTAGCTGCATGCACATCGTGGGCTTACCAGACACGTCGGCAACACTGGCGTTTAAAGGGCAACTTACGGTGCGACGTAACGTCAGCGCCCACTTTAAAGTACATACGTCAATATTATCGAAACTAAGTTCACTTTATGGTGCAATCATGTGAATAATATACGTACTACCTTTCGTTAATGTATTCCTTCGTGGTCGAGCAATGCTTTAAAACAGCTGGCTGAATTATTGGAATACAAATGTAATATAATATAAAAGCGGAGCCAACACTGGAACGACAGACGTTAATCTGATATGACGTCTGTATCGTAGGAGTACATATATATAGTGCTTATTGCTTTCTTGTAAAATTAGATAGCCAGCACCACAACTACAATTGACGTTGCACCGCCACTACGCCTGTATAGACTGTTTTTCCAAGCCAGTTCAGCGACCTGTCGTGGCTCTGTGGTATAATACCGGATTTCCACGCAGAATGCTTGGGTTCGATTCCTTCTGCCATCCTAATATTTATTCTTAACATTTTCTTAACGCTCTCGCATTTAACTTACCAATGTCTGTTCTCGCCGATCCTGGGTAGATATAAACTTTAAATCACCCGTGGCGCATACCCGTACTCCGCGGCCCGTGGTAACCGGGTATGTGCCACACGTGTCTGGAGGAAAGGGTTTGACGGCGTACTCGACAGGATTTTCACGTCATTCATGCCATGACCCGACAGTCAGGTTCGTCAAAGCCTCTTTCCCTCCCATGCGAACTTTTGTCTACACCAAGTTAAGGAGGCGATCATGAGAGCACCCAGACGTATGCGACTAGAGAGATAGATAGATTGATACGTAGATAAAAACGCTCAAAGTGTCTAAGGCATGCTAAGAAATGCTTCGCATTTAATACAGTTTATCTCACCTCACTTCGCCTGCGGAGCATATCCGTATACCACGAGCATTCTTAGGCGGATATGTGCCACACGAAACTGGTGCAAAGGGATTCCTCTCTTGCGCGGCAGGCGTGTCACCCTATTCATATCATGAGCTGAGAATCGTGTTGGTCATATACTGATGTCCTCTTATGCCAGTTTTGGTGCATACCAAGTGAAGACAAGAAGAGCGCCCAGACGTAGGCGGCTAGATAGATAGATAGATAGATAGATAGATAGATAGATAGATAGATAGATAGATAGATAGATAGATAGATAGATAGATAGATAGATAGATAGATAGATAGATAGATAGATGTACCTTTGGTTCGCTAAGGAATGCTTTGCATTAAAAAAGCAGCATGGATGCTCCCGTTGAATATATTTCCTTAAGTCTCTAATTTAGCAAGTCGTCGTAATGCCCTGCGTGGCCCATAAGTTGTGAACCGGTGCCAAATGCTTCGAAAGCAATATACTCTTAATTATTTTGCAGTGTTTCCAAGAATAATTTTCATATTCCCAGAGACAACGCTTAGAAGGCGTGCCTGAACAAACAGGTTATCTCAAAAATAATGACAGAACCCGCCTGATATTTTGTCGATAGCATGAGATGACACAAAGCGTTATCCAATTCCACTGTTTATTTATTTGCTGTCAAAACAGTGGGCAAGTGGCAAGCGCCAGTTGCTATTAGAGGCGGCAGTCACGTCTGCATGGATGCTGCCGTGTTGCTTCGCCACCACAATTACCGGTGGTTCCTAAAGGTGCCTTACGTACTAAGGTGCCTTACGTACAACTAAATGCGCCTTACGTATGTACATTGGAGCCGCGATTAGTGTCTCGCGCATCGATCTGGCGCACAATGTGCCAAACAAACCCATTGGTCTTAACCATGCCAAATATAATGCAATTACAAAGATAACTACGTTTTGCTGCCCAAGCATTTCGCTTGCTTACACGTGGTGGCTTCCATCCTGCTGCAACTACATTGCGAGCCAGAGTATAGGCATTGCAGAGGTGAGTGGGATACCCGTGTGCAACAATTAAACTTCGTCGGGAATGCTGACACCGCTGCTAAGCCAAACCTAATGTTTTAGGCAGTAACGACGAATCTTAAATTCATAATATGCCATAGTGTGGACCTGTGGCGAATAGCGGTATTTACCGAATTTTTGTGGCACAGACCTGTTTATGATGAACCGTGACGACGATATGACACACCGACAAGGCAAGACCCTAAGATACTTCGCCCCTAAAAACAGGGGGAGACATTATAGGGCGCCAGCCTATATTGTTTTCTCTTGTTTTTTTCTTCCATGTCGCAGTTGCGCCACAGATATATTGTGAAACATTAGCAACATTGCTGATGTACAGGGTTTTCTGGCAACCACTTTCATAGTTTTTAAGGGTTACGTGTGTCAGTTAATACAATTCTAGTACATGAGCTCGTCCACTCGAAAAGGCAGAAGTTACTCACATAAAAATGTAAATGCATAATAAAAACAATAAATATTTACCAATTACGTTTTTAACTAATGACCTGATGGCCGATCGCTAGGCGGATTCACTTGAAAAAATTCTAGGAATGACACTAGTTTGGAGAACATTCCAAAAATACAGTTTGGGTGAATCTCACGAAATCTATTTTGAGCCACAGTGAAGCGTGCCTCAGCAAAATTCCTTACAGATATTATTTCCCCAACTTTATGGAAAATTCGCTCGTGTAACATTTATTTTTTAAACAAAATCAAACAACGAGATTAGCATTGAACAACGAGATTAAGTGTAACGAGACTGGACTTCAAATTTTCCGGACGCGCCCTTCAGGTTCTGTAACATCAAAGGTACATGTGATGTGTCAGCGACTGATCGCTGCATCATCGCGGAACAAGTTGACGTGCTTCAACGTGGAGTGACGCAGACCAAAAACAGCCGATGTGCCTCGCTGGTCATTTTGGTAAGAAGGACGACACAAATGGCTAGGTTGTCCGTTGACTACGGCTGGCGGAACAAGATAACGCGTAAGTACATCTACCCGTTGCCGATGCCTTCGACTACTGGCAAGAGCATAATATCACAGCGGAGCTGTAACGTGAGCACTTGCTTTATTTTGGGCGTCTATTCGAGTCCGTTCACGAGCAGAAAAACAAATACGTGACGTCCTCCAATGGAGCCACGACGTCACGTAATCACGTCACTATGTGACGAAGCTATGACATCATACGATGATGATCAGTCGAATGGTGGCCCATCACGGACGCAGTGCCGAAGGTATAACTAGTGGGCCGATCCCGGAGGCTGTGCAGATAACTCAAGTGCAGCGGTACGCCTTTTACGTGTTACGACGCGTCAGTCGATTCCAGGTCACAGCGTAAAATACACCTCACCGTAGTCTAGACGCTGCGTTGGCACGGTCACACGTGGCAAGTACGGGTCGACCACTCATTGTGATAACGCCCGATATGCAGCGTGCTTATGAAGAACACGGACAAGAACGCAGACGAGACCAAAGGCAGGAGAACGCCCGTCAGTTTCGCTGGTCATCGGCCTTTCCAGAGTGACATGGCTTCACGATGTTTCTTTGCATTAGACCTGCGCTCTGGCCTCAGGCTGTACCAATGGCTGAGCCTGACTGGTCCAAACTTGCCTTTGTTACACGCTGTGGTTATATTAATTTAGTGTGATTTCATTCGGCTTTTTTTATTATTGTTAATGTTTTGGTAATGCATTTTGTTAATGTTGCTGTATCAGGAAACAGGTCATTGCAAGCAGACTATTTCACAGCCATAACAGGAAATCAATACCAGGATAGTAATTTTCTAGCACCAACGGATGAACAAGAAGTTTACACGACGTTCACGAATCTAAAGAACATTAAGTAACTGGGCATCGACAACATTGCAGTAAAACCAATAAAATATGTCTTAGAATTCATTACTCCTGCGCTCAGCCACATTTTAATTAGACACTTGAGTCAGGTGTTCTTCCAGAAGATTTGAAACGAAGCCGAATAACTGTGTTGTTCAAGGGTAGTAACAGCAACCTGGTGCCGATTTTGGAACCTATATCTATTATTCCTGGATTTCCTAAAGACTTAGAAAAAATATTCTCTACCAGTATACCTGCCTTCTGCTCCAAGGAAGGGCAATTTTAAGGGCTCGTTTTTCTTTTCTACACACAACATTCATTACAACTAGCAGACAGTTGTCATTTAGTTCTAATTCATGTTCTTCTGCTCCAGAAATATAATCAATGACTATCACTTTTGTTTTAAGAAAGGAAGATCAACAGAGACAGCCCCATTAACACTTCAGGAAATCATACTGAAAAAAATTGAGCGCATCTTTTCCACGTTAGCCGTTTTTTTAGATGCGAAGGCATCTCTTGCTCGGGGGTATGTCCCGCGGCGTGCTAGTCCACACTCACATTACGCATGCGCAACTCTCCGCTTTCCCTCTCTCCAACAGCTGCGCATTACTCTCTCCACTTCTCTACCAGCACCTCCTTGCGCTTTTCCTCTCGCGGCGCATGCGCTACTCTCTTCCTCTAGTCTCCTCTCCTTTAAGTGGTAGAGCGCTGCGCACGTTCAGTCCAGCGCCTGCTTCGGTTGACTCCTCTGAAATGCGGGTTCGACATGCCGAAATTCTCTCCTACGCAGCCCCGCGATGAGCGCCAGCGCATGCGCGTCCCCTCCCCCTCTCCCCTCCTCCCCTCTTGCGCGACTGTAGACCGCGTTCCCCGCTCGCCCTGTGAGAATTACCGGCCAGGCAAGAGGGAAGACACGACGCGTGTAGTGTTCCTCTTCGCGTTCCACGAAGCGAGGTCGGTAGCATGCCCAACGAACGCCAACGAAACGCGATCGTGCAAGTGCTCCGGCTTCGCATCGCCTCATGGTCCCCTTTAGCAGGAGATGGTGCAATTTTTTTTTTATTTCGACAAGGCTTTCGATTGCATTAGCTAGAACCATGCAGAATTCGCGGCACGGCACTTGAATTGATTAGAGCATACTTGCAGAACAGACAGCATGGTGTTCAATTATGTACTCAAACATCATCATACATGCCTATCTTAAATGGTGTGCCCGTGGGAAGCGTACTGGGGCCACTATTATTTAATGCTTACATCAATGGCATCGTTCATATTAACCCGAGTGTGAGCTTTGTCATGTATGCAGATGATAAGAACGTACTTTTCTTAGGCCGCGACGCAAATGAGTTAATTATCCTGAGCAATAAATTATTGGACAAGCTTTTCTTGTGGTAACGAAAAATTTATTGAAAATTAATCCACTGAAAACACAAGCAATCGTATTACGGGCAAAAACATATATTCTAATCAAAACAATCAGTAGCTTAGGCAAGTTAACACATTCTTTTTGTAGATGAGCATAAAACTCTTGCTGTTACATTTTTAACACGAAACCTTTTTGCGCCGGGTTCCACCTAGCCTTCAGTGACCTATTGCCGTCCCGGAAGTGACGTGATGATACACACGATCAAATGACAACTCAAATAGATCAAAATACACACGACGAGATGGCAAAGGAAAGCTTGAGAAATACGTTTCGCCAACGGGAGTCGACAACACGACCCCTCGGTCCGCGACAACAGATGCCGGGCACGCTATCCACTGCGCCACCATCACGTACTATGGAGGCTTCCCACACGCGTCTTTTATATCTCACACTTTCCTCTCGCAGTGCGCTTGATCGGCGGGGTAGTGTCGCCTTCTCGGAATAGTGAAGTGCAGTATGCACCATGAGTAGGGCTCCGTGTTTTCTGTTTTATCCGGAAAAATCCGATAAACATTTGCCGGTAAAATTTTTGACAATTCTGATTTATCTGATAAACTCCGATTTCAAGGGCCAATTTGTCCTTGTTCCGTTCTTTATCGAAAGGGCAAGTTCTAAACGCTCATTGATACATCTTGTGATATGACCGATTTAAAGTTTACCACGCGTAGCTGTATTAGGCAACGTAACTGTATTGTGCTGCGACTCAGCTTCCTTCATACAGAAGCTTCACAAGGACTTTCAGCTCCAACCCCGAATTCAAGGTACTTCACTTCAAAGCTCAGTGCCACGTACTCAACAACGCTCTGGGGGATGGAATTAGGGCGAGCTCGTTTAACATAGTTCGCGACGGCTTGATGATGCGCTTACGGTAGGGAAACGTTACAAAGTACACAGGACACAGTGTTAACAGGACTTTGTAACGTCTCCCTACCGTAAGCGCATCACCAAGCCAACATGAACCAACTAGCCCCTTTCGTCGCATTACCGACGTAGTTCACGATTTTGTTGTGCATTTTCCTGCCCTGTTGAAGCCGTCGCGGGAGCTGAGCCGTAAGTTTGGTCATGTGTGCTTGGCCATGGCATGTCCTTCAAGTCGCTGAAAACCGTATGTCAGTCGAGGTGGTTCTCTTTTTATGAAGCTCTAGAAGATATTTTGGACTACTGGTACCCATTTTATCTTTTTTGACAAGCGACGAAGCCAAGGGAACGAAGTTTCAGAAACTCAAGAGTCTTATTTCATAGCCTGAAGTTGTGCTCGGCTTGCTCGTTAAAATGAGGTTGCTGAAGACCAATTCGTGTGAGAGTACCCTGGCACACCAAGTTTATCCCATACTGGGGGGTTCGTTTGCACGCACTCATCAGTCAATGGCGCGATCCAACCGAGGTCTTCGCATCAGATGTCACAAGTCTGTTGGACCTCCTTGACGAGAGTGACCGCTAACGATGTCGCAGGGGAGTTGCTATGCTTTGTTTAGAGTCGGCTCTCAGGTAGTCACAGGCGTTCACAAAATACAGGATGCATTTGACAATCACATTTAACGTCTCAAGACGGCTGGGTTTGCTGACTCGATGGTGACGCCAGTGGTGGAAACTCTCCTGCAGAAGGTGAAAGGTTCGAGGAGGGAGGCAAGGACGAGGACGACCACTTTTTCCGTAAGACCTGAAGTGGTGCCTTATATACAAAAGGTCAGCCACAACCTAAGGAAGGTAGTAGGCAGGTATCGTGTCCCCCTTGTTTTTTCGGCGCCCTTCAAGCTGGCGCGGGTCTGCCCTCGTACCTCCAGAGAACCTAAAAGAAGACTGGGATGTGGTAAAAACCATGCAAAGCCATACGCAAAGTGCTCTACAGGAGTCGTGTACGAAATCTCCCTGACGTGCGGCAAGTCCTACATAGGGCAGACGGGGCGGTGCCTAAATGATCGAGCCAGGGAACACGAGCAAACGTTAAAAAAAGACGTTTTGGTGCACCTGCCTGCGCACTGTAAAGACTGCGCATGTGAACCACGGTTTCAGAGGATAAAGATTCTGGGCAGAAGCCAAGACCAAACAGGTCGAGAGATATTAGCAGCTTATTTTATTAGAAAGAAAAGTGATGATTGTGTCAGTGACACCTCTATCAGATTATTTCAATCACAAAAGTCTTTCTTCGATAAGTGGCTGCCCCGCTAGGCTGATGAGCGGACATAACTGTGTCTGCGCGTGTCATAAAACGATATATTGCTACGTCTTTCAGTGAATAAAATTAGTTGAAAGTTTACCGCCCGTGTCGTCGTACCTGCCTCTGTCCTCGTCTTTTTTGTGCGGTCAAAATTTCAAACAGACTGTCGGAGACTTTAACGTATACTACGCTGCTGTCGCCGAAAAGTGGAGACAGACGTCTGAAAGGAACCTGTGCGATCAACTCCAGCACACCAAAGAATCGTTTTGGTACTGTGCTCAAATTGTGAATCCAAATGTGAAGCTTCAGCTGCCCTGCGCGAGTGATTTTGCGAACTATCAGTGCTATGAAATATGCAACATTGTTGAACCCCTGTCGTTTCGGAGACTTCACAATGTCCAGTGGCCAATGCTGTCTCGCTGCGCGCTGCGTCTTCTGGCGCTTCCTGTTTCTAAAGCAAACGTTGAAGGGGCATTTTCAAAGCAGAGAGTCGTCAATCGAAAGGAGCGCGGTTCGATCACTGACACCTACCTCGCAAAGTGTGCTTGCGTGTTTTACAATAAGCTTTAAGCATAAGGTTGTAATACGCACAAATACAGCTGTTAGTATGCATTTCGCTTGTGCGTACGTGCTTTTTTGTATTCAAACCTCCTAGAAAAAGAAATGGGCTTCGTGTGTTTTGATATTTTAGTATTCAGATGTGAATACTAAAATATCAAGACTTCGGGGCTTTTAGAATAATGCAAAACTCCGAATTTTGGAGAATTGGGGATTTACGAGAAATAAACTCGGATAAACGCCGAATATCCGCCAAAAATATGAGCTCCCAGAAACAGCCACTGATTTTCAAGAAAAATCAACACCGAAAACACGGAGCCTTAACCATGACCGTAGCATCCACGATTACCTCCTGCAACGCGTCGTTGCTACGTGTCCATGCATTTGGCGCACTTCCAATAGAAGCGCAATTTCGTGAACTCCTTAACACATCACGAGGTGGCGACCTCAGCCCAAGCCTCGGCCTCGCTCACAGCATCTATCCATATTGAAAAAAAAGCTCTGCGATGCTCGTCTGCTTCGCCTGCCTAGCCTGGCTGTAACACCGCGCTCCCCGCTTATGCTCGCCCCGTGAGAAATCGCGGCCGTGCTAGAGGAGAGACACCACGCGCGTTGCGTTTCCTTCTAGTTAGCCGTAGTGTTCTGTAAACTCTTTACCACGCCGCGGGATGGCGACCTTAGCCCATGTTCTCCGTCCAGTCAGCAACATGCTTCTGGCTGTCACGCAGTTTTCTCGAATTACGCTCTCGCCGTTACTGCTACAGCTACTACAAAAGGTTTATTCATTGATCATGGACGTTAGTCGTCAGGATGACGATATGTCACCAAGAGTCAACGTGGGTGCATCCGCGTTAAACGGTGCTGCTGCTGCAAAACCCCAAGAGACATTGTGCAGGCTCATTATACCAATGTACAGTAAGCGTTCAACTACTCTAACGACACGTTTTATTCCTTGTAGGCACATCTTACCCACAAAGATGAAATTGCGAACATATCATGGGGTGCTATGCAGGATAGCCCGAGCTTCTCGGGCAAACAAGTTTGCTCCGAACTCGCACTACAGCGGTCATGATAGGAATACAGTGCGGATCACATGATAGGAGCGTTGATAAAAACGGCTACAAGAACGAGCACAGCGTCGCCAGTGCATGTGCTGCGTTTGCAGCGGTTCTGAAACACCGCGTGCGTTTTTTTCAGGGACTTTACGCGTGCGAACACGTCAGCGCCACCACTCAGTCAACATTTAAACGGTGCAGCGACGTCAGCATGATTGTCGCGATATGTCTTTGCCAACTGAACATTGCGCCTTCCACAGTTGCGTTCGTGGACGTTTGTCCTCTTTAGGGCAAGTTCTTTGGTTCAACATGCAGCATGGAAATTTCCGCTCTCAAAGACAAGAGTGCAATTGCAGCACTGTCGTGAAGCTCGTTTCGCTTCCCTCGAATATTACATATAAATAAATGGACAGGTTACTGCTACTTACATTACACGTCTGGAGATTTTTGTACAGTAACCATTCGATAGAAACAATACTCCACACACAAGTAAATAGTAACATTTCTCGCCGCAAGTGCGAGCAGGGCCGCTTGCTTCATGGCTGTGAGTGGTACGTCGTGAGCGCGGTGAAATTGAATGCGAGACATTGTAGCCATGTGACGATATAACCTATTGTTCTTCGTGCTTGTGTGCATAGTATGTGCGATTAAGCTCATAGATGAATCGTGCCGCTCGCTGGCGCTGCGGCATAGAACTGCTTCTTGGCAAGAGCAAATGCGGTGGGCGAATCCTATATTCGCCTCGGGCGTCTGTCAATAAAACTGATTGACGCGCGAATTCGTGTACAAACTCGTTGATTGTGAAATGGCCCCAGTTGAACTTGTGACTGTCATAGTGCCGGTCTGCCTGCCAAGCGTTTCATGCACTAGATACTAGGCAGCAGCTTCTCTGCATATATAAAGTAATTTGGTCATCTTGCACTAAATTTGCAAGGCTGGAGCCATCGGAGGAGGTTGTGATCACCCAGGTTCTTCCAGCTTTTTACGTGGCTCGTCTACTCAGTCTGCTTTGGACTGAAGACCACGTGAAGACCGGTCTCAATTTTGAGGGCATTAATTAGCTAGGTCTTCAGTAACATGATATTGACGAGGTATGTCTCAATTGGTAGTATTTTACTGAACACATTATTTTCAGCTTTATTTAGTAAGGTCTCAATTAGTAATAAGATAATTAACAGAATACTATTTAACACGGCACTAATTAACATACATCAACGATAAATGCCCTAACTAAATCAATCTTATTAGCTCCCCTACTTAACGTAGTGTAAATTAGAATGGTCTTTAGTAGCTCGGTCATTGCTTTCCACGGCTTTCTCAGCATGGTCTCAGTAAGACGTAGAATATTTAGCTCGGTCTTAGCATGACTTGGCTTTATTAGCTTGGTCATAGCACGTTCTGACGCCCATTCAATTACCTAATCAGCGGGGCGCATGTGCTCGGGGTCCGAGCAGACGATGAATAAGATGACGAAGAGGGCGCGCGCTGGCCGAGCAACGCGGTAGAATGTACAGGCCGGCCATGATGAATACACACGTGGCCACGGCGATCAGCTCCGGCCGCGGTGTCGTAAGACGCTCGGCGTGCGCTCATCTCAGAGGCCACGGTGCTGATTATTCTAATCTAAAAGGATACCCAGTGCAGACATTAAACGCTTGAAAAATAATTTAGACAGCCCGTACCTCTAAGAAATATTGTTAGCAAAAGTTTCTGACCCTCATCTTGCATGGGTGCACTTCTGCACTCAGTGGAACGAGAAAGAAATCAATGAAGGTGCCTCTAGTTTGACGACACCACCCAACTTTGTCGACAGCCCTTGACGTGACGCCGCGTTCCATCCTAACCAATGCAACGCAGCGCGCACTGAGGGATGGATTTAATTGTTTTATGCGGTTAGCTCGTTCAAACAGGGATGTCGCCAGAACTGGGAAAGATTCCGAGTTTCGCCAAACTCGGGTCATCCTGCATGTCACCCCATGCTCTTTTTCTTTCCACATAAAGACCGTAATTTCGTGTAGGCGACCAGGACAAGAACTTGTGCGATCAAACTTCAGATCTCACAGAAAAAAGTTATTAGAAATGTTGAGTCGGGACTATGGTAATACAAAAGTTGAGTATATGTTTGTATTTCGCATTCTGCGATCCTGTTATTTTCCTTCTGTTTATTTTAAAGAAATTTGTAATAGGGTGATTCCACATATGATCCAACAAACGATGGCTGGTTGACCTCTTAAATTTATTTCAAAATTTTATATAATATTGCCTGATGAGTGGAAAGAAGAGATCCGCAATTTGTTTTGCCGCCAAAAATTTTTTCGAAGCACAGGAAATCAATAATGACGAAGAGGTGGAGTGGAGCGCTCATGCGCTCTGCTGTTTTGGCCAAATTTCGTTATGAATTGCACAAAATATATTAAAGTTAGGGAGCTGAAATTTCTTTAACTAACTATATGCATGTTAGCTTTTATGTGTAGTGTAGGTGTTTTTATAAAAAAAACCTCAAATTTGGCCCAGGAAACGTTAGTTTCTTTACTTTGAAGGTCTTTATCTCAAAAACGCCTTGTAGCAGAGCGACAAAAATTCCGCATACGTTCTTCGCATGCTTATCTACCAAACTGCCGAATCTTATATTTATATAACTTTTCAGTAAAGAGATATGATCGGGCTAAATTCAAGAAAACACCGAACAATTGAAACTTCTGACAATAAAAAAAACATTTTTTATATTTCTTAAACTTTGTCCACATATTCTCCTCCACATCAGCTTTCACAATCATTGAAAACATGTTGCATAAGATCGTTGCACTAATAGTTACGGCCCCTCCAATGAGACCCTTAGGCAAGGATTGGCAATTCCGACTTCTTGCCCAGCAAGTGTATAAAACTCAGGCAGGATTGAATTTCTTTTTATTAAAAGGCCACCAGATACCGAAAAAGGTGTAGCCGGCACTGAAGACGTTAATTTTGAAGTTATTTGGTCACTGCAGCGGCCACGAGCTACCAAGCAGGCGCGCGCGCACCCGAGATGCTCGTTGTAAGAGACGGCGCAGTGGGGGCTTGTTTTCGCGTCCTCAGACCGATTGAGTTCGAAACAGCAACACCTCTCGGGTGACTTGAACGCACGTGCACCGGTAGTCGCAGTGATCTGGTTAATGACGTCGATTTCTGTTTTAGGAGGCATAAGAATGTCATCGTTAAACTGTGCGTTCCGTGAAGATCATTCGTTGAAGTGGTAGCAAAAGCACGCGTAGCACAAGTAGTCCGTCTCACTGACAGTCACTGATCTTTCGGGCGTTAAACGTTCCTTCAAAGCATTTATGTCTAGGTCGGTAACTCTGCGAAATTTTGGCTTCTTTGCAATAATTAAAGGAGTACTGACACGATTTTGAGACATCGCAAAAGGGACATGTTTTTGCTTCGTTGGTATACAGTGTCACGCTGTCCACACACTGGAGTTTGAGAATTAACACGTGTAAAATATTTTAATTTGAAGTTTTCTTTGCTGAGCTTCCGCAAGCCAGCCCCACTGCAAGGACATTATCCCGACGGGTCAAGACAGTTCCCCCGAATTTGCCAGTTCTGCGTCCTGCATGCAGCCTAAATAGTAGAAATCACTGTGAGGGTCACTGGACGACCATTCACTCATCGTTGTTTATGTGCACCACGAGCAGATGACGGATTTTCCGCCAGTACGTCGCGAGTTTCTGTATCTCCGTGACATCACACTGCTGTGAAACGACACTGAGAAGCCACCCCTCGATATCGAAACCGAAAGTGTCTTTTTAAGGTGGTGCTAATTAAAATATATACGATGCATTCCCAGGCACCACAGTCGTAGTTTTAAGTTTCTCGACACCAGTATTTTTATTTAGAGCAACAATCCGATTTTTTTTTTAATTCGTGTCAGTACTCCTTTAGCTTGTGCTTCGAAAAGTAGTCTCCACAATACACTCATTCAGAGCTCTACTTTCTCGCCATGAGACGCACAGGAGGAGTAGAGTAAGAGCAAAGCACAAGAACTATCCGCGCCGAATGAAGTGCGAACAGCGCACCGAACGCGTGGTCAGTTCAGGCCGTCTGCTGCCGACATCTAAGATAGGCAAGCGCATCCGGTTACTGATAGTTTTGCTTTTCTTTCTTTTGACATTCCATATTTTGCTTTGCCACTCGAGCGCCACGTTCATGCTTTCCGCTGATCGCAACTGGCGCAGCGCAGTTTCTCTGGCAGCAGCGTGCGTGAAGCGAGCGTTCATAGCTCCGTTATAGAGTTTTCATCTTGCTTCCATCTCCGCCGTGTTATCAGCGCCTAGCTGCGATGCGAACAGAGGGCGGATAGAATAGCGAAGCTCCAGTGCACGTGCGTTCAAGTCACCCGAGAGATGTTGCTGTTTCGAACTCAATTGGTCTGAGGACGCGAGAACGAGCTCTCACTGCGCCGTCTCTTACAACCATGGATGAAAGAAAATGCTTACAACGAGCATCTCGGGTGCGCGCTAGTGATGCAGAACTATCGATGGCACTATCGATACTATCGATAGTTGAGTCACTATCGAACTATCGATAGTAAAGAATACTATAGATAGCGCTATCGATAGTAAAAAAATCACAGCATATCCACGGAGTGAATGATGATGAGTGGGCGAAGCTGCGGAGGTTCATCGGTAAACCGTGAATCTTTCGTGAATTCTGCCCAGTACATCATCACCGACGTGAGATCGGGCACGTTTATACTAATGGTTCGACGAGTTATGACGACTTGCAGCTCACTTTAATTTTACATGTACGCTGTGAATTTTCATTGTTTAGAAAACCATTGCTTTAGAAAAATCTGGCGTCTTTCGTTAAGCAGCTGCCGTCTTTTCGTTTTGCTTTAGAAACATCTGGCGTTCTTTCGTTTTGCTTTTACAAAACATCTGGCGTCTTTCGTTGGTTTATTTCATCAATCAACGGCGTTTTGAACAAAATTTTTATTGTTCAATCACGCACAGGAAAAATCTCGCCAGGCACTACCTTGGAGGTAAACAATGGCTGCTAATGGGAATGAGAGACAGAAGAAGTCGGCTTTTAGCTAACACTTACACTTCTACTTCTACTAACGTTTCCTACTGGAACATGCCAATGGCTGCTAATGGGGAATGAGATACAGACGAATTCGGCTTTTAGTTAACGCGCACGGTGGGAGGAAAAATCTCCCACCGGCACCACCTTGGAGGTCAAAGCGTAAGACTTGTTACGGACTAGGACTACTACTACTACTACTACGACGACGACGACTACGAGGGACGAACGGGTGCCGCCTTAAGGAGCTTCGCCCCTAAAATTCGATGGCACTATCGATAGTATAAAACCAACAGCACGAACTCATTGCAGAATAAACTTGGTTCCCCGCGCGCGCGGTACATAGGAGAGCCGGAGGAGCAGGCTGAAGGGCAAGAAAGTTGACATGCTTGTGTTCTTCACCAGAGTGCTTTGCTGACACATGGTCATAAAGTAAAACTCTTCAGCTCTAGCGGAAAGGAAGCCGTTACATGTGGTGGAACTGCGCGGCTTCAAATTTGTGTTGCATTTTATGATTTCAAAATAAAAAAAAAATTATGAAGAACTAACTTTGTTAATTGTAAGGTGTAACTGGTAGCTTTTGGATATGACTTCCTTGATGGACATATTCTGCCCTTTTCACCACGGAAATAACTTATTTCTCTCGCCAAAAATTCTTCATAAATTAAGCGAAGCTGATAGCTAGGCTATCGAAAATATTTTGACAATATGGCTGGCCAGCCATATTTATTCACACAGGCATAATTATTCACACCACTATCGATAGTATTGTCGTGTTGTGGCCAAAGTGGTAAAGTGGGCATGTTGGTATTCCATGCTTAAGAAGGGTAGAAGCGCACTGAAGACGAGCACACAATGAAAAATTGGCCGCGTATCTGCGTGCTTCGCTGCAAATGTCGTGTAAAGACGATAGAAGAGGCGCTGTGTGAGATATGGACGCCATCTGGCAATACGTCGGGAAACATGAGTGCTGCGTTGCGTGCTGGTAGTCCCGGCGCAGCAGCAGGCGAAGACCTTTGCAGAGAAACGTCCGCACTCAACGAGTACTCTCCACACACTCTTTTATTTACACGTCGCCTGGGTAAAACAGGAACGCCAGAGCGGCGCCCACAACCGGCAGCCTGAAGGCCGCCCACAACGCTGCTTTTTCATTTTTTAAATATTTTTTTTCACCTTCTTGGCCTTCTCAAAACTAAAGTTTTTCAACACCAACCCATGGCATTCGTACAGTGCAATACAGAACCGAAACCGAAACACAACAATGAGCTCGTGCGAAGGGCACTGAGGAAGGCAAATTTCAGCGCAGTCGCATTTTCAGCTTTGTTGAAACAGCGCTCACTAGACGACGACGAAGTAAAAGAAGGCACAGGACAGGCAGCGCCTGTCCTGTGCCTTCTTTTACTTCGTCGTCGTCTAGTGAGCGCTGTTTCAACAAAGATGAACGCATACCAACTCGCTCAAGCTTCTATTGTTATGCATTTTCAGCGCAGCTTAAGAAACTAGGGTCCTTAAAATTACGTGTGTATGCATTTTCTATTAAAGGAACACGCCACCTAATACTTACCTAGTGATGTTGCACCTCAGATATGCATGATATTTACTTTTTGATCGACAACGTTCACAAGTATGAACAGCTGTACCAGTTCAAGACGGCTGGCCCTTGGGCAAGTGGTTCAACTTTGGCCGAGTGGCTGAATCGAGGGACGTGCCGACAAACAGAAAGACAGACAGACAGAAAGACAGACCAAAATTTCTGCGTTTAAGTTCCCCAAGAAAGACTATCGTCTTTAATACACACACATGCACACACATAGCGCTGTTGCGTTGTGGCGGTAAAGAATGCTGCAACAAGACTGGGAAATATGGAGCTCTTTATTTGGGCGATCTTGTGACCAGAAAATCAAAACTCAAAATACAAGCGATACAGGCTGCGCACTGAGAGCGGCGAGAACAGTCGTCGGCCGTCGAGTAATCTGATCACCGGTGGAAAGCGTAGTCTTTTATACATCAGTCATCGAACCTTACAGCGTTATCGCTGGTGCTCGCGTAAGCTCTCGAATAAACTTGACTATTCGCGTCCGGCGCGTCATTAACAGAATGATCTCAAACAATCGTGAAGCTTCTCAAACATTACGGCGCGGCCTGCGTCAAACGTTGCTAACAGTTTTTCTGGGTGAAACCCGAATACATCAAAACAATGCAATAAACAGGCGTGGCAGCAATATCGCTAGTAATATTTACCATGGTACTACCGAGTGCACTATCGATAGTTTGTCGATAGTAGTACTATCGATAGTTTGTCTGCACTATCGATAGTTTCAAAAAAACTATCGATATTATCGATAGTCAATTTACCGATAGTTCTGCATCACTAGTGCGCGCGCTCCTGCTCGGTAGCCCCGCGCTCGTGGCCGCTGCAGTGACTAAATAATTTCAAAATTAACGTCTTCAGTGCCGGCGACACCTTTTTCGGTACCTGCTAGCCTTTTAATAAAAAGAAATTCAATCCTGCCTGCATTTTATACACTTGCTGGGCAAGAAGTCGGAATTGCCAATCCTTGGCTAAAGGTCTCACTGGAGGGGCCGTAACTATTAGTGCAACGACATTATACAACAAGTTTTCAATGATTGTGAAAGCTCATGTGGAGGAGAATAAGTGGACAAAGTTTAGAAAATATGAAAAATGTTTTTTTTTTTTATTGTCGTCAGAATTTTCCATTGTTTGGTGTTTTCTTGAACTTAGCCGGATTGTATCTCTTTACTGAAAAATTATATAAATATAAGATTAGGCAGTTTGGTAGAAAAGCATGCGAAGAACGTAATGCGAAATTTTTGTCGCTCTGCTACAAGGATTTTTTTAGATAAAGACCTTCAAGGTAAAGAAAATAAAGTTTTCTGGGCCAATTTTGAGGTTTTTTATAAAAACATCTACACTACAGACAAAAACTAAAAACATCTGAGCAGAAGGAACAACATGCATATATTTAGTTAAAGAAATTTCAGCTCCCCAACTTTAATATATTTTGTGCAATTCATAACGAAATTTAGCCAAAACAGCAGAGCGCATGAGCGCTCTACTCCACCTCTTCGTCATTATTGATTTCCTGTGCTTCGAAAAAATTTTTGGAGGCAAAACAAATTGCGGATCTCTTCTTTCCACTCATCAGGCAATATTATATAAAATTTTGAAATAAATTTAAGAGGTCGACAAGCCATCGTTTGTTCGATCTTACGAGGAATCACCCAATATTATTATCTGGGATTTTACGTCCCAAATCCACGATGTCATTATGAGAGACGCCGTGGCAGAGGGCTCCGGAAGTTTGGAACATTTGCTGTTTATTAACGTGCACTGCCATCGGACAGTACACGGGGCGGTAGCATTTCGCCTCTATGGAAATATGACCACCGCGGCCGGGATCAAACCCGTGACCTTCGGGTCAGCAGCTGGGCACCATAGCCACTGTTCCACCGCGGCGGACGTAAACAACTTATTAAAAATGCCACATGCCTAACTGCAAAAGATGTTACATTAAGAACCAGAAGCACTGATGTTGTTCCGAGGGTTCGCAATAACTACGAATCTCAAACACAGTGCAAAGCAATCCGCCAACGCTTCTCAGTAACTGCAGTCACGTGAACAGCTTCTCATTATAAGAACCGCGATTCTGACGAGCTAACTTCTGACGAGCTAACTTTCTGACGTTGTAAACTTGGTTGTTTTTGTAAAATTTAATTTTCATTTCAGTGTGTACATCCATAATTTACCAAACAGATTCTATGATAGGAAACATATAACAAGAATCTCAGTGATTCCATAGCTCTGTTACTTACATCTCATGTACACTGCATGATGCAAGTCCTACACAAGGAAAAATCTGTATATGGCTTTCCTTGGAGACAGACAGACAAACAGAAAAAGAATTTTATAAAGACTTGAAGGATTAGCGGGCAGGACCCGCCCGGGCCCCCGGCTCGCCGCTGGCTGCTCCCGTGTTGGAATCGAGAGGCCATGCCTCTCCGCTCTTTCACGGGCCCTCTGGACGGCCGTTGACTGGATCTTGAGTGCGGTACTTCTGATGGTCTCATGGCAGTCCTGATACTTCAGCTAGAAGGGCCATGGTAGGGGCTAGTTGGTTGTACATATTTGACGCTTGGGACGCGCTGTTTGAACTCAAAGATACCTGAAAAACAACAGGTAGTACGCACACGAGCGCGAACAAGTGATATTTCGTTTTTTATGTTATATTGTTATATTATATCGTTGTATTTTTACTTTTTTTCATTATGCTTCTATTCATGTAGCTGTCTTTTATGGTATTTTTGGTATCACGTTGTTTTGTAGAAGTTTCTATGTACGCAGTTATTCTTACACCGTAATTTGGTGTTGCAAGTTAGTTTACATATGTTATGATTACTTTATCGTGTATTTGACTTCATGTAGGGTTGTCCCGACTGGGTTGGAAATGGTTCACTGACCTTGTCAAGCTGTCCATAAGCAGCTTTTAGCCAGTAAACCTTTCAGAACCTCTTCCTTTCTGGGAAATCAAATTATTCCATTTGATTTGATTTTGCCACGCATCTGTCCTTTTGAATACGCGATTGACAACTCATTCACGGCCTAAAGTGGTAGGCGTATTCACGATACC
Source organism: Rhipicephalus sanguineus (assembly GCF_013339695.2). Classification (NCBI taxonomy): domain Eukaryota; kingdom Metazoa; phylum Arthropoda; class Arachnida; order Ixodida; family Ixodidae; genus Rhipicephalus; species Rhipicephalus sanguineus. The sequence continues at coordinate 65,731,609 of NC_051182.1, forward strand.
TGGATGATATTGTGATCTTTTCACACGGCTTTGGGACGCATCTACAACACTTACAAACTGTGCTCAGTTGCCTAAGCTCCACCGGCCTGCAGCTAAATTCAAAGAAGTGTTTCCTTGGCGCAGAAATGCTGCTTATTCTAGGTCACGTTGTCTCCCTCGATCACGTCCTTCAAGATCCTACGAAACATCGTGGTGTTGCTGAGTTTCTAAACCGAGAAAAATGGAATCTCTCGCAGCTTCTTCAACATTTGCTGTTGTTTTCGAGGTGGCATTGGCAACTTCGCTCAATTATGGCTTCTATCACTCACCTCTACAGGAGCGACCTATCGACGTGGTCACCAGTGTGCGACAATCTATTAAGCAAATTCCAATAAATTCTTGCGTTTTCTCTAATCACGCGACATTTTATCCACTCCATCCAAGCAAACGTCACACGGACGCTAGTGGTGTCGGCCTCAGCGCTGTGTTTGCGAGCGTAACGGTGAATTCGATGAGCGAGTCGTCGTTTATGAAATTCTCAAGGTTACGAAATCCGAAGCCAGTCATCTCGTTACATAAAGAGAAGTGCCTATCCATCACTGGCATTTGGTTCTGTTTTTCCATTTCATCTAACCGATCAGTTACACGTGTAAGCACTGCCTTGTGCGCACGGCGCGCGTATGTCGAATATTCCTCATTATTTTGAATTGTTCTGCTAAGCTTGGGCGCGCAACGGGAACAGTGCAGCTTATTTTGGAACTAACGTGACCACCAATGGCTGGAATCTTCCATGCCACATGCATGAATGCCGACGTGCCTTACCACTCATCGGATTACCGCCGGACAATGACTGTGATCCCCGCTATCAGTACACAGCGTGAGAGGCGTAGGCAGAAATTTGTTTCGGGGGGTTCGCGTTATTGATGTGAAGTGGGAGGAAGTACGTTCCCAGTGTGTCACCCCGGCTACGCCACTGCACAGCGTGTATTGCATGTAATTTCGTTTTCTTCGCACAAGTTCGCCCAATAAAAAGTTTCATCTTTAAAACCAGGCTGCGTTTTCTTCACTGTCTCGACGACGGGCAAGCATGAACCATAGGGAAGTTCCGTTATGGCCTTTATGGCCACCCGATCAATGTGGTTGTCGCCTCTCCCCCTGAAACTGTTGAGTCCAGTTCTAGCAAGCCTTCGGAAGACTACTGGTGACCAGTGGTCAAAGCGCATTGCAGTAAAAGTTGTGCCGATTCGAGCTACAGGGCTATGAAATGTGATGATGTTGGGATAATGATCGGTAACGTCGACATCAACTACTCCGAACACATGAGAACTAAGGTTAGAAAAAGCATGATCTAAAGATGTGTTAGCGCCACGTGTGTTACAACTAGTGTGCGAGTCAATGAGGTACATTAACCCGTACCCTAGAAGGCAATCATTATAAGCAATGGCCATGTTCGAATGAGAATCTAACCAGCTGAGAATAACAGAGAGCTGAGTTAGTTGGTACGTATTCATTCTAAAAAGACAGGGTGTGCAGACACGGACACAAGAAAGAAGTCGGGACACCACAGACGCCGGCGTTTGTGGTGTCCTGACTTCTTTCTTGCGTCCGTGTCTGCACACCTTGTCTTTTTAGAATGAACCTAACCAGTTAATGTTGATATCGCCTACCAACTAAATGTTTTTGTTTTCTGGCGATAGATTGTTCAGGTTCAGGATAGTCTCAAGAGCCGATAAGAATAGAGCAAGTGAGGAAGAAGGAGAGCGATAGATGCTAGGAATTAATAATTTTTATTATGTGTTAAATGAGGCTGCTCAATTCCTATCCAAACTGATTCGCAATAGGGAATGCCAATGGAGAGATCCATTCTGCGACTGTAATTAATGCAAGGAGTAACGAAAATGGCTGAGCCACCATGACCGTCAGACGCACGGTGACAGTACTCAGATTTATACGACGCAAAACCGCATAGATCCGCATCGACATCAGAAAGCCAGGTCTCTGATATACATAGAAATGAAAACGGGTGTTTCGTGGAGTTAATGAAATCATTATAATTGTGATTCCTTCGAGAGCTAGGGGAATTGAAATGAACTAGACAGCGATGTTTGTCAGAAGATAACGAAATAAATTCTTCAGCAGAGAAGAACATGATTGACAGGTAATCGGAAATGACAATAACCAAAACAAAAAGAAGAAAGGAAAGAGAAAATGCTCTTGGATCGATAACACGCGACTTAGTTGAAAACCCAAAGGTCGTTGCCAGAATTTATAATGAACACTTTGTTGCTACTAGATTCATTGTACTTCCTTCTATGACTGCCATGGGTAGACCACAGAAATTGAAGGCACCAGTAGAACATCGTGAATATAATGCTCGACGGAGGGAGCAAATTGGTCATGCTGAAAGTGATCGGGGAATCAATCAGGGTATACCACAGCAACCACGAAGCGATTGTCACTAGCATTATTCTGAAGTAATAATGAAGCACGCACCCCCGGAGCGTGCGTGGTGTGTGATACAGATTGGCTGGACATTCACGTTCGCAGGGCGGGATGGCGGCCAATTTTACAAGTGTCATTGTGGACGAAGGCCTCCCTTGGAGCCCTCACGTTTGAAAATAAAGCTCTCATGTATTGGCCACGTAATGAAATTCATGGCCGGAAAAATATGGGGGCAATCACTGGGTTCCGTGCTAGAGCTATACGAAGCACTTTTTATTGGGCCACTGCGCTCTAGCTCTCCTATGATTTCTAAAACTTGCATGTCAAATATCCTAGCACTTCGGGGCGTGCTAGCACAGGCTATACATATTGGCTCAATACCTTCAGGTCACGACCAAAGTCCAAACGACGCGCTCAGGGCGCATATTCGACATATTGCAAGGGTGGTGTCAAGGCGTATTCCGTACGCGCCAGAACAACGACCACAGGCGTTGTTTCCTATGTCGTGAGCTCTCACCATGCTCTGACACCTTTTGGTTTCACACCCTCGGCACGTTCTTCATCAGCCTTGTGCTGCTTGCATGAACCCATTGTGCACATTTTGTCCCAGGAATAAGAAACAAGAAATTATTCTCTACCTTGGTCTTGAAGGAAGCAGCTCTGCGCTGTTTGGACACATTCTATGCTGATACAACCAACGTACAGACGGATGGCTCTACCACCCAGGCGAGCGCCACCGGCGCAACCGTCATCCCATCACGACACGTCAACCTCACACACAAGCTTTGTCACATGAGCAGATCGATTGGTTCGGGGCTTGTTCATACAGAAAGGGAAACTACGTAAAGAGCGGACACAGCCATAGAGCCATGCGGTCGAATGAGACAGGGAATCGAGAGAGGGAAGTTGAATGCATTGTCTACACAGGCTGCTTATAGTACTACGCAAATTTCGGTATTCGTTCCGTGCGCGCGCAGTTTTGAAGTTCTACAGCGTCCTACGCCGCTTTTTATCTACATCCGGACGCTGGGTTGCATATCTGAATGGCCAAGGTGAGAATTTTTTTTATCGAGAAGGCACGAGATTGCAAGAATTGTTCACGCGTCGTCACTGCAGTTGCCCTCTAGGCAACGCGCAATTCCGGAAAATAGATGGAAGACGCCTTGCGATATTTATTTTCTACAGTAAAAAGAGCGACAAAAGCACCACAACCTCAATAATTATTCAATGCAACCTGCCCTCTTGTGTTGTACACACAGCAAGGTACAATGCTGTTGTTGCCATGCGAAGCTCCACTGGTCTGCGTCAGCTGAAAAGAGTCACAGTTTCGCCGCAACGGCGAAGCAATGAATGAGATAGCAACAAATTGGAATCTAACGCAAAGAACGGAAAGCAGCTCGAAATTTGCAGCGCGTCGCTCAAGCGCAAAGGACGCACGAAAAGCACACACACAGGAAGAGCGCGAACTATCAAGTGCCACAGTTGTTACTCCTTTCTGTTTGAACAGCATGCTCGTTTCACAAACGTGGCCGCTACAGCGAGCGAAGTGACCTTCCTACGCTCTGTAACTTCAGCGCGGACATAGCGGGGAAAGCACAAAACATACAACCCCCTCCTCCCTCCACGAGACAAGTGCGCACGCAGGCGACCACGCCCTGTAGGGCGAAGTGCACGGATGCGCGGGCGCAACGCTAGGAGCGGGGCGAATACCTTAAAAGCGCGCCCCTCACGCACTTCGCGCCATCTTGGTGGTGAGCAAAAAAGCACGCTGAAGTAAATGGTGTATCTGAATAGCTCGCCGTTGGCATGCTTCGTGGCCTAGAGTCTAACGCCGCGCGCTGCTGAGCGGGAGGTCACCCGCTCGATTCTGCGCGTCGCAAAGTATTTCTGAATTATTTTTCTTTGTGGCCTTTATCTTTACACTTATACATATACAGGACATGACGCCGATGGTGACACCACGGCAAGATCAGCCTAGAGTGCCCATATAGTTGCCATCGCAATAAAAATTAAAAGAATATGTCACCTCTACATTGGGGTCATATGGGAAAGCTACGAGAAGATGCGACAGAACCGTTTAACGCGTGGGATTTAAAACAATCGCAACTTTATTTTACTAACATCGCGTTGTATGCTCTCATAATATAAAGCGTTACATTACCCGACCTTATTCTATGTGCCTTCAAACCCTCGAGCAGGATATCTGAGAATATATATCCGAGAAAGCGATATCTGGGAACGCGAGATTATAATGACCGAAAAAACCACTTTAATAAAGATGAAACAAAGGCGTATAGATATTCCTCCGCCAGGAGGACCATGACCAGCAGGACCATGGCCAGCTTGTCGGCGAAGGCCGCCGACGCCGATATACCCGCCAGTGGGGAGGTGGGGAGTTAGGTTAGTGATGCGCTTGTACTGCTGCGGGTAAGAAAAAAAAGATGTGTTCTACGTTTGCATACGTGCGTGGACAGTTAGGACACAAAGGGTCGGAGTTGTAGAGGTACAGGAATATGCGTGCTTGAATGATCAGTGTTTAGCTGAATTTGTCTGAGTGTGTGTGTTTGGCTGATGGAAAGGGAAGGGTGTGGTGGCGGTAGAGTCTGCAATGAATGCGGGAGGTTTTTGTAGCGTTAGCTACACGGGCCTAGCCGATTCAGTTTCGCATGGCTCCTCAAAAGCCGTGCTGCGCATGCTCGAGGGTCAGTGATGTCACACAGCTGGCGCATCGGAGCCGGCACCTCCCGCGCACTCCGCCGCTGCCGCGCGCGACTCGCTGCCGCCGGTCTGCATTTTCCAGAGGAGTGACGTCGTAGCCGAGGTAGAGGTACTCACGCCGGTGCGCGCGCAGCTATTCGCCTTCGCTGTGCAGTCGCCGTCTGACACTGCGCTGGAGCCGCTTGATAGCACTTCTGACTGGTGTTTGCCAGTGTAGTTTAGCCATGGAGTAGGAGAGCGCAAATGCTGCTCAACGGCGCAGAATAGCGGAGAAGCTTAACTCATCGGATCCCGAAGTATTTGCCTGGAAAAATAAATATACATGTGCCACATAATATGAATACCATGTGTGTGTCATTGGAGCAGCAGTAAGCATGATAATCAAGCTAATCCTAGACAATCAGAAATGCTAAGAACAACCAGCTGAACCTTTGCTAACGCTACGTTATCCTGGCATAGCCGAGGTAAGCCATTGCAACATTTTGTTGTGCTGCTTCAGTCTCCTTATGAAAGTTTGCCTCGTCCGCTATGGGCAGGTTGAAATTAATATTATTTGCATCTCTAAGCGATTTGAAGTTTTCTGTCATTTTTTTTTCAGACGATGATTGCCCAAGCGCGGGCTGACGACTAGGACAAGTAGACACACGGTGACGAGTGCTAACTTCCAACTCAGTTCTTTGTGCAGTACGCAAAAATATATACGACCAAATCCACAAAGCGCGCGCATCAAGTGACAGTTTTTTCCTTAGTTTTTTGCCTTGGTATTTGGTTCCTTTTTCTGTTCATCTTGCCTTGCTCAATTCATTTGTCGCATAGTGTTGTTCTTTGCGGTTTTTGTCCAGTATATTTTCGCGCTCTGCAAGATAAACGAAGTTGGCGCTCGTACTCGTCTATTACCTTCTCCAAGTCCTCAGTTCGCGCTATTTTAACCGTCATGACATGCCAACTAGCACAAGCCGCCACCCTTCTAAGCTTTTTGCAGATGGTCTGTTTTTCTCCTCGAAAAGAAGGCGCAACTCGGTAGCTTGCACTTTCATTGTTTAAACTTTAAATAGGAACAGAATTTAAAGCCCCACTGTTAACAGTCCTGCGTTAGGGAAGTGTGTTACAGCCCAGAGGCTGTAACACACTGTAATGTGCGCCTCTATGATTTTTAACGCCGAAACATTTGCCACACCCGTTGAAAACGGGGGAGCCTCCAGCAGTGGCTGCTGGGAGTGCTGGTTGTCCTGTGTCCCTAAAAGTTACACCTGTCTCTTTTCTTGTACGTCCTGGCGTTATTTTCGCTATATAAAAACTCCTCTTACTCAATACTCATTCTCGTAGTAGAACATTCATTTATACCAAAACGTGCGACCGATTACTCTTCGGGCTCGCCGCACAAAATCTACGCAACTTGTTTGCGTGCTTCGGCTCAATGCATCCCAGCCTATTATATGTCAACGCCCGCGCCTTTGCTTACGTTGCTTCATACTCGCGTTGACTCAGTGCGCACCTGCGCGTTATCACCTAAATCTTGCGTTCCCACGTGGAAGCTCAAAAGGCTAAAGGTGCGCCTTGACGTCACATGCCTGATGCCGAAATTAATGATAATCATTATAAAGACCTCTCGCGTTCGCGTGGTTCAGGCAGGAAACAGGCGTTCTTGGAACACGAGACGGCGAACGGCATCTCATGCAGATATGTTCCCTGTGACGCTGTGCCTCTGCTACAGTGAGTTAAACGATCGCCTAACAACGACTCGGCCATCATCTAATTGGCTTTTGACGTCATAGCGCAGAGCAAGTGATGCTACTTCAAGAATATGCCGTTGGTGCATACGCAGTTTCGCAAGACCTTTTTCCTATTTATGTTATTTATCACTAAAGAAATAAAAGAGGCCTATCGGTTTCGTAGAAAGTATCTCCAGCTTTAAAAATGTCATGCCCTAGACGTCACTATGTGTGAATAGCCACATTTAAACTACGATAAACTTCATTTGGTGTCCCAACGTAGAGCATCTAAGGTAAATTTGATCATGTTTAATTGAACTGCATCCATAACACAGACAATGAACTTAAAACTCGCATGTGCCCTCATAGGACGACGATATCTGCTGATATGTCAATGCCATAGTTCATGGATATCGCAGACGTCACACTAATACAGACTGATATACGTGCACTGCTAAACACTATGTAAATTGAAACTGTAAGCGGTTTTCTTTTACTCGAAGTATTTTTACATGAAAATCCGCTTCGTATCTCACCTTCGCAATGCTCCAAAGTTAGGCACTGTAGAATGTCAACGAAAATACGTCGTAAATGCGTGACTCCATGACACGCATTGACGACGCCCTTGATTCTTTACAAGGTGCGCAATATTGTTCGAGCCTTGACATGCGTTCCAGCTATTGGCAAAGACAAGGAAAAAACAAGGACAAGGAAAGAACAGCGTTTGCAACTCCGGATGGCCGATACGAGTTTAAATGGATGCCTTTCGGGTTCTGAAATGCACCCGCGACTTTTGAGCGGATGATTGACATCGTGTTGCGTAGCCTGAGACGGAATACTTGCATCTGCTACTTAGACCACATTGTTGTCTTTTCATCGACGTTTCTTCAACACCTGCAACGCTTGCCTGAAATCCTGACGTGCCTCTCGGGCGCTGGTCTTCAAATTAACACCATGATATGTCATTTCGCCAGCAATCCCATTAAGGTCCTTGGTGATCTCGTGATCAAGGATGGGATTCTTTCTGACCCTGACAAAACTGATGCGGTGCTTCGCTTTCGTAGCCCTGAAAAGCCTACAGACTTGCGAAGTTTCCTTGGTCTCCCCTCTTACTTCCGTCAATTTATACGAAACTTTTCCTCGGTAGCTGCACTAGAGCACTGCACGGGCCGTGATTCCTGACCCGGGCCCGGCCAGGGCCCAGAACTTGTTCAACTTTACCCGCCCCAATCCCGGCCCCAAACCCGGCCCGGCCCGGCCCGACCGCAGATCAGGCCCGACAGGGGGCCGATCCAATAATCTAGGTGGTGTTGACCGAACATGGAATGGACAGCAAGGTGTTTTAAGTGGCAAATATCTGAGCTTTGTTGGCGCGTGCTTCATAAACAAGTATAGTTTAACTTAAGGTAATTTCTTGTAAAAAGAGTCTCACGGTGGAAACACTTGAGCGGTCATACTGGGTAGGATGAACGTTTGTTCAGCAGTGACATACTGCATCTATTTTTTCTGCAGATACAATGGGGATCATCAAAAGCGTTTTGTAGCAGATATTGTTGCAAGGTAAGTGATTTGCCGCGTGCGCTCAGTTTTGAGAGGGATCGCAATAATAACATGGGAGACGGAGAACAGAACGCAACCTTCACATTGTTTTTATTGCGCTCTCTATTGAATTTGATGCATGCTCTGACGACAAAGCAAATCGTGCACCCTTATGGATATGTAGCACCTGTCTTCAACATCGCAGCACCTTACCACATCAAGAGAAATAGAGGAAAAAATCCAAATTTAATATCTTTGCTGTAAGTACACTAACCTATATAAAAATTAAAACGAACCGCGTGCACCACATGTACTTTTAAAAATATGTATATGAAGCTGAAATGAAGAAAAAAATAACTATTTGTCCAAGTATTCTTCTCATACGTCACATCATTGCTTGTATATATAGTCTATAAGTTTTTTGTGGCATAGTTTATACTTGTTTTTTTCACATGTTATTGTGAAATCAAATATCCGGCCATCACATCGCATATCCTGCCGCGCTAAAGATTCTTGCACTGCTGCCGCTAGCCCCAAGGGCGCACATCCGCCTTGCGAATAGTTTAGGTGTCGCCAGTCGTTGTTCTTAACTTCGACCACGACAGCAAATTTAGAATGTCTTTGCGGACCTCTGCAGAATGAACATAGATGTCCAGCTCATCCCTTAATTTCTCTCGTTCCCGAACGTCGTGCCACTCTTCAATATCGTGTATAAAACTCCTTCTTGAGGGCTTCTTCTTGAAGTTTTCACCAGTGTATGTTATGCATGATTTGCACCGCGCTATTTCTTACACATTGCAATGGCGTATGCCTTCCTAGAGACATACCGGTAGATGGTGGCCATTAGACTACGCGGGTAGGAATGACAGAAGGTGGCCGGAGCCATTTCGATCAATTTTCTGGGTTCGTTCTAGTTTGGTAATAAAGGCGCGAATAAGCTTCTCGACGCTTACACAATGGACGCATATGGTTCGAGGTAAGGGGACATCACCCGGCACGGATTTCGTAATTGTCGTATTTCAAGCCAAGTATTTACTCAAGCGCATATACTTGGCCCCACGCCTTGTTTAATGAACCGATGATATTCCTGCACATTCCAACGCTGTTGTGGCAGTGTCATGTAGCTCTCGCACTGTATAGCGCGGTGGTCTCAAACACGCGGTTCGCTGACCTCTCATTAGCCACCTGGAGCCCGCACATGGCTGTCTTCGTCCCATTTTTTTTATTTTCTTTATAAATACGTACTTGAGATACACAGGCATGAGAAGTCTAAAGATTTTTTTCGTGAGCCCCCCCCCCCCCCCTGCGGCCACCATGACTCACATAACCGCGAATCCAGACATATATATTTCGGAATCGACGTCCAGATTTTATTTATTTTGGAGAAGAGACCCCTGCAACTGCCTTTCGCTGGGTTCTGTGGTCCTACCTGTATAATAATAAGCAGCCATTATGTGTATGTTACACAATAAAACTGATTGATTGATTGATTGATTGATTGATTGATTGATTGATTGATTGATTGATTGATTGGTATCGATGTGTTCTTGGAATCCTGCCGCCAAATACCCTTTAGAAATTACCCATATATGAAATATAGGAAATGCCTTCTTTCAAATGGTAACGTTAGCTGACATTTGGTACAACATTCCCCTCCACCCTAATCCTCCCACATTCGTCACTATCCTGGCCCTTGCAGGAGTAAATTTTCGTGAATGCGGCCCGTTAGCTGAGGTGAGCTTGAAACTCCTGATGTAGCGGAAGACGACAGCTGAGACGTTAACAATGTGGGCACACAAAGCAGGCTGTGTATGTCCATTTCGGGTCCCATCGCCACTGGGAGCCGTGACGGAGCCATGCACACAGAATGTGTATTTAACGATTTATTTCTTTATAGGGGGGGGGGGGCTGCAACATTGAAGAACGTTTCCCTGCTTTGGAGCTCCGTGATCGCTCTTGCGATGATAAGTTATAAGTGTGAATTTATTATATTACATTTATTACTGTGAATACAGAATAACATTTGGAATATAAAATAATAACGAATACAAATAAATCAAAGGATAGCGAGATGTGAACTTTGTAAGTGCCTGGTTTATTTACTTTCAGCTCACTCGTTTCACATAAATCAAGCAGCCCCATATGGAAGAAGCAAACGAAGTTCAGTCCTTGTCCCTCATTAAACCTCTCGAAATAGCTTGCCCCAGTTAAAAAACGCGCTTTTTCGAGATAAAATGTCAAACATATATGCATGCACAACGCATGTGGAACAAACTAAAAGGGATACAAAGCAGAAAAACGATTTTTCTGTTTTGAGTAAATTACTCTTTTACTATTCCGAAATCACCACGCTCGTCGCAACAAGGCTCTTGATAAAAGAGAAAACGCGGAAAAAGAAAATGAGAGTTGCGACACCACCTTGAAATTCGCGAAGCAAATGCTGCGACGTCACAGACTGTGACGCCATCTACTGTGGCCTCGTAGCTCCTAAACGGTAAACATGAAGTACATCCTCTGAGAGGGTCATAGCCTTTACATACAAAGTTTCAGGAAATTTTGTTTAGCCAGCGTCCCCAGAATACGAGAAATACATTTTGAAATCCGTAACCCCACACGCGGAGATTTTGGCGCGAAATTTAAAAAGGGAATTTTAACCTTGATTTTCTCGTCTATTAAATATTAAACGTATTATTGTAAAATTATAGCATTCCAGTTTTAAGAACTAAGAGTACTTTTTATAGGTCTAAGCCGATACATCGTTTCTCTTTCATGTCCCTTTAAGAACTGAGCAATGTCCAAGCCCGGCCCGACCCGAGCCCGCCACCTCAAACCCTGGCCCGACCCGAAGCCCGGAGCTTTAGACCCGAGCCCGGCCCGGGCCCACCGTTAAAACAACTTTACCGGCCCGGTCCGGCCCACGGGCCGGGACGTGCCCGGCGTTTCGGGTAGGCCCGAGCCCGTGCAGTGCTTTAAGCGGCACCACTACAAAAGCTATTTGCTCCCGTTGTGCCCTTTGAGTGGTATCAAGAATGTGAATCGGGTTTTGACCTGATCAAAGGCGCCCTCATAAGGGCCCTCTACATTCCCATTTTGAAGAGGATGCACCGACACTCCTGCACACAGACGCTAGCAGCCGTGGTTTAGATGCTATTCTTCTGCAACGCGAAAACTCATCGCGAGATGGCGTCATCGATTACGCCAGCCACGTACCCTCCGCAGCCGAGAGGCCCGACACGATCATGAAGCAGGAGCGCCTCGCCGTTATTTGGTCGATGCAGAAGTTTGGTCCCTATCTGTACAGCCGTCGTTTCACCATTGTTGTGGACCACCAGGCGTTTTGCTGGCTTTCCACGCTCAAGAACTTGTCGGAGTGCCTCGGCCGCTGAATTCTACGCCTTCAAGAGTACAAGTTGCATATCATCGAAAAGTGCGGCAAAAATATCATCAAGACGCCGGCGCTCTTTCTCGCTGCCCGCTACCTACGCTCCCTCCACGCCTCCGCAACCGCTTTGCACAACAAACAGACCGGTTTCCTCTCTGGTCTCTATAGACCAGCTGCCTTCAGACTACGGCCAAGAATGTGCATATCGACAGCTAGCTGGCCTGCACTGTCGGTGTATCATAAGCCACCATTGTGGAACTTCCCGTTCACCTAACGCGGGGCTCAGTCACCAACTCTGGCAACTTAAGCCTGACAACTCCGTGCTGTACCGCCCCATTTTGTCAGTGTCAGCGCTGGCTGCCCGTTTTATAGCACTTTCTTCGCTCTCCCGTGCTAGAGCCTTTGATGATGATCCGACTGCAGGTCACCGTGGCTTTCATAAAAGCTACGACAGCCTTCGAAGACCTTTTTATTGCCCTGGTATTACTACCAGAGTAGCAAGGCCCGTTGGGTCCTGCACTACCTGCGAATGTCGAACACTCTCGACGTGTGTCCCGACAGGCGAAGTACAGCCTCTCGTGCCCCGCGAAATCATTTGAAGTTGTAGGCGTCGATTTTTGTGGCGCTCTGCAGCCACTGCCGCTGGCAACTGATGGACCAATTGACGCGCTACAGTGACAGTATCTGTGACTCCTCGTTCTGCTTCTGAAATTGCTGATTTCGTTCTTCAAGGTACTATACTGCGCCATGGGGCTCCACGTGTTTTGAAAGTTGCCGCGGAAAGGCATTCCTGTGTCAACTAGTGAAAGAACTTCTGCGAGCCTCCGGCACCACTCACAAGACCGCTTTTAGTTACTACCGTCTGACTAACGGCCTGACCGAGCAATTTCATCGCACTCTTGCCGACATGATCCCCGCCAATATTCAAACAGACCACAAAAACTGGACCGCGATTTTACAATTCGTCACTTTCCCTAATAACACAGCTATTCAGTGGACAATCGGCTACTCACCGTTTTAACGCGATAGCATTAGAGAGCTCGTGTCGCAGAAGTTCCGCCGTCGGCGTCGGTGTCGGCAGCCTTGGTTGTGAGCGAAACAGCGTCCGTGAGCGAAAAATCGAGAAAGAAGCAAATAAAATGAAGAATAAAATTTTCGGTCTCATTGAGGATCGAACCCGGGCCGTTCGCGTGGCAAGCAGGTGTCCTACCACAAAGCCCAATGTTACTTGCAGATGCTTCGGAAAAAAACACTACATAAATGCCATGTAGTGGAAGAAGTCTCCTTAAGCATTTTGTTCGACAGGTGTCACGACGAAAACGAGCCCATTCGGCGATTTGTAGGCGCATTTGGGAGGCCATTAAACTACGTCGAAAAAGGCCGGGATAGTGCAGCCATCTCCGCTAAAAACACACGCGATCTTTCAAACAGCTCTAAAAATGGACAACTATGTCCGTCTAGCGGAAAACATATCAAGCCAACGCCGGCTTTCTAGAGGAGGCGTTGATCAAGCAAACAGCAAACGCTAGATAATGTGCTGCCATCTGTAAGGCAGTGTGAGACTCTTCATGGCCTCCGAGATGGCAAGCGCGCGGCGTGTATCTTTGAGGCCATGCTACAATCGCTGTAGATCAAAAACCTGTACCATTCGCGCGCGCGTGCGTGTGTGTGTCTGTGTACGTGTGTGTGTAACTATACACATTAATAAGTATGCACTTAGTGGTTGAAGTGCGCACTAGGGGCCGGATTTCGCTATTGCGTTCAACTCCTAAAGGCGAAGCTTAAGGGTCCCCCAATTTTACCTGGTTTACAGACGATCCCCTACTTCCCTTCTGGACGTTTCTTTCTTTGCCTCCAGCGCAAATACATCTCCATTCTCTTTCGGGGAATACATGTCATGACTCGCTCAGTGTCGTCAGCGTCATCACGTGAATACAGAAGCCAGACAGAAATAGAGGAAGAGTTTTTATGATGAACCGCATCGTGCTGTATCCTGCCGACCTAGTGACGAGGTGCTGCTCTTGACGCCTATCCGCACACCTGGTATTTGTCACAAGTTTCAGCCACGATTCACCGGGCGGTACACAGTTCTGGAGCAGACGACACCCATGAATTATCTCGTGACGCCCCTTGCCACCCCAGCAGACCGCCGTTACCGTACTATCGTGGCTGTTGGCGTCTGCCACATGAAGCCCTTCATGCGACGTTCCTCGTCGCCTTGACCTCTAGCGGCCAGGCTGGCCGCTTTCACGTCGGGGGAATTAGTGTGGGCATTTATTATACACATCTTCATCTATATATCACCATTATCGTAATGCATTTGGTTATACATCCTCATCTTCGCCGTATATCATCATCATTGTGGCTTCACCATGTCTGTTCGATGCCGGATCCTCAGGCCAAATAAAATTTTGACCAACCAAGACTCATAGGGCTTTTAAACAGCTTAAGAATGTTATTGACATATAGTGTCCAGAAAACGTCGTCGTAGCTAAAATTACGATGTAACCCTCGATACATCGGAAGGTTAAAATATCTGCGTCAGTTATAAGCCTCACCAGCTGTCCGTTAACTTTCGCTAGACAACGGCTTTCTCTAGACAGGAGCAAAAGCAGGACTTAATAGACACCGCATGATTTTTAACGGTTCTTTGTTGAACATAATGTACGCATGCTTCCATAGTTGAGAGAAACTTTAAAAAAATCTAGTTCTGCTACACCAGAAGCATCTTTACAATGTATCCACCCGTACAAGTCTATGCACACCAAAATGGCTGTTAGGAAGTGATCATGCCGTATCCCAATAATAGAGTTCTCTGATATCAATAAATAAGTAATAGAGACCTGAGTGAGAGCCGATGCTTATAGCCTTACGGACTTCATTGGACATTTCGACAACAAAGGCGTAACAAAATTTCTGAGGATTTAGTTTCTGCAGCAAGAACAAGGCGACCTATTTTCGTGAAGTTCAAATTTCTGAAATGAATAGGAGGAACAGAAACTTAAATGAATAGGAGAAACAGAAACTGAATAGGAGGAACAGAAAGTTTTGTGCTAAAACACCTGAAGAGGGACTTTTTTACTCTTGCAAATTATAATTAGAAATGCTAGCATGTGTTGCGTGCCGGTAAAAAAAGCACGCATTGGGGGCACTGTGCTGCAGCACATAAGCAGTCAAATCTTTTTAGCGCGAGGGCGTGAAGGATCACGTTTCGTAGGAACTGTCATGTCGCCGTAGGCGGGGTTGCTTTTGAGCGAACCAAATTCCACGCACAGTCTCCTTTGGGAGTTGTCAAAGTCATGCGTGCGCGTTCAGATTTATTGTATGTAGCTGCCCGTCCATGGAACTCTACGGTGGCTCAATGCCAGCGTTCTCGAGGGACCCTATAAAACGCTGTTTTCAGGCGACATCGCCGTGATATTTTTCATGTTATTTCCAGCGTTCGTCAGCCCCAAGAATGGCCCAAAGAACGAGCAAACCCGCTATTATGGAAAATGTTCCTAAACGTTATATTTTCTCAAAGTGACAATTTTCTTCTAATATGCAAATCTGAATGTGGACTTTACACGGTGTCCTAAAGAGAGCTTTTATCATGAAATGTTTCAGTGAAAGTCCCACAGCAAGCGTCGTGCTTTTCAACTTTTTTTACTATTCGGTAGAACGCATTCATATGCTCTCACAAGTTCATACTGCACATAGCCCAGTGGCTAAGACAATCGTCCTGTTGAATCTGCCGCGGGAAAACGTTCGCGGACAACGCCGTGCCGCGCACAAGACGCGCGAAGAAGGGGGCACAAGGCAGGGCTGCTCGCGAGCATGAAGTAAAATGAGAAAGAGGAAGTGTTCAACCAGTGGAACACGGGTGTCGGTCTCTTCTCTCTATATATATTATTTGTGCCGGAACCCGGGACAAGGCCAACATCCCCCTTACCGTACCGAGGATGGACAAATTACGAAGGCATCGAGGCGCCGTTCGCGGTGCCACAACCCGTCTGCTGTCCGAGGCCAGCGAGATCCTCCTGCAAGGCACAGTACCGCCTCCTGCCGACTTGCAGGAACTCATCGACGGGCTTCGCGACAACGACTCAGCTCGTGCCGAAATGGACAAACAGATCGCCGATGCCCTTGACGGTGAGGAGTTTGACGAGGAAATTACGGGCGCTATTGAATACCACGAGGAGATCGCGAAAGCCGTCAGCAGTCTTCGGGCCGCTCTGTACTCGCGTGCATCGGTTGGTCCTAGCGTCGTCGAAGCCCACCAGTCGAGGCAAGCGGGTACAAGTGACGGATCAAGCAACTCCATGGGAGCTGCCCACTTGGACACCATTGGCCAAAAACTCGCCAATTACAGTAGGCCACGAGCAGCGGGCATGCAAGACGCCTTGCGAGGCTTCAAGTACCCACTTTCAGCAGCGAGAACCGTGAGTTGCCGGATTTCTGGGAGCACTACGAGGTGACCATACACACGCACCGCGAGCTCACAGACACCGAAACGTTCAAGTGCTTGAAGTCCTACTTGGCCGGCGCTACGAGGCTAGCCAACGAAGGAACACGCCTGACTGAGGAGAATTACAACGTCGCCGTCAAGGTGTCCACCGAAGAGTATGGCCGAAAATATCTCATCGTTGATCATACAGAAAGCCTGCTTGTCATTGAGCCGATCGAGGCCTCATCCCAAATATCAAGGCCGCGGGACGTGCACGACAAAATCAAATTCAGGACCAGATAATTGGACTGCCTGGGCACGCCGCCTGCAGAGAACGCGGCTGTTCGACACCGAGCACTGTTGCGCTCATTGCCAGAGGACCTGGCGACCCTGTGCCGTATGGGCACAAAGAGCGATCCAGACGTCACGTACTGTGCAGTGTAATCTAGAGAAGAGCAAGTGAAGGCTCTCTTGAAGTTCACTGAAGCTGAAGTGGAAAGTCGGGAGCAAAGGCGAAACTCACGTCAGAAAACCACCTCAGGCAAAGCGTCAGCAAACCGTGAGGCAGCGGACACTTCGACATCACCTCATCTACCGCCCACCACAGCAGTGACAGCGCGGTCATCATCGCCAGGAGCCACTTAAAGGCCTATACAGACCATATGTCCTCTCTGCGACATCCCAGGAGACGTGACACGTGACTGCCTAGCCACATCATCAGAGGAGGAAAAGAGCAGACGGCAAAGGAGGCAGGCCATCTATTGGGACGAGCCTCTTCCCCCTTACGCCGACTACTTGTGGAAGCAGACGGCATCAAAACTTCCTATTCTGCCTGGCCTACGCATTCCACGTTGCCTCTCTTTGACATCTGAAGATCATGTAGGCTTGACAGTACATGACCGCCTTGTAACGCAACTCTGCGTGGACTTGGAACATGCACGGGCGCTGACACGATCGCACCTCCTAACCAGCAAGCGTGTCGAGCGGCTACCAGCAAAAACTTGAGGCAGTTGGCCTGGTTCCACCATGCAGGACAGGCGAAGGCGTGTGAAGAGCAAGAAGAAGCATTTCCGACTGTGGAAACAAATCAAGAAGGCTTGCGCCTCGAGCGCTACGATCGCTACGAGCCATCGTCTTCGTCGCGACTGCGCGTTTGTGTCTTCGTCAATGTCAATGACGACTGCATGTCGACGCTGCAGTGGGAGTTCTTGAGATTGGTCGAGGCGTTTCGAGGCAGGGACGGCACCAACAGGTATTTCGAACATGCCCAACCAAACGGCCGGGGTAGGTCCGGCGCACATCTAGTCGGCTGTACCTCTTGGAAGCAAGCGACCACGCCGCGGCCCCGGGAGGATGTTGAATCTACCTTGGGTAAACGTTGGCGGGAAACGCCATGCCGCGCACAAGACGTGTGAAGAAGCGGGCGTAAGGCGGGGCTGCTCGCGAGCACGCAGTAAAAGGAGAAAGGGGAAGTGTTCAACCAGCGCAACACGGATGTCGGTCTCTTCTCTGTCTCCATACTCCCTTTACCACGGGGGCCGTCTTATGCGTATGCCTCCATAGTCTTACGTGACAGAAGAACAGACGGACGAAGATTTTTCTCGTTCAGTCGGAAAAAAATGTTACGCACTTAAAATCCCGATATCTGTAAAGATTGAAAACCCGGGTTTGAGCCGGAATCTAACCAAGGTATTCAAATCGTGACTGTGCGCCCGTCAAGTGTTTTACCAAAGAGACATATCAGTGCTTGTAACAGTTTCGGAAATTTCATGATACAGTCGTCATGTCAAACTAGGACTTTCATTTAACCGATTTAGCATAGCGTTAGAGAAGCGTCGAAACGCACAAGGCGTCGCAGCATGTGAAATGTATAAGTAGTGCGTGGTTGAAGACTGCCATCCCATTACAAAGGGCAGAGATATAATGTATCTTGATGAGAGCAGCAGTAGACTATAGCGCCGATATAGCTAAGGAGGTGCGTAAACTTCCTTACTAGGTGCGTATGACAACACAGAGGCGAATGAATAACACTGATCATTAGAGTAGCCATAGTAACAGCTATCGGCGCTAACATTGTTAGCAGACGTCTCCCTCATTAACAGAAAGAGAATTCTCATTTCTGTTTCTAACATCGGGTGCACATTTGAAAATACCAACGTCATTCGTATTCCTTTGTTGTGGCCGTCGATGTGCTTTCGTATGACTCCGTAAGGAAAATATACAAAAGATAGAAAGGACATAATCCATGCGCATGTCAGGTGCTGTGGCGAATGAGTCGCGCTCGTACTATATAAGCGTTCTCTAATTTTAAGACAAATTGCTTGCTGAATATTAGCATTTGTGTTATGCTCTCTTCCATTGTCATCGTCTCCTCAAGCGCTTAGCAGTTCCACTATTTCACGTAAGTCAACACGTTACGCTCTGTGCTACAAAGCTCAGTGTCTTATAACCCTACGCCTTCTTTTAAAATATAAATGATTTTATTATTATGATAACAAATACACGGACACTCGGGGAAGGAAAATTGATGAAGGGCTCAAGTGTTTTCGTATATACCACCTAATTGAAATGGCAAAAATGGAGGCAAGAAAAGCATGGGGGCATGATTTGCAGTCTTCAAGTGCATATGTGGTCATTATGATATAAATGGGAAGACATTAAAGATGGCAAAATTACAAGTTACCGCTGGTAGGAACCGAACTTACAACCTTCGGATAACGCGCCCGATGCTCTTCTAAGTGATCTACAGCGGCGGTTGTCCTCCCGCCCGCTTTATTGGGTATTGCTGTACATATAAACCTGGTAGTGTTCGCCAGCGCAGCTCGAAGCGATGACGGCGAGTGTGGAACATTCTTTTTGTCAGCGTGCCGTCTTCGGCATCGGGGCCGCCATAAGACTGCATCAATTCCAAATCCATAACATCACCCCGCACTTTGTATGCAATATGTGCGGGCGAAAGAGCGTGAGCGTAGCCGAAGAATGCAGTTGAAGCAGAGATGAGACTCGCCGGCCGTCTTTTGTCGTGCGAAAGACGACATGCTGGGCAATTTTGACATGAACGGCACATAGGCGTGCGGACCCTCCCCCTCCCCTCCCCATCAGGGGAGGGGGGAGGGTCAAATCTTCGTCACAGCGCTCCGAATCCCCGTTGGCCGGGTCGAAAAGCCAACATGCTTAACAATGGATGAAAAAATGAAAATCAAGTGATGGCGAACTTCTCACACTGACCTGCCCTTGATCTTTGGCTTTCGTGGAGTAACGGTGGGAAGAAAACAGCTCTTGGAATGCAACATCAGGCGCCTTCGTCCGCCATTATCCTCCGAAACCTGCGTGGCCATACCCGGCTCTTTTAACAATGGCGGGAGAGGTTTGACTGAGTAAAAGTATTGGGCAGACTTTGCGCCAACCTGCCCCTTCCTACACACGCCTATGAATCTGATGTTCCGACCACTCAGTTTGCGATGAAGTGACAGACAAAAGGAATATTAGCTTAGCTCGCTGGTGGGGGGAGCGGGGGGAATTTCCTGACGACGCCATTGTCTTGACTTACTATGACTTTGATGATAAAGGAATTAGATGCAAGCCTTTGCCCCTGCTTCACCGTTGCGGCGAGACTGCGAGCTTTTTCGACAGCAACGACTTCTCGTTAATAGTAAGGTGACACACCTTCACGTTTAGACGAAGTATTAATAACCGCTCGGTAGACGTGTAGTCATAGAAGCTGTATGCTTTGTGCCTGTTATGTCTTTCTAAATGGTTGAGAAGCCGCGGTTTGAATGGCGTACACGCGTTGAATGGCGTACATATGCGGTTGCACTGATTTTTTCTCTGGGTTGTACTGCAGAAGCCACAATTCTTGCGATAATTGCGCGGATACGTTGAACATGTTCGAAACCTATGTAACGCTCTTGAGTTTCATAAGTGCTATAAAGTACGTGCAATCCAATGAATTTACATGGGGCTGTTTGTAGCGCCAACATAAGATTTCTTTTCTGCTTCATGAATCGATACCGTTGCAGGCCTCATCATATTTTATTTTTCATACAAACATCATTATTTAATCGCAGTTTACGTGTTGATTCACTAAATATTGAACAATAACGCACCACATAATTAGTAACCTACGCGAATACACATCATTGCATGTCGACACAGCGCGTTTCCGAGCTCTAAAGTGGGCAGCATAGGAACTTCCGGTCAGCATCACCTGCTGGAAATTCACGGGACTTAAGCAGATTATTAATGAGAACTAACAGAAAATAATGCCAAGGAAAGTATAGGAGACGTTATCTGTAGTAATAACGATATGAATGTGAAGAAATTAAAGTGGACGAAAAGATAACTAGCCGCTAGCAGGGACCGAACCTGCGACCTTCGAATAATGCATCCGATGCTCTACCACTGAGCTATAGTGGCGGCCATCCTCCCGTCCACTTTGTGGAGTATATATGTGCATTTAGCCTACGCAGGAACGTCATGTATTACATCTGCGTCAATTAGAGACCGGTACGCCGTTGTTGACTTGGCGTTGGTCAGTTGCCCTTCGACCTTGCTGCGGCTCTCTGTAGAGTCCTCACGAAAAAAAATAAAAAAAGCATGGAGTTGGTTTCTCGTTCAAGCAGCACTTGAAGGAACACAAAAGCAGCCGAGGATTGCATGTAGCACGAACCAGAAGAGTTGTACACACTGAGGAGTTGAAGAGTATACTGGAGGGAACAAAGCTCACTGTAGAAGACTGAACTTCTCATTCTCGTTAAAGGCGCAGCTAGACCAGCAGTCCTTGTGGAGCATGATCGTGCTGTTTCTGAGGGCGTCGCAGCCCTCCCTATTCGGTTGGCAGGCATCCGGCGCCCGCATCTTTCGAGTGTTGTCGAGTCACTCCGCAAGGACCATCTGAAGCTTCTGCAAGCCGATAAATAAGGCGGCTTTGTTGTCATGTCTTCGCACGAGTCTCGCACTAATACCAACATATCCTACAATGTTCGGGAGGCGAAGGGCTTCCACCAAGCCAAAGCGAAAATGCTAGCCCTACAAAAATGTGAGGAGGCGGGCCTGCTGAAGCTTTCTGCTTCAAATAGAGGCTCCAAACAGTTTTACCTCTCAGCGTTTTTCACAGTTAAACGCATAAATAAGGTTCGCTCTTTCGGGCAATTTTGTCGGAAGTCGGCAGCTGGCGGAGGTACTTTGGCGCTTACTTGCAAAAGGGCCTCACGCTACTCAAAGTTGATGACCCGTTCGTCATCCGCAAACCGCCTGAAGTATCGAGGTTCCTGGATGAGTCTTTCCCAACAGGTGTGCAAGCATTTTCACTTGACGCCAAGGACCTCTATTATTCTCTGCCCCAAGCCGCCCTAGCAGCGTCTGTGCCAGAGGACAAGACATGGAGCTGCACGTTTCCAAAATTCCGTCGGTAGAAGTGTTTCCAGTTTTTGGGCGTGGGTTCTCTCAGCGTGGTTTCCGTCAAACATGGCGAGCACTTGGTGCAGAAAGGAGACGTTTGCATCGGGTCGTGCATCGCCCTGATTCTAAGCGACCTTCTTCTGGCCCGGTATGCGACCTGCTTCTGGCCCGTTCATTCATTGAAAGCATGCTAATTGCACGACGCAGTGAGGCAAAAGGGTGCTTAGCTTCTGCAGTGAATCATAGCAGGACAAGTTTGTTGAGACTATAGTAGCTCTGGAAAAAGCCTGTGTTATTTGCAGCAGTGCATGCAACCTTAAATGCCATTCCAGTGCATTGTTCTCAGCACTTTCTTCACAATGCGAACACAGTGAAAGACATTTCACATCATGTGATGACTGTACGAGTCTGGCAGGTGCTGTACAAAAGCTCTATTCATGTAGTAGCCACTCGTACATGCAAGAGCACAAGCTTGCTCCGGTTCGCCCCACCACGGTTGTCTAGTGGCTGCTGACCCGAAGGTCGCGGGATCGAATCCCGGCCGCGGCGGCTGCATTTTCGATGAAGGCGAAAATGTTTGAGGCCCGTGTACTTAGATTTAGGTGCACGTTAAAGAACCCCAGGTGGTCAAAATTTCCGGAGCCCTCCACTACGGCGTCTCTCATAATCATATCGTGGTTTTGGGACGTTAAACCCCAGATATTATTGTTATTATTAAGCTTGCTCCGGTTCGTAATTTATGTAAATACTTATAGTGCACAATAGAAACCAGTACCAAAAGGGGCGACGCGGACACAGCTCTGTATTGCTGCTTTCTGTCATGCTTTCCCTCGTGCATTGCAGAGGTTTACATTCAAGAGTAATACGTGATATTTTAGAATGTTCTGCGAGGCAATTCACCATCTTCTGTATTGATTTTCCGAGTGCCTTACAGAAATCATCTTGTTTTTTTTTTCATAACTCTTGAGCACCCACAGTATGGTTCGTCCTTGCAATAATAAAAAGCAGTCAAGTTGCCTCATTGTTTACATTATTGCCTTAACAATCACTGCTGCTAACACCAAAAAAGGATGCCTCCACTAATATGCCAGCCACCATTCAAACACGGACGTCTAGAAAAAAACATCTCTTTGCACGCAGAATTGAGATTCGCCTAGACCATATCTTGCAGCTTCAATTGATCGTACATAACGTGAGGTCCTGAAACTTACCCCTTATTGCTCCTGCTTCTGTGTATTTACTTGAGTGTAATTTTTATTTACAGTAATCCGTACGGGTCCTTACAAAACATATATCACCATCTTAATCATCACGATAGTTCAGGAACATACTTCACGCATCGGAGCCGTTACATATGGCACAACTCGCCGTTGGGGTACTTGGTACATAACCTCAAATAAGCTAGACACTGAACCGCCACCACAGCAAAAAAGAGGAAACAGGTGGGGCATTGTTAATAATTGCAATGCTGTGCAGCTCCATACCTCTCTACTGTCGCCAGCGCTTCTGGACGCCGCGGGCCTTGGGAATGCAGGGCCACCGCAGCCCAACACGGACTCTACGCGCACAATTGTAATGATGCGGGCGTCGTCCACCGAAACGTGAACTGTCAAATTAAACAGCCCTAGGCCTGTTCTCGTGCAAAAAGCGTGTGCGTAGCTAAAGTGTCAAGACCACCCGAGTGAAACGCAAGCTTACCTGATTGCGCTGCGATTCCTTGCCCCTCACTCGCGCTACCGCCACACCGGCGGCGGCCTGCTACTGGGGCCCAGGCGCTCAAGGCGCTTGGTCAGCGTCAGTCACAGCACAGCTACCGTCATACCTCCAGCAGTAAGTCGCAAGCTGTCCTCCCGCATGGAGACGATCGGTAATAAAATCCAACATCGCGGCCCATTATTCGGCACTCTGCCGATATCACCACAGAACACCTAAACTAGAGTGTATACCTAAACTGTAAACAAAACAACGATGTCGGCAATGGCGGCGCTGTCTCGCTTAGTGGCTAGAAAGGTTGCTATAGCTTCGTTGCTCATCTACAAATGGCGATATAGGCCTCGTGCGCTCAGTTGACGGCGCCACCGCTCTCCGAGTTCGCAGCGCCAACACTTAGCGCATTTTATCCCTGTTCCCTTCACGGCGCGTAGCTGTAGGTTGTGTGCGGTGAACGTCGATGCGTGAAAATGGCAACGGAAAACGAATCCCGCTTGCTTTTTTTGCGACTACGGACGATTAGCAAACGTTAAGGAATATTTGAAAAGAAGTAGTTCGCTTCAGCATGGCGGTTTGTATGCCGATAATCACTTTTACAGCACGAGATAAGAACTCACAGTGCCGTTGGTCCGTCGAAAATTATCGGGAAATGCGTAGCACAAACAAAGAGCGTGGATCACGACGTGCGTTTAGAAGCGAGTAAACTTTTTTCTTGGCATACGATAGAAAGTACCTTTTATCCGCCGCCTCACGAGTCGCTTGTTTCGTGACAGGTGCGCATTAGCGGAAAGCTGGGATAGTTGAAATGACGTCCTAGCAACGATAAAAAGATAGAGACCGCATGAAGTACCCGTTTCCTAGTTTTCAACGCTGTTATGGCTCGTTCACACTGAGCATTCCGGCGACCGGAGAGCCGCGGAATCCGGTTCGGCGGCGGCGAGATTCGCCGAATCGGCCTTCTCCGCCCCGATCGCTCCCGGACCGATTTTTGCGGCAACCGCCACCGGATCCGCTCGCCGCGGAACTTGAAAAAATGGCGACCAAGTCCGACACGCTCGTCACGTCGCAGTCGAAACACACCCACATAGCGGAATTGCTAATCGAAATGGTGCGGAACTACCTCGTCCTTTACGACAAACGCCACCCGAAGCACAAGGACAGTTTACTGAAGTACGATTTGTGGAATAAATTGGCAACGAGCTTGGATTGACTGGTATGTACAAGTACTGCTGTATATGTTGCTTTGTTTCTGATGTAGCGCGCACCAGTTTGAGCATTGCGATGTAGCTGCCTTGCACGCCCTAGTCGCAAAGAGTGTTGAAAGGAGCATGGTCGTTTATAGTAGCGCTGAAGACCGGCAAAATTGCATGGCGTAGTTGCGAGCCGCGACAACATCCGGGCAACTGCGAATCCATCCCGCGCTCACCCGTGGTTGATGTTACTCGACAGATGGCGCAATATGGCTATCCGGCGGCGCGGTGCGCGTGCAGTGCGAATGACACTGTGTTTCGGCGACAAGAGCATTCCGGTCGCTGTGTACGGCGGATTTCCCAGTGTGAACGAACCATTAGTGCGTCGAACACTTCGCTCAAATAGATTTTTGAACATGTGCGACTCTGTTGTTCGTCTAGGCACTCCGATCATACAGCCTATCTTGAGGCTCTTGAGCGCGACAGTCGTGCAAAGCCGACAAAGTGGGCACTGTTTTGCCTCGCAATGATTGCCACAAAGCTCCGTTCGGGTTAACAATAAAAGAAACAAGGGAACCAACATTGTGTAAATATTACCTGGAGCCACACATATTATTTTTCGGTAGGGGTTCAACCATAGTTTATACACGTTTTTCCGTGCGATTGGTGTTTCTCCGTGGTTCTCCGTGAAATTTTAGAACAATTTGAGAGGGGTTGGTTTGAATCCCCCTGGTTACGCCAGTGACTTCGATAAAAAGCGAAAGAAACCGTGCAAAGACAGGACGCGTTTGCATGTCGGGTGCGCCGAATGGCTGCGTTCCAACGTTTTCGCCGATCAGCCTCGTACGACCTCCATGGAAAATGATAAAACTGCACGTTCGGCTGTTTCCCGGCCGCGTTCTTGATGCTGTTATGACATGAGTCGACTTTTTTCGCCGCCTATCCACACTTGCGCTGCTAGAGGCCATTGCCAACCTGCTGCGGCCAACCGCGGCTGTGAGGAGGTAACATGGACATTTTGCCAGCAGCCGCCCCAGTGGCGCTGCATGTGCGATTTCGACCAGCAGTGCACGAGGCCCATATTGCACACTATATCTTGTGCGTCACGCCTTTAAAAGTAAACGCTTCACTTTCGTTTTATTTTGTTGTCGTTGCGTTTACCATTAAAGAAACGAAATGTTGGTTAATTGCATGTTTCTTTGCATTTCATCTCCCCTTTACGCCACGTTGTGCAAGCAATTCATGTGTTTGCGTCCCCATTTTGTACACGTCACGCCTACGTCAAATTATACAGAACATGGCGAGAGCTCACGATAGCACGCCAGGCACGTTCCAGGAATATCGTTTTTTTTGGGGGGGGGGGAGCGGGGGGGGAGGGAATTCCAGCTACAATTTTGGCTGGCACGCGGCTTGGGTTTGGATTGGTTCAATACTTGCTTGATACCCATATTGCTGCAAATACTCCATGAGAGAAAGATATTCGTATCTTATTGGTTACATTTCAAAAAGGTTTATCTTGTGCATGTAGGAAGCTTGGAAGAAGGCTTGAAGCTGCCTGAAAAATAATGAAGCGGGAAATCCTCTTCATGCTTACTACCCTGGTGTACCTTCCATGTGCTTCCGCCCGATTTGTTTCGTGCTCAAGTATGTTAAGTAAGTAAATTTTCCACCTGCAAATGACACACATCCCATAATACTACCGTTGTGCCCCATATTTACGATTTATTAAGGCCAGTCTGGGAATGTACGCTATTGCTTTTAGCTTAAGGTCGTCTATTCCTTTTTTCATTTGTATAGGCTTCCTAAATGACTGCTTCCTGTATACTATCTATTTATATAATTTTTATTCCTTAATCAATTTGTTCATTTATTCATTTATATGCAAGTTAAAAGCATTGTGTAATGGGGGGAGCTCAAACACAAAACACCAAACAAAATAGGTTAACCTCGAAGCCATGATTGCGAGTAGACCACGATTAGAGTAAGTGCGAAACTTTCGGAACAGAACAGCGCTTTGCGATAGGCAGCGAGGCACTGGAATTGGTAATGGAATACGTCTACTTTGCACACGTAGTGACTGTGGAGCCCAATCATGAGACTGAAGTAACTAGAACAATAAGAATGGGGTGGAGCACATTCAGCAAGCATTCGCAAATCATGAGTGGAAGCTTATCAATATTCCCCAAGAACAAGGTACGTATATAGCAGCTGCATCTTACCCGTACCTACCTACGGGGCAGAAACCTGGAGGCTTACAAAGAGTGTTCAACTTAAATTAAGGACGATGCAGCAAGCCAGGGACAAGAATACATTAAAATTATTAGTAAAAATATCTGCAGTTTTATGTTCCAAACTCACGATATGATTATGAGAGACGCCGTAGTGGAGGGCTCCGGAAATTCTGACCATCTGGTGTTCTTTAACGTTCCCTCACATCGCACAGTACACGGGCCTCTAGCATTTCGCCTTCGTCGAAATGCGACCGCCGCGGCCGGGATTGAACCTGCGACATTCGGGTCAGCCGCCGAGCACCATAACCACTGCTCCACCGCGGTGGACAGGGACAAGAATACAGCAGAGTAAGCCGGGGAACAAACCTGTGTTAAAGACACCCTTGTATAAATCAAGAAGAAATGGGCATAGGTGTGGCACGTAGCGCGTAGCCGAGATAAGCGCTGGACATTAAGAGTAACAGACTGGATTCCACGAGAAGGCAAGCACGCGAGGGGAAGAGAGGAAGGTAGGAAGGCAGGTGAGGTTAGGCAGCTCGCATGGGAAACGTGGCCGCAGCAAGTATAGGTCCGGGTTTATTGGCGGAACATAGTAGAGGACTTTACCCTGCAGTGGGCGAGCCAGGCTGATGGTGATGATGTTCTCACTACTCTTCGGCAAGTCAACAAGCGCACCTGCCCACGTTGTTGATGCCGTTGCTGATAATGATGAATAATTATACCTGTCGGCTTTCAAAGCACTCCTTGCGGAACCTTTAAACCTAGCACTCGTTGCAGAATTCACATAATTTGACGCCTGATGCGAATCTACGATTCTGCCACATGCGTTAACCCTTTTAGATGCAAGCAATGAAGAACTGTCTGTAGATGAGTCAAATTGATGCAAGGTTGCTTTAAGACACTCAGTAGTCTATTGCAACAAAAACGATGTCCTAATTTGTTACTTTAGGTATGTTATGGTACCTAACCCTAATTGGGTGGCATTTAAATAGCTATTTATCTTGAAGATTTCAAAACAGGAGAAAGTGCCTCAGATCAGGCTGGCCGACGTTTCGATAGGGGACCTATCTTTGTCAAAGGCACCTTGTCATCCCTGGCGCGTTAGTTTTAAGGGGTTAGTGATGACGTCGTGTCCAGCGGTGGCGCGTCTGTTGCTGTTGGTAATTTCTGCCTGGAAAGAGAGAAACTCGAAAGCAGAGGAGTGTAGCCCTTGCC